>NW_024349796.1:4419963-4918858 GCF_902729225.1 Pteropus medius
TGTTTAAAAGGTATAAATGAACCTCACTTGCCCACATTTTTCCATCTGTAGAAAACATACCAGGAGACATTATTGAATAACTTGCCGACATCAAGTACACTCCTTCCGTAGCATTTCCAAGATGAATGCAGCCTCTGCCTCCAGCCAGAAATCGGGAACGTGCACGGGGACTGAAGGCCCTTCACGCGGCGTGCCACACGCTGCCCTCAGGTACACCAGGTCCTTAAACAACTTCTCTGCCCCAGGTGGCGCCTCGCCAGCCTCCTGACCCATCCTCGTCCTGCAGGATCAGGCTGCTTCCCACGCAGCTGACTTGACCCCGGCCCGAGAGGGCCTGCTGCTCCCTCTGCAGAAACCTGCTGCAGCAGAACTCCGTTCCTGACGCATAGCTCTGATGGTGCTGTGCTCCTTCTTCCTCTCCTGCATCTTAGTCTTTTATTTATCGGCCTTTGGATTCTGTTTACCACCTTTGAATCTTTTTTCTGACATTTTACAATTTCTGAGTGGAATAGTACCATGGATGTCTATTCTTCTGGTTTGTCCAGTAGCCACCTACGCTTCAAGCTTTTGAACAACTTCTGTCCTGTTCCAAACCTGTGTTTCCGGTGGGGCTGCCAGCGTGTCATCTCCCTTGGTCTAGGCACGGGTGGACCTGAGACCCAAAGAGGCCAAAGAAATCTATTACATATGCTTGGATTTGGAGCTAGAGGGAGCAGAGCCTTTTCTTTCGTCACAGAGCTAGACAAATGTGGCCTGGGGGATGCTGGAAGGCACCTTGTCTACCACGGGGGCACGACTGCCTGTGTGGGGAAGGACGAGGACCACGGGGAGGGGCGAGAAGAGCTGAGCGGAACAGGTCTGGGGAGAGAAGGAGGGAAAGATTGAGAGACACCCAGAGAGGGACACCAAGCTGGCGGCCCAGACGATGTCCCTGAACTGGCTGTGCAGTTACGCGGGGCAGCCATCTCCTGTTTGTGCCCCATCTGATTGGATTCCTGTCACACGTAACACAAAGTATCTTGAGAGATTCACGTAGCAGGAAGACAAGTGATGCAGTGGTAATGACCGCTCAGCCCTCTCTAGTGCAGTAACTGTCTAGACCTTTATAAACAAGGAAATCTGGGCACGAGCTGACTCAAATGCTTTTTTGGCGGGGGGAGGGGAGTGTAAATCATAACTAAAATAAAATAAATGAACCTAAGGCCTTAGTTCGAACCCCAGCTCTTCAGGAGGGTGGGCAAGTCACTTAAGCCTCATCCTCAGCCCCTCGTGCAGATGGGATGGACTAATTGTCTCGAGGACTGGAAGGGCGAGCAGGTTGCTGGGTCCGTGGGAGGCTCTTAATAAATAACGATTACAGTTCAGTTTAAGAAAGCTGAGAAACACAGGAGAGCACTCAAAGCCCTTTCCTCCGGAAGGATGGTGCTGACAAATAGCTGGCAGGTGCTTTCGTGATTGCTGAACTCAGTTCATCTCAGTCTGGGAGCGGGTTACGGCGATATTCCCCGTTACAAGTGAGAGCAGGTCTGCTCCTCTTAATTCTGAGCGGTGTGCTAGTGTGCTTGGTGTCTTTTGTGCAGTAAGAGCGATTTCCATCATCCATCCACTCTGCAGAGGGGCGCTGCCTCCGCACACCCCATTGCTCCTGGGGCCTGACCCCCTGCCCTGTCCGTAGGCTGCAGCCCACTGCTCTCTTGCACCCCAGTTCCCTGGCACCCGATGAGCCACCTCTCTTGGATATATCTAACAAGAAGAATATTACACATTTTTTTCCAGCTGTCGTGGGCTCAGGAGCTTTGTGCTATCTGACCCAAAGGGTATTTGTTTTATATGCTCAGAATAACTTGGCTATCTTAAAAACTGGGAACTATCATTTTGGGGGCATTTTGCCCCATCTTTCATTTCTTTCAAGGACCTCTTACTATTCTTTACAAAGGTATCACCATTCTCTGTTAGTGAACAAATTTATGAGGTTGGACAAATCAGTTTTATTTGTGCAGTTTAATTGAAGGTTTATTCATCTATCCTTGGAGAATTTCTAAAAACTCAATATGGACTTCACTCAAAATACACAGATAAATAGCATATGAGTGTGCTAATCAATTTCTTTTAAATCACAAAACACGTACATTGTAAGAAATTAAAATTGGTTTTAATCAGTGCTTTTTGAGCTTTTCAAAGTTGCATCCATCAATTCTCATTTCTCAGGCCCACTTGATTTTCTGTTGGCTGCCTACTTTTTTACTTTCTCTTCC
Source organism: Pteropus medius (assembly GCF_902729225.1). NCBI lineage: Eukaryota > Metazoa > Chordata > Mammalia > Chiroptera > Pteropodidae > Pteropus > Pteropus medius. The sequence continues at coordinate 4,422,219 of NW_024349796.1, forward strand.
AAGAGCTGAAAAAAAGGAAAAGAGGTAGCAGCCATGTAGCTGCAAGGGCAGCCAAGCAAGAGATTGAGTCAACAGGAGGTGTTCAGCGCAACCCAAAAGACGCCCTAAGATTCAGAGTCTAGCTGTTTAGGATACAATTTGCTGCAATAAGAAACTGAAGATTTCTTGTCGGAAAGTTAAAGTGTTCAGAGATGGCTTATGAAAGCTTAAAACAAAAAAAAAGTGAAGCACGATGGGAAATGTTTTTGTTCTGGAAATGCTTTCTCAAACAAGAAGACTGAAGACCATTTCTCTGAGCATACGTGTTGCCTGTACACACTGGTGAACGCAGAAGACTAAGTGTTTTCCTGTGCCAGGGACCTAGCCCCAGGGGTGCAGTGTGGCTTTCCTCTTGCTCACAGGGAGGTTGTTAAATAGGAACCAGGCAAATGCAATGGAGGAAAAGTATTTCCTTGGTCCCGCCTGGTGTCTCAAGAGTTAAGGTAGGTGGAGGTGTGGGAACGGACAGGGCTGGCCGTGGCGGTGGGGTTTGGGGGCAAAGGGAGATTGGTTTTCCAGGATGGGAAGGAAGCAAGAGAGTGTTTGCAACGGGCAGAGAAAACGTACATGAGCCAGAATGGAAGGTTTCCAAGGCCCAGACAGGAAAATCACTGGATTTTGAAGGCAGATCCTGGCACCAGCACCCGAAGCGTCAGAGCTGAAGGAAAGGAAGCTTTTATGGAGCGTGTGTGGACCGGATGAAAGCTGGAGGCGGGAACTCGTTTTCTTTGGACACTGCCACTAAGAGAGGCGTAGGGCTCAGGTCCCTTCAGGTTTCCTTAGAGAAAAACTTTAACTAAAGAGTTATCCGAAGATGGGAGGCCGATTGCAGTGGCTTTTCTCCTGCTCTGAACCTTTTCCAGCAGACTAGGTGCTACCTGAGGAGTCGGCTCCTCTCACAGGACACAGCTGTTCACCGGAAGCTCGAGCGTTAAAGGAGAAATACCGGGTGGAAATTTTACATGTTGATTTAAAATAAAGGTTTGAGGCCTCCTTGTTACTTTGAAGGGGCTCAAGGCATGACCGCTTCAACTTCCGGTGGGGGTCAGTAATGCGTACACACCGGAAGCTGAGCCAAGTGGCATGGCCACAGGTAGTGGTGCTGACTCCAGAATGTCTTACTGGACCTTGGACCTCTGTTTGCCCAAGTGCTTCTGGTAGATAAATGAATATCTGGAGGGGCCTTTGACAATGCTTTTCAAAACAAAAAGCTGGCAGTTGTGTGGCTAGGCAGTCTGTGGAGACAGAATCCACTTTTAGGTCAAAACTGCTTTATGCAAGTGGTGTGGACGGAGAGTTCTGTTCAAAGATGTTACACCATAAAGACAGTATCATGTACGTGCAAGGGCGACTCCATCCCACGAGGGTGCCATGGGCCAAAGGGGATGCCCCGGTCTGATTCTTGGCCTGGGTTCAAGTTCCATAGAAGGTGGCAATCATTCGGGATTATTAGTCCTGATTTGAAATCAGAAGCTCTGATATTCACTGCCTGATACTGACAGAAAAGATATGCGCTCCCTGGGCCGTGGCCTACCCTGGGGGCTCAAGAGGCAGGGAAGATTGTGGGAACGGACACAGTGACCCATGGCCATGGGGTTTTGGGGAAAAGAGGAATTGGAATCCTTGCCCAAGTGAAGATGGGAGGTAGGGGGGAGATCTGAAAAGCAAAATGAAGTGGTCTCACGTTGTCACAGATCGCCTCGGTCAGCGTGTCGAGTTGCCTGACTCCATGCTATACAGGCTTTGTCGGCAGTGCCACCCCATGGTCCCGGGGCACTCAGAAACGGCACTTCATACACGTGTGCAATTTTAGTTGATACTTAACCACCTGAACAGTTGTAGATGGGGCTGAAGAACCTGAAAGTGTTCAGGATAATATCCTGAGAGATAATCTGCCTAGAATAGATTATCCCTCTATTCTATATACTGTTTCATAATTAAAGCAGCTGAAGATTTAATGATATGATCTTAAGGCTGAATCAAAATAGACGCATGAAAAAAAAGCCATGTCAAATAACTATATTCCTCCCTCACTGTCCCCTGCAATGCTGGCTTCTGGGAAAAGGCATCCTCTGGTGACCAACTAGTATCCACTGTAACTAGTACTAGCACTAGGCTAGTCATGAGCAGAGTATTGAGGTTTACTCTAGTCACTCCTAGAGACCCGAGCCTGCTGGCATTGGCTTCTCGGTACACTGAGCTCACGTGGAAGCCCTGAGAGCAAGAAATTCCAAGCGAGATGGTTGACTTCCGGTGGGTCCAAATTCATGAACAGTCAGTGCAGGGCAGTGCAGGGACTGGTATTCTCCAGGAACGAAGAATCAGGAGGCAATGGCTGGGCTAGATACAGCCAGTGTCATGGACTAAACTGTGTCCCTCCAAAACTCCTATGTGAAAGCCTTAACCCACAGTACCAAAGATGACAATGGATTCGTAGACAGGAACTGTAGAGAGGTAATTAAGTGAAATGAGGTCCTCAGAGTGGGCCCTAATCCAATATGACTGGTGCCCTTATAAGAAGCAAAAATTGGACACACAGAGAGGTGTGTGAGCATGAAGGGAAAACCATGTGAGGCCACAGCGAGGCAGGGTGGCCATCTGCAAGCCAAGGAGAGAGGCCTCAGAAGAAACCAAACTTGCTGGCCCCTTGACCTTGGATTTCCACCCTCTAGAACTGTGAGACAAAAATTTTGGTCACAGTATGACGCAGTAGAGCTAAGTGGGGATTTTAGCTCTAAGAACGCTGCAGGAAAGGCTTCCGGAAACCAGAGGTGCCAGCTGCTCTGCACGAGGCTCTGGGGCAGTAGAATGATGAATGAATCTTAAAATCAATCAGTGAACACCAAGAGGCGTAAGTACTTGATCCCCCAAAGGGTCTCCTACTCCAGCACTATTTAGCCAGGCCTAATTTGGCCCAAGAATTCCCCCTCAGCATCACAAACGCCCGGTTTTCTGGAGAGACCCACAGGTAACACTTGGCTGGCTGTTGAGAACTGTCCACCAGAGCCAGGTCTTCATTTGTCTCATCTCTTTTGTTTACCGCTGTGCATAAATATTTGTGTTGAAAAGTAAGTACCCGAATCAGGGGCTTAAGATGTCCTCAAATGATCTGTGTGCCCAGGCCCCCAGGAGGTGGTGCGGGAAGCTGTGTCTCACGTGTGGGGAATGGGTGGGCAGGTGGCCATCCAAGGACACCATGGGCTGTCTCCTACTAGCCCAAGCATACCTAAGAGGCCATCTTCTACTTCTTGGCACCGATGAGACTGAGGTTTCTGCAGCTATTTGACTTTCTAGCATACCCCGTGGGGGTGCGCACTCACGCAGACTTGGGGCAGATATTCATAATGGGATTAGGAGAAGGAACAAGCAGCTTCTTAATTTTCTTGTCTGAGAAGTGGCTGTGGACTGTGTATTTATCTAGTACTCCTGGCACAGGGGGAGCTGGTGGAATAAAGTTCAGGAGAAGATTTCGACATGATCCAAAGTGAAGCAGATGGTGGGGTCCCCTGGAAGATGGGTGGGTAGTAGCCGTCCAGTAGCCGGGAGAGACACATACCATGGAGTTGCGTGACCAGGAGGTGACAGAAAGCACAGGCTTTATACACGCTCTGCCACGTGCAGCATGTTGGAGGCGAGGCGTGGGTCACCTCCCTTCTCTCCAGGAGAAGCTGAACCTGTATCGGCAGCACCCATCATTCTGTGTCAGGTGGGAAGTAGCCAAGCTGAACTAAAGCTTGGTCTGTGAAGCTGCCGATGACTCAGACCTGTCTGCTGTCACCCGAAACTCTCTGAAAATTTGGAGCACGTGTTCAAGGGCCAGAGGCCTGAGGTGGCAGCAGTGGGGGGAAGAGCTGCTGCATCCAGAAGAATGGGAGGCCCACGGCCACCTGTCCCCTTTCAGCCGTATGCTGGCTCCCTGCATACAGTGGCCTCGACTTCTCTCCCAGAACTAAGACCACAGGCTGGGTCATTCTCATGCAGCCACCGGGGTCAGGGCTGGAACCGCCCAGCACAACGGCCAGTACATGTGTCTTTAGCCAAACATACAGGTGCCATCTCAAGGAAGATGGTCAGGGGCTAAAGGAAAGTCAGGATGCTTTTAGAGGAACAGATCACAAAAGGAGAGAGAGTTTCGTTTCTCAGCTTCCCTCGAAGAAGCGCAGTCAGAGAAATGGTTCCTCAAGCTCTCCGCCCTCGCATTAGCTCTGCGTGAGCCAGGCCTGTAGACACAAGGCACGTGCTCCCGGCAGGGCTTGTCAGGCACGTAGCGACCGAATAGTAGCTGCCGCCATTGCTGTCACCTCCCGTTCTTTCTTCCTCGTCCTCTTGTTTCCCCTTTCTCTCCTCCTTCACCTTCTTCACTCTTTCCTTTCGTGATATTTCTAGATTCTGAATTAAGAGAGCCCTTTAGCATTAAATTAAACGGCCTAATATCAAAAAGGTTAAATTAAAAGTGTTTGGGCCTCGACGGATCCGTCACTGCCATGCAGGTGGTCACTGCCCCTGCGACAAGACGAGGGCTGTGGCTAAGAAGTCAACCATACAGAACTGGCAGCAAGGGAAAAGAGGCCCTAATTAGATATATCAGCTAAATGTATTTTACACAGACAGAGCTCAAAACCTAGGATAGGGGTTTGGCCACCAGATACTTTAATTGAAAACTACAGTGTGGAAAAAATGATTAAGTGGCTAAGGGATTATTGTCTGTAGCAATAAGCAGAACCTGCTCATCCATTGGGTGAAATAATCCCGTAAAGCTCACCACGGAAGGTAGCTGGCAAACAAGATGAGGGAACGGGACACTGGACAAAGCCCAGGAGCTCGGGTCCCCTCTTGAGTGGAGACCGGCTCTGATTCATCCTCCAGGTCTGACTCTGGGAGTGTGATGGAGGAGAGTCCCACATGACAGCCGAGGGGCCTTACCTTCAGGAATGAGCTGCACTGAAAGGCATAGTGCCACCAGCAACCTGACGACATCTGTGTGACACAGAGAGCTGAGGGAGCAGCAAAGGCAGGCCCAGGTAGGCGTTGTTAGGTGACTGACTGCACCCATCCCTCTCCCAGGCACCCCCGCCATAACGTGCATCCACAAGCTCTGATGGCTCCTGCATGAGGCCAGCATATTGACGGATGACAAAAACCCACAGAAAGCACTTGGATGTCTTCGGAGGCAGAGCCAGCTTGAAAACAGCAGTGGAAGGTACTGCTGTGATGAAACCTAACATTTTACCAACTTATCTGCCAAAGCTTCTGAAGGGAAAATTTAAAAATTACTGGCAAAATGAAAACTGATGCGGCTGCTACGTCATTACTGGCGATCTCCGGGTTACAAACGCCTGGGTTGTAAACATGTCATGAACACAAACTACCAGCTGCGTTTTACTTCTACTTTTTCCACCATCTTTTTTTTCTAACAACGAAGCACCAAAAAATTGACCTGAAATCGTACGCTTTTTAGCTTTCTTCTCCTCTTTCTCTGATATGGTGCCATCATGTACACACTCACGTTTGTTTAAGTTCCTTCATCATTCTTGTTCTTCCGCTTCTTGACCAGGTAACTCACAAAAATGTCATTCACACCACCACAAAAATACTATTTGTGGACCACAAAATCAATACCAGCAAATCCCATCCTGTAAGAGCAGACTTTGGTCAAGGAAGAGGAGAAGGCCCTTAGAGATTTTGAAACGAATTTAGACATGATAAAAATCATGCCCTCCGTGCTCAAGTCTTGAGAAAAGAGGCACACAGTTTGGTGATAGTTCTCTATATTCTAAAATGACCATAACGTCTGATGTGGCAAGTTAGCAATCGGAAATTTATCAGACGGATTTGCCCCACGGATTCAGTCACATCAGTACAAGTGCGTGGGCGTTCATCGAAACACCGTCTGACATAGTCAACGCACATGGAAGCGACAGGGCTGACCTGCGCGCCATGGCGTGCGTGTAAGAGGAAACTCTAGGCATCTGCTACCAAGAATGAGGCAGGCACTCGGGAGCTGGTCCAACAGATGCCCACCCTGTGTCTTTGGTGTGAGGATGGCTGGGGAAACAGGAAAAAAGAATGGAGGTTTTAAGGAGTTATGGGAGTGCATCAGGAATGGAAGTGTATGGATGTACACGGAACATTTCAGCAAAGAAACTGACCACCATGGTTATCTCTTGGGAATGGGACGAGAGTTTGAACGATGAGGGTGATCTTTAGCTTCGTGTTTTTTGAAGATGTCCTTTTCTAAAAGTACGTACTATTCTTACCACAAAAGTTAAGTTACCAGAACATGTGTGAATATATTGAAAGTCCCCCTCGAAGTCTTAAAAAGCTTCTGTATCTCCCTATCACTCTCTGGTTCCTTAAGAAAATCAAGTTTAATTCGTATTCAACATAATTTAAATCGAATTTAAAATTATGTTCAATTTTATTTGTATATTTCTTTTTTTTTTCTTCAAATTTATAGCATATGTTGATGATATTATGGGCTACTCAGGCAACCTCGCCATCATCTATGATACATTCTTCAACAAGAAAGCGATTTTCAAGTTCCTAAACTACCACCGGCAAACAAACTTTTGGAATTCAGTTCATCTTATACTTCAGATTTGACTGAATTAAATTTTTAAATAAAATTTATAACATGCGTTTAAGTTACTTTCATCTGCTTACTGTTTATGATGCTAAGGTACAGATGACTATGCCAATATAATCATAGACATAACACACAGATACTCTCAGAAGAAATATTATGTTGTATGCGAATCATTTCCAACTTGCTTTATGAAATCTGAAGAACTTACTATTGTGTTCCATCATAAAAGAACTTCCATCGAGTACCAATAAATGACAGAGTAGCGAGAAGGGAGCTCAGGGCGATGCAACGATTTGCATAAAAATGGAACATAGACACTTTCTCCTCTGTGGTCGGCAGGGAGAACTTAGCGAAGGTCGGGAGTGACGACATCATCACCAGAGACCTGACCGCAACCTGGTTGTTGCAAACGGTACATTAACACTGTAACGCCGTTATGGCAGATGGCAGTGCAGCCCCCTTTGGGCAACTCCTGCCTAGTTAACCGCCCGTGTCCTTGGCTAAAGGTGAACAAGAAGCCCGCCCGGAGCGTTTTGGAGGGAGACGGCGTAGACGGCTGATCGTCTGCAGTGAGCATTCCCTCATGCACCTCTGGGGGGCAAAAGCCAACCCGGCTTCCAAATCCCTGCCTCACATCCTAGACATCTAGAGGGCTCGCAGGGCACCTGCCCCTTCGTTCCTCATTTTCACTTTTGTCCACGCTAAAGGGAAAAAAGGCAACGTGTGACAGCATCCACCCCCTTCATTTCATCAACTGCGTTGGTTCTGATTATTTACAGCTCTTTCCTCCATTCCCCCTTAGAAAGCGAACGGTTCCGAACTCACTCATTTGCAATGGATCAGGGCAGACGATTTCCTGAGCTACAGCGCATCACAGAGCAGCGACTCCTCAATAAGCTCCAGCAAAGAGAAATGAGGGAGGCTTGGAAACGCGTCGCCCAGCGTCAGAACGGCGTGTTCATTTACAGAGAGGCTATGGCCTGACAAACACCAGGAAAATGCAACCTAATGTATTCCAAGCAACACGGAGTATATTCCGGTGGACTTGGCCTCGCTTATTTGAGAGGCCTTGGTAGGTGTGGGGAAAAGAGGGTTCAAACATGGGCAGAAGCACCTTGAAGGCGTGCGGCCTTCCTTGTGACGTGGGGGGCCGAAACAGGGTTTCCGAGCTCAGAGGGCAGCCTGGGTGATGCAGGGGAGGCTGTAGCAGGCAGGGGCACTGCACGCCCAGCAATGTGGAGCCAGTGGCTGCTGGGGAGGCCTGGAGAGAGGAGGCTTTTCTCAGTCGGCCTCTCCTGGCTGGAGTGTATCACTCACCCGGCAGCCTGGGGTTTGGCTTCTTAAGACCAAGCCCTGGAGTTCAGACGGGTAATACTGACTGCCCCCTGCCTGCCTCTCCCTGCAACACGGAGGCTCAGAGAAAGAAAGCCTTATCTCTTTGTGTTCAATTCATATTTTCTGAGAACCCGCAAGATTCATCATATTGAAGACGCATCTCACGCTCATGGGAAAGTCTATAGTCTGAGCCCTGCAGGCAATCTCTGATAAATTTGATTAAAGCTGACTCACAGTCTGGCTTCTGAAACTATGCGACCACAAGGCAGTGGAAGAAACAACCTACATAGTTCTGAAAACACCCTCGGGGTCACCCTGGTGCCATCAGTGGCCTACAAACCTCTGCCATCCGCCTGGGGTCTTCGCCACCTGCAGGTTCCTCTTGGCCTGCCCCACGCCCCCGGTCCAGGCCTGGTTTCCCAATCAAGTGTCTCATTTCCAGCCTCCTACCTCTGCCTGAACCGATATCCTAGACTCTAGACTTGCTTCCGTTCTCGTCACGTTGGTCCTGGCTACGCCCCTCCTCAGTTGTCTCTTGAGGCTCTTCCTCAGCTGGGGACAGGCAGTACCCTGGTCTCTGCCTCCCTCCCCTCCTCCCCTTAGAGCCACCCCCCTGCCCGCTGTCCCACACTGCAGGGGTCTGGACCTGGGTGCTCCCTCTGCTCAGCCCCTCAGGGCTGACGTCATGTTTGCATGGTCTTCAGAGCTACCCAGAATGGCGACCCTGCTCTCCAGGGCCCTTCCCCACCCTCCCCCGGTCCCAGATTCTTTCGGGCACTTTCCCAGAAGTGAGCGACCTTGTTCTCTGCTGTAAACAGTTATTCCGACCTCAGACGACGGCACATATGTCTCTGCGCCCTTTTCCTTGGACCGATCTGTCTCGACTTCCAAACTCGTGCTGTCGGTTGGCCCACGGCCGACCAGGGCCCCGCCCCTACCAGCACCCAACTGTCAGCACCAGACTCAGCACCGCCAAAGCTTCGCAAGGTTACGAGAACATAAAGGGACCGATGCCCCTGGTCCGGCGGAGCTGAGGCCAGACAAGAAACGATGAATTAGCAACAGCTCCTTCACCTGACCCGAGGACATGTGTGAGCAGGGCTGTCTCCCCGCTGTCTCGCTTGGGTCACAAGGATCATGAGGTCAAATGCTTCGAGTGAAGGAACCCTGGGACCTGAAAGGCCCTGACAAATGGAGGAGACCATCGTTACCGTCAGCCAGACTGGGGCCCCGCACCGGCCACGCTCATCTGGGTCAGCAGAGGCCAATGACACAGCCTCCCCGACTCCAGCCGAGCTGCGTGCCTCTCTCCGTCTCCCCCAGACCTCTGTGCTCGCTTCTGTCACCGCAAGCGGCACACCGAATTGTAATCATTGTCTCCACACGGAGACAGCATCTCATTAGTTTCTGCACACCCACAGCGTGTGACGCAGGGAAGGAACTCTACAACTGACAAATGAATGCGTAAGTGAGCGCACAAAGGAGTGACTAAAACAAGGTTTGGTTTTCCTCACCGATCGAGAAGCAGATGAGAACACTCAATAGAAAGCAGTAATCAGAATGACTTCGTGACGCCGATCCTGTGCCCACAGCCTTGGCTTCGGCCCTCTCCCAGGGACCTACCTGTACGGCTCCATGGTCCGGATGCCGTAGAACAAAGCCTCCTCCAGCAGACCGAGGTTGATGCAGGCGTCCATGGCACAGTCGAGCACCTTCAGCTGGTAGATGTTGATGTCGGGGAGCCGTTCCGAGTTGCTGCTTATGATGGCCTGGCACATGGCCAGAACCTGTTCCCACTCTGTTATTAACCCGAGTTAAGGACTCATTGTCTTCACCAAGAAAAAAAAATGCAAAGTGAGGTTCTCGAAAAGGCTGAAGTGCTCCCAGGCCCAGGAGGGAAGGAAGAACCCATTATCTCGCAGATGAGCTGCCTGAAAACACACTTGAGAGACAAAAACGGGTAAGTGGCATCTCAGAGAAGTAACTTCTGTTTATATCAACAAACCATCTTCTAACCGAGTCTGAGCATTAGGGGATGAGGGTTTCCACAGAGCCGTTCTTTCTTCATACCCCTAAATGTGCTCTCTTTAAGCCCTGCTGTGGATTAGACTGAACTAAAGATTGAGTCAGTTCGGTTTAAAATTATTTACTCTGTTAGCTTCTGTTTCAAAACTGACCTGAAATGAAAGAAGCTTCCTTTTTTAAAAGGAGCGCAGTACCGCCTCTGTGCCACTTGAATCCTGGGGCATGCGTGAAACAATACACAACCCACGGGCACTTACTAGGGGAAGCAATTTGAAGAAATTCATTTCTACTGGCTCTCATGTTTAAGCTTTTTTGACTGTAAAGCACAAGTGACCAAAGCCTATACTGAACCAAAGAAAGATATGCTTCTTTTAAACGCCCCAAATAAAAGATAATATTAAGAACACTGCTTATGCACTTAAATTGCAGCCAGGGGGAACAGCACTTTGAAGAGGCTGGGAAAAGACCCGATGTCCACTTACGGGCACCTCCGACCTCCTGATTAACCGTGTGTCCAGAGCTTACTCTCATGGAGCCCTGGTGTGACCTCGCTTTTTGGAAGTGCTATTCCCTGTCCCCTGACGAGGCAGGCAGGGGACTGAGGACGTGGTGTGTGGAGCGTGTCTTGAATCCCGCTGAGGCGAATTACCACGGAAGCACGGCTGAAGCGACAGCGCAGGCGCCCAAGGACCTCACGCGGTCACTTTCCAGCGCTGCTGTGTTAGGAGAGGCGGAGGCCGAGGAGGATGCTGGAGTGCGGCCGGCCCTTCCATCCCTCCCCGACCTTCAACTTATGAGGTTCCAAATTCATCTGCTTTCACATGCTGGAATTCCTCTGGGGCGAAAGGTCTGCAGACTTCAGATGAAGCAGAAATGGCGCAGCCTTTGACTATAGACAAAGCTGGATTTAAATCTAAGCTAGTTCTGTCATTTGTCAGTGTTGAGGTTCTGAGCAAGTTGCCTAAGTGCTTTGAGGTAGACCAGAAATAAAAATGCCTCATGTCACTGTAGAATTAAATAAGACAGTGCACGTAAAGTTCTAAAAACTGATTTACGTGTTCCACCGTGACCCAGGCAGAGCTCTGGGTGCCAGGGACACAGAGGGAAGGCGTTTAGTGGCACACGCGAAATATACACTACGCAAACGTTAGTGCCTTTGTCCTCCCTGTACTGCATCATGACCTCTGAGTGTGACTCGGCTTCAGGAAAACAGTTCAGTGGACTGAGTTCGATCGAATGTCCCTCCCTCCACCCACACCCCGCCTCACGCCACACAATCCAGCTCTTCAGCACCCAGTGCTCTGGCCCCTCCCCCAACCCCAAGCCCTCCTCCTTGGGGTCCTGACACGCACACCTCACCCTGAACCCCATGCCTCAAGGCTCCTTTATCCCTCCCTCCAGCAAAATCTACCTCCTCCAGCATCCACATTCAGGCCACTGCTGTCCCAACATTAGCAAACACTCTCGATAAACTGATCCAGCCACTCGTGTGAGTGGGGTGTGATATCTTCATTAACCCTCATGAGAAATATATTTTCTGTCAGTGGGGGCTCTGAGAGACAACGCCTGACCCCAAAGGTAAGACTTCCTTGGTTAGGACGTCAGCACCACCACATGCGCTGGGGGCCTCTATGTCACACTTCCTACACGTGACACTCTTAATGTTAGGGTGAGTCCTGTCTCGGAGGAGTCGACACTGGTCTCAGAAGAAAAGTGAGCTGGTGGCTTTCTTTTGCATTCATCTGACATGTATGTTTCAAGTTTGCTGAATGCATCTCCCAGAGGCTGGGGAAGCAGTGTCCTTGGCAACGCACTGGTTTTGTAACAGATCGCCAGGCTAAGCTCAGTGGCTTTTCATTCCAGGATTAGCTACTTGATGACATGTCAGGAGGAATGGCCATCTCTTACACAACGCTAGACGTTTCTGTGGCAAGACTTTGCACCTAATTTTCACATCGTGCTGATTGACCTCCATTAGTATTTGCTTGTTCGTTTACATACGCTCCAACTCATCTTAAAGCGGTTTGAAGTGACAAACCTTCGCAGTGAAAACCAGGTGAGATACCCTGCAGCCCCCGATAGGAATACACCTGCTTGTGCCCCGCAGCGAGCTGCAAGAGACTGCACGCCAATTTCCCTACTCAACACTGGCAACCGTCTCCTGGCAAACGAGGCAAACTTTCCCTGTAAAACACCCCAGTGAGCAAAAAAAAAAGGAATAATTTTAACTAAGAGGCTTTTCCCCCTAAGCCATGTGTATTTGCTCAAAAATTTAGTCACTGGCATTTGCTCGGTGTTTACAAGTCCTTCTGGTCCAGTGAGGAGGTGAGCTTGGGACCTACGCAGAGAACAGACTATCGGTGGACAGAATAGATCCTCTTCCTGAAAACTTTAAAATGGCCATAAGAGGATTTCAGGGAAAGAGAAAGGGGAACCAAGTGAATCCCCTTGAGAATTAATCAGCACCTTGAGACTCAGACTATCGGGCCACAGGGCTTTTATTCACCGAATCACATTAGTCTATTGCTTTTATTCACCGAATCACATTAGTCTACTGCTTAAAACCCTCCCGCCGTCCCCTCTCACCTATAAAGTCTGTCCTCTGTGCATGACATTCAAGGCTTTCCCACGTTCCCTCTTCTCACACTGAATAAAGGGGCTCCTGCTCCACTGTGCCAGCCTGGTGAACTCCTACCGACCCTCCCAGTCGCAGCTCAGCTGTCACCTCCTCCGTGAAACCTCCTCTCACCTCCCAAAGCTGGTTACTGTGCCTCTGAGGCCCGTGTACCGCACACAGGCGCACCTTGGAGGTATTGCGGGTTTCGTTCCGGACCGCCACAATAAAGCGCATGGTCATCTTTTCAGTGGTGGAGGGTCTTGCTTTCAATTAGTAAAAATGCAACATCTGAGAAGTGCGGTAAAGTGAAGCACGATAAAACAAGCTGCGCCTGTATTTTACCAAAATATGTATTAATTTACATTTTAACACGCCCCTATGTGTGAGCGTTGTGAATTCAGGGTTGTGTCTTCCTGTCTAGACCTAGGGTGGACCATAACTGGTGGAGGCACATGCATAGTGTCAGTTTTCAGTAAAGCCTTGTCCAACTGAGACTGAACGTAGCTCAGTCATCCGTGGGCCCTGATTCCATGGCTGGGACCACACAGAACGAGTCTACCCCTCCGCAGTGCGACAGCTCCCTGAGCCCAAGAATGGCTCTCTGGCTCCCAAATTTGACTGTTTTCCTAATATCGCCCATCTGGTCTACAGACAGGGTGTCAAAATCCATTTCGATCCTGCTTCCTCTTCTCAAAACTTATTTCAGTTTTTCTATGTCCCTTTTAATACGTTTTACCCCAAAGTGAAGAGAAATTTTCAGATATGATCAGATGATACTATCACCCTCTCATTTTCTATTCTCTATTAATTCTCTATTTCCATTAATGTTGCCCAAGATCACAGTGGTCTTTCGGGGCATTATATTATACTCTTAAATTTTATTCAATTTTTGCTATTCACTAAACCCTTAAAATTCTTTCACGTATTCTGCTGCTAATCTTTAAGTATATCTATACACTTGAACTTTTTAAACCAAACAGAAGATTTTTTATATGCTCTTGTTGAATTTCATCCTTTTAGACTCGGGAAGCTTTCCAGCCTTCGGGGGTCTTCTGAGCTCTCGATTCTATCATCCGACCTCTGCCACCTCCCCAGCTACAGGCCTCTGAGAATTCGATGAGCCTGTGCTCCGTGTCTTCATCTGAGGTACAGAATCAGAGGTGAAAGAGGACTGAATAGGGACAGAGCGCTCAGAGTGACAGTGAGCCACTTAGCGGCATGTTTTCAGTGCAGCTCTTCAACCATTCAGTAAGACGTGTGGTCAGGCCAGCCTCCAGCACACGTTCCTTGACTACTTTTCATCAAATCGCTTTCTGAAACCCACAACCCTTCCCGAGAACACCATGACTGCACAGACTCACCCGCTCTTGGCGGACCAAGCCGGTGCCCTGGTAGCCACGGCCTCCTTCTCCAATCTCTGGTCACCAATTCTAGATTCTTTACCAAAACCACTAAAACTAACACACAAACAAAAAACAACCTCACTGGGTTATAGATTTCAGGAATTATGTCACCTTTAAAAATAGGAACGTTTGTATAACTACCTTTCGTATCCTTTACAGATCTTTCCAGAACACTGTAGATTAGAAACTTCATTTGAAGCTTTGCTCATGATTGGGATCTTGTTTACTCAAGGCATCTGAATGACCTTTCACAATCTTTTTTATCACTCTTGGTCTTTTTCTTTTTACCTTGTGGTTTCCCTTTGTCACGTTTTTGCTCAAGTAAACTCCTCTACTGGACGTGACCTCCCTCCCAGCCTCTGCCTCTGCAAACCTTGTCCTTGATTCAGGATTCCGCTCATACCTAGAGCATCGGTTGGGCCTTCCCAGGTGACCTCCATCATTAGTGACCTCTCCTTATGCTGAACTCTGACCCACTAATGGTCTTTACCAGTATTCTCCATCCATGGTTGGTAATCCATGTATGTGGAGGGCCGACCTCAATTATACATGGATTTTTGACTGTACGGTGGGCCGGTGCCCCTAACAGCCACATCGTTCAAGGGTCAACTATATTTATGCCAAGAAAATTTACTGTGCAGCAACTCCCATAGCCATTGTAGTCATGGTTGATTTAATATGCAGTTTCTAGATCTGAGGGTCAATTACATTAAATTGTAAGGATTCTAAGCTATTCTTTCTTAGAGATGTAGGTTATAGGAAGAAGGGGAACCAGAAATGTGTTACCTTTTACATACAAAGAGACTGCTACTCGCCGTCCTACTATTACTGGACCGTGCATTTTGATATTATCTAAAAGTGGCAAGGTGTTCACGGTGATCTCTCCTCGATCTTCCCCAGCCATTACCCAGATGTTGGCTGGGGTCAGGAGTGCGGCCTGTGACTATGAAACTCACCGAGAGGTCAAACCCTGGCTTTTGCTTCATTAATACCATTAAGGAAGCGATCCAACAGTGCAACTCAACACACGGGTGAAAAAGGATACTCCAATGTGCCTTCAGTTCTTCGATTTTTTTCAAGGATTCTTGAACTTCCTTCCATACTTGTTCATCACCAGTTAGCATATCAGCATCCTGACCAGGCCAAATTAAAAGAACAGAAAGGAGGACAAAATTACTCAATTTAAAAAATGGGCAAAGGATCTGAATAGACATTTCTCCCAAGAAGATGTGCAAATGGCCAACGAGCGCATGAAAGATTCCTAACATCATTAGCCATTAGAGAAATGTGAATGAAAACCGCAATGAGATATCACTTGACACCCACTGGGATGGCTATAATCAAAAAGACAAATAATAACAAGTGTTGGTAAGTATGCGGAAAAACAGGAACTCTCATACACTATTGATAGGAATGTAAAATGGTACAGCCACTTTGAAAACCAGTCTGGCAGTTTCTCAGAAAGGTCAAACACAGAATTACCATATCATTTAACAATTTCACACCTTGAGATAGAATAAAAATACATGTTCACACACAAACTTATACATAAATGTTCACAACAGTATTATTTATAATAGCAAAAAAAGTAGTTAAAACCCAAATGTCCATCAAATGATAAATTTTAAAAATGTGGCGTATTCATACAATGGAATATTGGTTGGCAATAAAAAGAAATGAAGTACTGACACATGCTAAAATATGGCCAAACCTTGAAAACGTGCTGCTACGTGAAAGACGCCAGTCGCAGAGAATTATGTATTATCAGACTCCACTAAGATGAAATGCTCACGACAGGCAAATTCATAGAGACAGAAAGGAGATTAGTATTTGGCTAAGGCTGGGTGGGGCGGGGGGCGGGGCGCTGCAGAGAATTGGGGAATGACTGCCGAAGAGTACACGGTTTCTTGGTGGGGTGATGAAAATGTTCTAAAATTGATTGTGATGGTTACACAATTCCATGAATACACTAAAAGCTATCAAACTGTACACTTTAACTGACTGAATTGTATGGCATGTGAATTATATCTCGATAAAGTTGATACGTAAATATGGGTTTATCTCTCTCTCTGTATCTAAAAGACGGGATGGGGATGAGGGGTAAGAGTAAGAACTATTTGTTAGGAGACCTACAGATAACGCTTTAATCAATATGGAGTTATCAATCAACACGAGGCTAGGAAAAAGAGATGAGTACAATCATACTCATACAGGTGAACCAATTTTGACTTCTGCAAAAACTAAATATAATCAGTATAACTCCCAATAATTTAAAAAGCAACTCAAAACAAAATAAAAGTATGAGTTACTATTTAGTAAATGTCTATCCTCCTGTGTAGTAAGCAGGTCCTCTATTTTTCCTGCAGATCCACACTTCGAGTCAATAGCCACATGTGGCTGTGGCTACCATATTGGACAGTATTAGATATAGAATAGTTCTGCCATCACAGAAATTTCTATTGGATAGCTGCAAAAAGAAGCTAATCAAAGGGTAAGAAACTCTCATCGGACACTATTCAAAACCCGTGTTCAATATCCTTTAGATTCTCAATGGGCGTCAGAGAGAAGAACCATCCTAGGAAGTTACGTCCAATCACAGCCAATGCGGGGCTGATGCCGACAATGAAGAGGGCAGATTTTTTCAGACCATACGAATCCCTAGAGATTCGTATATGTCTACTTGGCGAAGTTTATAGAACGACCCCTGAGAAGACCACTGCCAGACTAAGCCTACGTTACTGGTGGGAAGATACGTGTCATCACCCAGGTGTACCAGGGCAGAAAAAAATAAGGGGTGGGGGGACACAGAGAAGCAGAAAAGAGACCCCAAGAAAATGGTAAGGCAGTGAGTGTGTGTGTATGAGAAAATGTTTGTGCTTGTGGGAGCGTGTCTGTGTAACAGGCCTTTTTGATCTCTATGTATATGTATTGTGTATAGGTATAATATAATAGGGTTTTTTTTTAAAAAAACACACTATAAGTACACTCTATCTCTTGTAGGAAATTGGCAATAAGTACCTAGCTTTCTGTACTTAGAAGAGAAAATCAAAGTCAATTGCTTTTAAAAAGGTGCACATCAACCTCCCTCCAAATACCTGCTCTGAGTCCGTATTCGTCTTCTAAAGCTGCAGTTCCGTCATCTCACTCCAAAGCCCTCAGCAACTTCCTAGTGCCTCCCAGATAAAGTCTGCATCTTAAGTCTCGACAACCATGGCCACCCATGATTAAATTGTCTCTGACAAGTGTCTCACTTGCTGTTAGACTCTCTGGCAGGCAGGGGTAACGGACCCTCAAAGCTGCCCATGCCCTGATCTGGTGGCTCCTAGAACCTGTGAATATGTTAGCTTACGTGGGGAATTAAGTCACGAGTGGGATTAAGGAGACTGTCCTGGACCATCCAGCTGGTCCCCAAGGAATCACTAGGCCTTAAAGATGGAATAGGAAGGTAGAAGAGGAGGTCAGAGTGGTGTGACGTGAGAAGGACCTAACCTGTCGCTGTGGCTCTGAAGAGGGAGGAAGGGACCCTGGACGCAGGAGCGCAGGCGGCCTTTAGAACCTGGCAAAGGCGAGGAGACACATTCTTTCTGGAGCCTCCAGAAAGAAACGCAGCCCCACCAAGACCTTGACTTTAGCCAAGACCAGTGAGACCTGTGTCAGGCTTCTGACCTACGGAACTGTAAGATAATAAAGTTGTGTTGTTTTAAACCACCAAGTTTGTGATAATTTATTACAGCAGCCACAGGAAACTAATACACTCCCTTATATACCGAACAATAAATCTAGTTCCAGAGCCTACGCTCTTTCCACTATTTTCATGTTTAATTTTTTAAAATTTTATTGTATTAGTTTCAAGTATATAGTACATCAGTTAGACATTTACATAGTTTATAAAACAATCCCCTTGATTGCTCTTTCTCTCTTAAATTTTTCTCCTAGGTTTGCTGAATGGTGAAACTCATGTCTGTGAGATAGTAAGTTCCAAAAATCTTCGACCCGTGGTTCCTATGATCTTCCTAGTACGAGCACTTGAAAGGGGCAGTCAAACCCTCCAACGCGGAACCCACAGAGGCTCTCACACTCTTCCACCCCGCCGGGTGCGGCTGTGGCCCCAGGCAGAACAATTTCATATGGAGTTACATCCACAACTAAACCCCCACCACAATCTGATTAGCTGTACTTTGCCCTGATCTAAAGACTATTTACTTATTGGAAGAGCAGGCAAGCTTTGAAATTGCTTCAAACCTTCAGAAATAATAGCTCTCGAGAGCACGTTATATCAGAGCTAACAAAGCTACATCCGTCAGCAGCTCGCTGCGAACTCCGTGCAAGGTCCGCCACAGTGTCTGCTTTCCTAGGCTCCCCGGTCACCTCGCTCTCACTCCCGTCCCCTGACCCCCACCCCCCTGCCCCGTTCTATCTGGTGACTTCCTTGTAGCTGTCCCTACAATGGGGTCGACCTCCTTTTCCCCACACCAGGTAAGATTGTGTGTGTGTGTGTGTGTGTGTGTGTGCGCGCGCGCACGCCTGGAAGAAACCTAACACTAGATATAGATATAGATATACAGATATAGATGATGTAGATATATACATACACCCACACCTATATATTCCTCTATATATAGTAGACGTATGTACATAAACAGAAACTATTTAGAGAAGTATAATTTAAATCTACTTTTTCAGTTTGCAAATACAAAAGTAAATTCATATGTTCTTTTTCATAGTCCCTGAGGTATGAAATTAGTATATTTATGTCCTTATTTCATTATTATCTTATCCAAACATATCAAAGACACTTCCTATCATCTGAGACAAAATTATTTAGAAAAAAAATTTCTTTTTGATTTTCAGCTTTACTATGTAAAACAGGCGTGAGTAGGTGAATCCTGAAATTTGTTCTCGGTAGGTGGAAAATATTTATATTATACATATATATTTTTTGAAAATTCAAATGTACCATTACTGAGTGTTCTACAAGTGGTAAAAATAACTCAGACGGTAAGCAGGATTCCTGAGAAAGTTCACTCTGCTGAGAAGTGAAGACAATTAAGAACATGTTGGTTCCAGGACCAACAGCGCCTCCGGCCTGACCAGCTGCCGGCCCCGGGCAAGGCATCCTGTCCCTGGGCCTCTGCCTTGTCACCCCAAACACGAGATGCTGGTCTGGGTGAGACCAGCACGCCTCCTCCCGGACCACGCTAGAGGCCAACGCAGCGCTGGGCCAGGTGAGCTGTGCCTCTGGTGACCGCTCTCTCACATAGCCCCAGAAAAGTCCTTAAAAAGCTCGTCTTCATGTTAAACGGTAAAAACACGGAAATCATTTAAGGAAGAACTGTGCTGATTTTCTCAGGATTTGGGTAAGAATGAGCGTCCTGAATTTCTCCTGCTCCCTTTGATGCGCAAGTCCCCACTGCGGCCAAGTGCAAACTCCCTGCAAGTGTCACTGCTTTCAACGGATGGTTCCCCGTCATTCGCCCGCGTCCTTGCCTCTCCTCACCTGAACCCACATGTCCCGGCCCTATGCCTGCGCTTCCAAGTGGCGTCCTTCCTCCTCGGGCTCTGTCAGGACCGAGACTGCAGTTTCTCGCTCTTGCCTTGGCTCACCGCTTCCATTCACTTCTTTGGCCTTCTTCCCATTGTCCCTTTAGGACCCGGCCTTAAGTGTCCTCTATCAGGAAATCTCTAATTCTGCCCTCTGAGTCAGCCTGTGCCTGCTCGGCCACCACAGCCACTCCATCCATCTCTTCCTTGGCGCCGACCTGACGTTAATGAGCTACTTTAGTGTCTCCCCAACCAGCCTCAGGCCTCCTGGGGGGACCACGACCTAATCAGGGCCAGCGGGGTCAGTTATTCAGCAAATGTTTGCAGACAGAGTAAATGAACGAAGAGAGAGGAGTGGTCTTCTCTAACCCATGGGTAACAGTATTATAAGAATAAAATACCTTAATTCCACAGCGAGGAGAATCTCAGCCGAGGAAATAGAAGATTGCTCTTTTCATACCGTACTTCCGTCTTGAATTATTTCTAATAATTCACAATTACGTTAGAAAAGGGTACATTTCCATGGCAGCTGCCAGCATGCCCTGTGCTGGAACCTAAATGTGACCTCTCCCCCAGCACAAAAAAACCCACATGCGCTCAGGGCCCGTACTGTCTGACACAGCATCAAGGCCATTTGGGACAGGGCTTGAAGACTCGCTCGGCTTCCACCTCCGACACCATCCTGAGCCTCCTGTGGCTCACACAGTCCCCAGTTCCCTGCCCCCATCTATCCCAGACGAATCAGCAAAGCCATCTAAGTCCCCTCATACACAGCCGATAAATCAATGCTCTGGCATCATTCCCTCGACTGTAAAATATAGGTATCAGATGATATGAGATAATCTCACCACCACATAAAAGGGCTCCCTCCACTCGACACAATTCAATTGGCCCAAAACGCTTCCTTTGGGTTTCAGAGAAGGCAGCGTACATGCCAGGTGCCAGTGGTTGCAGTGAATTAGAAATGCGAGTTTCTTCAATGGGGTGAGGTTGGAATCCATCAAGACCTCGGGACAGTGACCGCTGGCTCTATCAGACTCAAACCTCAGACGCAGCCATCCAGATCTACTCTGCATCTGGAACACTTACACAGATGCGTTCACTGGGCCCGCGAGTGTTTGATGTTGAAACTCTTGCACTGCGCTAATTTCAGATGGTTCCCATTAGAGGAGGAGAATGGCGATCTGCTTTCCGCTACTTCCTGTTATCTAATCTTCATGCACACTCTAATTAGATCGGATTGGAGAGAGATGAGTATAGGATGGGAAATAAAATTACTGAACACTTATAAACTTTTCCAGTAATTCAATAATTCCAGTTTTAAAAGGAAGAGAGTGGTTTTGTTTGTGAAGCACAGTGAGGTTCAAATAGAGTGTGTGCACTGAGGAGAGAGACTGGGAAGTTCTGAAGTTCAAAGTTGTGAGGGAAGCGAGTTTAACTTGCCGAGCCTTTGACTGCGGCAGTCTGCGTCTGGTTCATGGATAATGTAGTGGGACTAATAGATTAATACACAGCATCATTCAAAACCTTTAACATTCACAGGAAACATCTCTTCTGGAACCAATTTCCACCTCTTTTGGCAAAAACAACTGAAAACAGTTCAGATTTAACTTGAGGGAGAAAAGAGGCTCTTTCAGAAAGTGGAAAAATAGTGGTTAAAAATAGAGCATTCACTATTATATCAACCACAGACCAGTTAACGGGTGCTATGGACTGGGGAAGGAAAGAATGTTCACAACTTGAAGTGGCTCGACCTGTAGAAGGTTCTACTTAGTAATTAACAAGCAACTTGCACAATAATTAGAACTTAGTGAAAAGAACACTAGATTTAGAGTCATAGAATGTGGATGTGAATTCCTGCTCCATAGCTGTGTGGCTTTGCCAAAATCTCTAACCTCCCTGAAGCTGAGTTTCTCCAGTGATGATAATTCTCGGAGTCGATCCTCTCCGACCCTGTCCTTTGAACCCTCTAGAAGCACTAACGTCATGAATGGCACAGTGGCCTAAGTTTACAGTCCCCACCCTAGAGAATGAGGCCACCCTAGGCCTGACTACAGTCTGCTTTGTCTGACTACAGTCTGCTTTGTCTAGAGAAAAATATCCTTTCCTAATGGAGGAGGGAGAGATTCACAAGGTAGTGAGGAACCAACTGAGTCCCACAGCCCGCATGCCCCACGCCCTCTGCCCAGAAGCCTCTTCCTCCGCAAAGCCGTCCCCACAAACCCCTCTCCGTCCACTAAGAACCAGACCAAATGGGCCGACTTCCACAGGCACAGTCCTCTGTGCCCTTTCCGGCGGGCTCCTTGATGAGTGTAGCGATGGGTATGACTGTGATGAGGATGACAAGGATGCGTGCAGGTGCTGTTACCAGTCTGCAGATTAAAAAAATGACTTTGCAAGGAAATTTTATTGCGTCTACTTCATAAATGGTGTGACCTCAGTGCCCAGCGTGATGTGCACGAGGAGGACAGAGCAGGGCTCTGGACAGAGCATGTCTCTCAAGAGCCCGGAGTGCCGGCCTCTTCCCCTCCTCCATCCTGAGCTGGTGGACCCCAGAATAGATGTCTTCTTCCCGCCAGCCAGTCATGTCACTGCTTGAATCCAGCTGAGGAGCATTTGGGCAACTAACGGCACCAGTCCAAATAAATGCTGATGTGGAAGAGAAGGCCCCAGGAGTCCCTGAGCCTCTAGCTGCACTGCCCCATTTAACTACCCTTGGATGTGACGTACCCACGGCAGCTGTCAGCATTTGCCAGTGCCCACTGAGCTTTACGTCTCAGGCAAGAACAGGACTCTGCTGCAACTACCCATTTCTACAAGGCCACACATGGCAACCAACTGCAAGTTCAAGGTTAAGTGTCCAGGTACACAGGACTGTCAGAAAGAAGGAAAACGTTCTCTTCATGGCTTCTAAAGGAAAATGACAACAGCCTCAAGTGTGTGACGTTAGAACATCTAGAACCACCAAAGGCCTCTTCCAGCTACCACCTCAACCCTTTCTCTCCTTCTTGCTCAGTATCCTATCCCACTGACTAAACTCCTCAGAGAAATAAGCTCATTTGCTTATATCAAATCAGGTCAATGTAGAGGAAATAAAGGTTGGCAGCCACACACTTGGGACTGTTGAGAGCCCTCCCTGTCAATGGTGCCTGCTGAAATCTGCCTTTAATGAGACATTTTTGTGGAAAACTAGCATGACTGGCTGACATACAAAGGCAACTGAACATTACAAAGATGTTTAAGAAGGGACACCTCCTTGCACCCTCCTCCCATGCTGAAAAGATACGTCCCTGAGAATCTATAATGGAGACTATATGAAGCAGAAGGCTACTGTCTCAGCTTGCAAAAGCACATTCGAGCAGATTCTTTTCACATTTGTACAGATGAGCAAATGGATGGCTTGGGCGGTTGTAAACTCATATCCCCCACTGCTAGCAGAGTCCTGCCAGTCTCGCTGTGTAAACACCACAAGGTGGGAGGCTTGAGACTGGGGAAAATGCAAAGGTTTCATAGGAAAAATTGTTCTAATGGCAACGGTCATAAAGATAAAGCATCCCTCCAAATTTCAGGGCAGATTTTGTTGTCATGGAGACGCAAACCACGGCTGTCGCCTCCAATCTGCCATGCCTCCATAGCCTGTATTTCCTTCTTTAGGGACAGCTGCTTCCACTCTCCTCTGCAAACAGATCAAGTCAGGTATAAGGGGCAATGTTCCGATACTGAAGGTATTAGGATAACCCAGACGTGGTTTCTGCAGACATTTAAATACGGAGTGAAGAACAGCACGATTTGGGTCCCATGCTCCCTGCATATGGGACATGTGTGACAGGCAGCACCAATGGAAGTGGAAATAGGGAGGCCAGAGCCCCAGTCTCAGCTCTGCCACTGGCCAGCTGCGTGACTTAGAGGTGAGCGATGCCTCCTGGCTCAGCCTCCCCAGGTGAGAATTGAGTTACCATGGTGACGGAAACTAATCATTCCGATCCATCAGTCACTTATGTATATGGTGTCTGTTGTGCATGAAGAGAGACCTGAAAGTCTAATAGGAGACTTTGAAATTTGTGGTTGTGCAACAAATTGCAAATACCTTCATTCGTTTCTCATGTTTAAGATACACCAGTCAGAGCACGGAGAGCAAGCAGAGAACTGAGCAAAGACCACCTCCAAGACTGCGCTCCGCCAAGCCAAGAATGTGACGATGACTGTTTAAATCACACATCTGCTAACAACTGTGTGTATAATGATTACAGTGGGCAACATTCCAGACTCAGAGAATGCGGCATTTGCTTATCTGTTAAGGCAAGCACATCAGATTGTTTAATCTGTGGTCCAGGGGAGCAGTTTAGTGGGGTCCACACTAATGACTGCAGATACTGTGGCACGGGATAGAAGTCTAGACATGCTTCTTTAGGAGGTGATCGTAAGAATAATCAATGGAAGTCATTTAACAGGACTGCAGAATCTGTCCGTTACCATCGGTTAATGCAATTTCTAAGAGCTTCCTCTACCTTCTCAGAGCTGGTGTGCGCAAATTCACCAGCTCTTTCTAACACCTTGCAGAGCAGCACCGAGATCCTCTGCCATGTGCCAAACAGTCAAAAAGTTCAAAAGGAGTGTGTCTCAGTTTCAGGAGAAGAATCATTTTCAATAGCTCATATTTTCGAAAAGAAAGAGCCTGGAATTGCATTTGTCTCCCAGTGGAGAAAAGCCAGGGTTTCTCCAATTATTCAAAAACAGCTCTGTAGTCTGTGAATTAATCCATGCAGAGCTCTGTTCCTGGAGCTGGGAGGCGGGGTCGGGGGGCATCCCAGAAGGCTGTGGCACATGGGCCGAGGGCCTGGCAGGGAGACCACTCCTTCTGAGGTCTGGGAGGGGATGGGAGAGAAGGTGACCACCTTCCAAGGTTCAGCAATTTTTTGCCCGCCTCATACCCAGGAGAGACTGCACAAAAGCGCCAGGACTTGGGACTTAGATGCTCTTCCTGGCGACTCTGCATCCCCTGGAAGCGAAGCGCTGGCTGAAGGCACAGCGAGCTTCTCCCCTGGCGCCTCACCAACAGAGAGCACACGTCTGCATTTCATATTCCGGTAAACTCCGATCTGGCCCTCGGCCAGGGGACCTCTTTCTAATGTCAGAGATAAAAGCGCTGGCCATGTTTGGCGCCCTGCCCCCACCTCCGTTCTCTTGTAACCATCTCATAAACCAAGTATGCATCAGTGTTAACAGGGCCTTCCAGACACAGGTCTGATGGAGCTTCGTAAACATTACCAGATGATGATCAGAGGGGTCCCCACTTCACAGGGAAGTGCCAGTGACTTCACAGAGGGCGTGCTGGAAATCAGGAGAGGACTGGACACATACGCTCACGTATACGCTCAGGATACTCAGGACACGTCTGCTCGTAAAGAGCTGCTCACTGAGCTGCCTGAGTCACACGGTGACATCGAATCTCAAATCTGCCCCAAACAGTACAGATATCAATATGATTTGATGTCTGTGAGGTTCTGATCAAATTTTGGATGTCCGACATGGCATTCAGGGTGTATATGATGGCGTAATTTTCTCTTCTCATACTTCATGTCCAAAAAAATGCTATGACGCCAGCCACAGAGGATTTATGAAATCATTATTTCCTTTTCAAGCCACACTCGGTGGGTCACAGGCTTCCAGTCCAGCTGCTCTTTTAACATTTCTGTTGTACTATCTCATTTTCTAGATTACTCGACAGTAAGGTTCCATTATTAATACATGTTCATCATCAATTAGAATATACAAGGATTTCTTTTCTGGAAATAAACATATATGAAAGTCCCTCTTACTCTGTGCTGGAGTGGACAGAACTTCAGAGAATTTAACTTAACAGAAAATCTGTTTTTATCACCAATGGGAACAGAACGATTTGGGATATGTCTATTTTTTTTTTAGCCCCGTTGTACCTCCAGGACGGGCTCTCTTCTCTGGCAGGCTCCGATGCAGTGGGTATGTATTTGGAATCACCTGGAGAGCTTTGAAAAATAACGAGGCCCAGGTCCCATCTGGGCAGATGACAGCCGGGTCTCTCAGAGCTGGGCAGGGAGCTGCATTTCTCATAAGCTCAGTCAGGACCGAGCACTGCCAGCCTGGTCTTTGCTGCCTCGGTCACCCTTCTGATCTTTGTGATCGCACTGTCACCTTCGTGCCAACACCGTTACAATTTGCGGCAAGTTGCTTCATGGTTTAGGCTTTTCTTCCTTATCAACTCCATTGACAACTGCACCTCCCATGTTCTCTACTTTTTATTTGTAACAAATGCAACAAGTGACCAAGTCCAGGGCACTGTGAGTAACAGTGTGCCTTTCCGATTGCCTTTAGTTCAATACACACCGACATTTCTCAAATGTTGGAACTACAAAGATATAGACAAGCTGTGGCCTTAGCCTTGAGGGACTTACAGTCTAATAATGGTTGAAGGAACCACATAAACTTATCATTTCTAAATGTCGCATGTGATGAGAGAGAGAAAAGCTCCGAGGCAGGGCCCTTTGCCCATCCGGGGTTTGGGGAAAGTGTCCTGGAGGAGATGGGGCCTGAGCGTGAAGGCTGCAGACGTGAATAGATAAGCAGGGGGACGGCACAAGGACACAGCGGGGCGTGGACAGCACGCGGTACGGGAGGAGACCGAGCCACTGGGCAGTGTTTCCAGTTCGCTCATGCATGGCAGGTGGAGACGGGGAGGCTGGTGGCACAGCTCCGCAGCCCTACTGCGCGTGCAGTTACCCACTGCTTGGAGGCTTTTTTTTCAGGTGTGAGAGTATCTGACCTAGGACTTACTTCAGAATATGTCCACAGACCTGAAAACACAAGGCTGGGATAAATGACTAATGGAGGGAAAAGGAAGAAGGCAAAGGTTTAGTGATGGGGGTGGAGAGCAGGTCAGGGGCCAGATAAAACGGTGAATTCGATCCTGTGTGAACAACAGAGAGACATGGAAGAAGTTTACATATCATCACTACGTTGTTCAAATATCTATGTGGAAAATGCACAGGCAGGTGGAGGGACCGAAGGCTGGAAGACCAGTTAGGTGGACATTGCAACAGTTCAGAAAGAGATGACATGACCCCAAATAAGAAATAAGGCTTAGAGACAGAGAGGAAGAGACCAATTTAAAAGTTTAAAAGGGGGATGATGTGAGAGCGAGTGGTTCGTGGAGGACGCTGGGATAATCGTCAAGCATCTGACGTCAGTGACGGGATGAAGGATGAAGGCTTTAGGGGAGATCGGGGACAGAGAAAAGTGTTTAGAAAAGTTCCCTTTTGGGCACGCCAAACATGAGATGCCCGCAGAGGATCCAGGCAGGGCTGCCCCATGGCAACGTGAAAATCCGAAAGTGGACCAGAGACAAGTGAAGGTGAGGAGGAGAGCTCTGGGAGTCTCTGTCACACAGCTGGAATCTGGAGACATGGGAGGAGGGGTGGTCACTCAACCCAAGAGAACCCCAAATGGGGTCACAGAGATAGAGGAGGGCGTGGAAGCCAAGGGGAGTCCTCACAGATGGAGGAAGGGAGGGGTCCATGGTGTGGAATGCCATGGTGAGGGGTCAACTGGGAAGAGACTCAGAGTCGGGCTCCCTGATGACATCAGAGAGAGAGGGCTTCAACGGGTGACGTTGGCAAAAGCCTGTCGCTGGGAGTTAAGAGAAGAGAAAATGAAGAGACAGGTTTATCAAGTGTGCAGATGACTCTTTCAAGGGGTTGTACAAACTGAAGGAGAAGAAAAACAGTGGTCAGAGGTAAAGGACAAGTTGGGGAGAGGGGCTGTTTTTTTAATAACGGGAAAGTCGCGAGAGTGTTTATGCCACAGGGAAGGGGTCGGTGCACAGGGGAGGCCAATCACAAAAGAGAGGGCGTGGGGTCGGGAGCACAGGTGGTGGCGCAAGGGGGCGGTGGAGACTCGGCTTTGGCAAGGAGTCCTGCTCGCTGTGAGACAGGAGGGAGGCAGGGGCAGGGACGGCAGACAAGAGGGAGCCGAAGCAACCGTGAGGTCACACAGAGACGGGGGGGAAGCCAGACATGGCGAGATTTTCACACAAGCAAATAACCTGTCTTTTCTCCACCTACGCTTTGGCCAATGAAACCGATGCATATTTACTTGTTTAGCCTCCAGGGAGACGGGCACCATTTCCGTAGTCTATGTTTCATGATGCCGATAGCACTTTAGAACTGCCTGCCCATCTCTCTGCTCCCTCTTTTAAAACATTTGTTTTTTGTTTTGTGACAGACAGCTGCGTCTTGATAATGAGGGCACAGCCGTCCGTAAACTATTGGAAAACCATGAGTTTCTAGAGTTCTTGAGAGTCGCTTAAGTTCACATTTGCTTTACGCTTTTCTAGCTCATACAGAGGCCCCACTTCACCTTCTAGGACAGAATCTGGGACCGCCAGTGGTAAAACAGCTGTGAGGCATTCATTCCCCGGGAGAAAACAGCCCTGGAAGACCTACCTGCCAGGGTTGGAATCTGTCTAAATGAGATCACCTGCGTAAAGTGCCCACCCAGCACGGCAACCAGCAGGCAGTAACTGCTCAACGCGCATGAGCCGCGTCCTTACAGAAGGTGAGACCCCGAGTAGACAGCACAAGGACATTCACAGAAGAGGAGCAGTCATCCATCGGGATGGTGTGAGGAAGACAGAGACGGAGGCTCCTGGAGAAATGTTCCAGCGCTAGGAAGCCAGCATGGAAGAGACGATTTACTGCTTGGGGCACGTGGCGAAGAGCAGCAGATAAGCGAGGTCAGAGCTACTTGATTTTTAGGGTTTCTTTGTCCTTTCCTTTCTTTGAAAAGGAATTACTTTCTAACAGGACAGAATAGAACAAGGCATTTTAGAAAAGTTCGCATGTTTAATTCTAGGCGAAGCACATCCCGGGGTGGTCAGAGGGCTTTGTAAAGACAGCCATGAAACTCTTCTTCCTCTCTGAAGCACCGAGAGGAAAGGAGCGGCCGCAGAAGCCCAGGGTGGTGGGAAACAGCGTGCTAGGAAAACAAACAAAAATTGAAGTCTGCGTAATGGGAGCCTCCGATCAGATCACGTGCTGTCTACCTCGGCGAATGCTCCCTGAGACTTAGAAAGGTCAAGTGGTGTCCACTAGAGACGGCATGGGGACACCATGAACAAATCCTGGCAATCTGCACTCATTTCTTCATAGAGACTGCGCAGCAGGTCAGGTGACTACTACAATCACCGTGTATTTTTACTTCAACAGGTGTTTGACAAGGTCTTTTGTAACATTCTGCGGGCAAGGCAATAAAATCAGAGACCCACTGTACAGCACAGGGCCTCCAGCTAAGGACGCTGCACTGTACCTTAAACATTTGCTAAGAGGGTAGATCTCGTGCTGTGTTCTTATCACAAAAAATAATAATAAAGACAGCAGAAGGATACTTTGAGGTGGTGGATATTTTTATAGCAGAGATTGTGCTGATGGCTTCAGGGGTGTGTATGTACCTCCAAACTCATCGAGTTATATACCTTAAATACATACAGATTTGTGTATGCCAAGCACACCTCAAAAAAGAGGTTTTAAAAAGATAATGAAATCTGGTTAGGATGAGTTGCACATATAGATTTCTGGCTGGTTGAATAACCAACCATATTTTAGGATTAACCGATGTCAGCCTCATTTTCCT
Source organism: Pteropus medius (assembly GCF_902729225.1). Taxonomy (NCBI): domain Eukaryota; kingdom Metazoa; phylum Chordata; class Mammalia; order Chiroptera; family Pteropodidae; genus Pteropus; species Pteropus medius. Next base: position 4,451,428 of record NW_024349796.1, read on the forward strand.
CATTTTACAGATGAGGCTGTGTTTCAGAGAGCTGGCTAGCTGTAGTTATAACAACAACAACATTTATTGGAGGTTTATTGTACTAATTATTTTAACTGCTTTATCTCATTTAATCATTTCAGCAAAGTATAAAGTAAAAATCACTTTAGTTCCTAATTTATAGATGACAAGACTGTAGCTGAGAAAGGTAAAGTGACATTCTCAAGTTCAAGTAGCCGGAAAGCGGTGGAGATGAATTTGAGCCCCTCGTTGTAGAATTCGAAAGGCTGAATGTCCTTTGCTACCCCGCACTGCCTCAAATATTCAAGCATGCAAAGACTGGTAGGAGGAATAAAAATCCTACCTACCCATTGTTGCTCCATGAGACAGAACTAGGACTCTGATACAAATTAAAAGAGGCAGTTTTTAGTTCATGGGATTTATTAACTTCACAACCACCATTGCCCGAGAGTGGAATGGCCTACGCCAAGAGACTGCTCACGTGGAGCCGGGCCACCACCTGATGGGGACATCACAGAGGAAGCTCCTTCCCTGGCGGTGGGGTCTCTTCCAATTTTGGGTTATGGCCCCTATGAAATGCCTCTTACAGTGGTGCTACAGAAACACCTTTGGATTATCATTTATTAAGTATAAAAATACACAGATGTATAACAAGATATTGTGGATAAATATTTCTGCTCCCGATAAGAAAACTCGGATAGCTAGGTATATACCAGCCCTGCGTTACTAAAATCTGGTTTCATAAATGCTGAAGTGTGTGCTTTCTCGGAGGGGGAAAGAATGCCAGGGCACGAGCCTCACACGGGAGGGGCTCTCCCAAGTTGGCAAATGGGGCCGCACATCCTGCCTTTCCACTGGGTGCTTTACATGTGGGTTTGTAAGTCCTGGTGTAGGGAGCTGGGTCACGGTCAAAGCTAAAAACTCTTGGAGGAGAGTAGAGCAAGACTAATCCTGCCTGATAGCCCATCGATTAGGCTGCTATGAAATTGTCTTATGAGCAAAATCATTTAGAAGCGTCAAGTAATATAGTTACTTGGCCGATTCTATAGAGCTTAACTCAAATGCTAGACAAATAACAATATTTACTGACTTATTCATTCAAACAATCCCAATTTGTTAAGTGATGTAATAATTATATAAGTACTGTGTTGGGTACCAAAGACACGCAACAGAAAACAAGACTGATAAGGTCATTTTTACTTTCTTAACAAGTAAGCAAATGCATAAATACAAATAATAATAGGTAATAATTGCTTGTGCTATAATGGAGATAAAAAGGGAGCAGAAAATAACAAGGAGAGGGGCCCCTGATTTTCACAGCATCATCGGGGGTGTCTCTGTGAGGAGGGGAGGTTAAAGCCGAGAGCGAGAGAACAATGAGAGCCAGACAAGCACAAAGCCCCAGGAAGAGCATGTCAGGCGGCGGGAAGCCAGGAGCAAAGGCCCCAGGTCAGGGGAGAGCTTGGCAGGCACGTTCCGGCCCAGAGACTGGAAAGGTGAGCGGGAGCCAGGCCACACGGGGGCTGGTAGCCTTGTTAGTGAGGCCGGGTCTCCCCTTCACCGGGAAGGGGCCGAAGAGGTCCCTTCTGAAAATATCCTTCCGGCTTCTGAGTAAAAACTAAATTTCAGAGCAGCCAGGGTAGAAATAGACCACTTAGGACACGTTTGCAGCGGTCCCGACGCATGCGAATGGTGCTACAGAAACACCTTTGGATTATCGTTTCACTGGAAGGAAAAGCCAGCAGCCTGGTGTCAGCCACGAGGTCACGACTTAACCTCATTCTGGCACACGCTGGTTGGCAAATGCTGGTTTGGTTTACTGACCCAGCCCGGGCTGCCCCAAACAGCTGCTCTAAACCTTCGCCAGTTTCCAACAATAAAACTCCCTGCATGTCTCCTGTGTTCTCAACTCCTTCAGTTATCAAACCTTTCTCTCGTTTGCAAGGGAACCCAATTATGCCTTGAAGTTACTACGGTAAGCGAAAGAGAGATTCATAATTTTGGGTGACAGCTCTAAACCGATTTGCAACCAGAGGCCGAAGAGGCGCGACATGCAGAGATGGAAAAGAGAGCGAAGTTTACGAAACTTGAGATGAGGCGTCTGAGTCAACAATTCAACGACTTAATAAATAAATGCACTAGAGCCCCGCTGGGCCCGTGTTCATTTAGTTACACATCTGTTTGGCAATAAAACGAGGAAGTTAATTACTTTTCCATGACATGTATGTATTTTGTGAAACACCACACAGCACCCGTTAATAATGATCCACCTTCTGTTGACGTAAAATGTTTAAATTAATAAAATCTAAATGATACATCTCATGGCAAAACACACTTAATTGAAAGGCCGATGGCAGGAGTAGTAATTTTCCGAGTAAAAATTATTGAGATGAGTTTATGGTAGCATGAAAAGCTCAATCAACGAAGGGACAAACTGTTTTCAACAGTGCGTGCTTTACAGAAAGGGTAGGCTGTGCTTCTCTAATTGCTAATACAGCAGCACTGTGACTGCTAGAGAAACAAACTGAGACTCATAGACGGTAATTGCCCATAATTGACAATATTAGCGATTTTACATTTAAACCTGTCTGTTCAATCTCTGGGGTCTGAAATGACACATGCAAAAAGAGTATAAACAATCTCTTGAAGCTCTGCTGTTAATATTGAAAATCCTTCTGATCTTTACCAAGTATACCCTTGGTAACTAGATACTAAACCAATAGCGTTATGGAAACAGTTTATTTTTACCTAACTATATAGCAGTATTAGATTACCTCGAAAAAATCCAGATAACATCTACAGTAGGCTCCCAGCACTCAGATTGAGGCTCAGACCAAAAATAAACTTGCCGGGAGTGTCTCGTTCAAGCTTTGAATCCACCCAAAGAAAAGTCTGAAACCCAAGACATCCTGTAGCAATTTCGCTATTTTCCATTTATTTTGGGGGTGAAGAACAAAAGGGTCTACCACCTTTCTTCCATTTTTAAAGACCCCTCTCACTTCTCTTTGCCGCTCTCTGTTGCTTTAAAAAACGGAACTGGATACAAAACAAAAACGAATGGACAAAAACACCAGGACTGAAGTCACGAAGTAAACCTTATTTCCTGTATAATAATGTGTTTCTTTTGGGGGTGTTCATGCTAAAGGGCCTGGGGGGTATGACTTCTGCCTCACCACTCAACGCCCCTGCACTTCACTATCTCCCAGAGTTGAAAGCAGCCTTTATCTACACGGAGACCAACAGCGGTCTCACGGTTGGCAGATGGGCCCAGTACTGTGAGAATTTAAACACGAACCTACGAGGCTTAACTCTTTCCTCATTTTCGCCTATTTTAGGCTTGCTTTTCAGGGAGCTTCAGTTAACAGGGTTTTCTTATAGGCCTTCGCGTACATATAGGTGCTCAGCAAATGCGTGTTGATTGTCTGTCACAGGAATCAACAGATAAAGGTAAAAATGGGCCAAACCCACAGCGGGTGATTTAAAAAAAAAAAAAAATCTAATTTTATAGGGTATTTTTTTCCAGTGGTAGAATATGTGATTTTTCTCTTAATCCCAAAGCATCTAACTATCTGGGAATTTATCCCAGTTGAAGGATTTCACAATTTGAAGACAGAGGAGGAAGCTTCTTGGGAATTCAGAGATCAGACAGATGGGAAAGACTTTGTTCGCAGAAGACCCCCGCAGAGGAAACGCCACCAAGTCTTTGAAAGTTCAGAAAGTCAGTGCATCGAATCCAGACACCTGCAGTTTGAGTTTATTTAACCCAAATTAGTGACTACTGAAAAGCACAGGTCATGCCGCCTGGATCCGGCGCCCTCGTCTCGGGCAGGCCGACGTCCCTGTTCCCTTCATCTTTCCTCATTGGTCTTGTTTTTCTGCGGTGCTTCTCTGAACACATCAGGGGCTCTCCTGGCCCTTTTTTAAGTTATGAGGCTGCAGACATAGCGAACTTCAGAAAAGTAGCTCAGGACAAACATTACTCTGGGTCTTTGTTGAGCTGAAAGGCAATGATATGAAACTAAGGAGGTGAATATTGACAAATTTGACAATTATTTTAATTGACCTTATTCAGAACAGGAAGTGGTTGTGCAAAGTCGGTATTCACTGATATAATATCAAAGTTGGGTGATCTTCCTCGTCTTCAGAGGCTGTGATCTTCACCGAGGAAACCATCTCATGCTGAATGCTGCCTAATTGTTCAAAAATAATTAACATGTTTTTATTTCAGTTGTAGAAAACACGATTTATTAATTGGCTGCTACTTTATGCGTTCCATTCTAAGAGGTGCAATAAATAAAGAAATTAGCATAAGAAGATACTGAAAAAATGCCAAGATTGACTGAATTCTGAAACTAGCAAGATGATTCTAAATTAAGGATAAGTAAATTTATTGCATGGAGGGGTTTAATGACAAATACAGAGATAACTGTTTTTATGGGCCTTTAGCTGCAGCTTTCGAATTTTAACTTTATAGACAGAAAAGCATTATCAATGCTTTAATAATTCCGGGATCGTAATTTACGTATCAAAACAAGAAACAGTAAAAGCCCACATCTCTCTTTACTTTTTAGAGTCCCCAGGGTCTGAAAAAGACTCGGCAATAAAGGTTGAAAAGAAAGAAAACAGATTTGCTGATGTCTGCAACTGAAGTGATACCATTTCCTAATTACCGGAAGCAGTTAGTTCAGAGAACCAACGCACCCTCTCCTCGGCAATTAATAACTCAGTACGAATGGGAAACATTCTAATCTTTAATTGAAGCACCCAGAAACAGTCTATAAGCAGATGAGTATTTGAAACAAGCCATTTGCCGCATCCCCCACGTATTAATTGGACCCAATAACATCTCATCTTTGTGGGGCGGGGAGAAGGCTGCCATCGCAGACATGCAAACGCAGGTCTCGCAAAGCCCTTCTCTGAGTGTGATGGAGTGAGAACCATGCTAATTTCATGGCTTGTTTTAGAATTTTTGATTCTCCTTCCTTGTGAAATCGTCCTGACTTTTGTTTATACACATGCCGTATTATTTTTCTGGCTGTCGCTGGCCACTTTCTTCAGTGGCTTCCCATCCCTTCGTGATGAAAATCTAAACTCTTCGCCTGGTGTACCTCACCCACTGCCCCGGATCGCTAGCCTTACCAGCCTTTATCCTCCGGGAGCACCGAACCACACGCAGGTCCTGATGCACTGTGCTCTCCACACCTATGGAATATTTCACAGGCTATGTCCCTAGTCTCAAACGCAACTTTGAGCCCATCTCACTGAAAACTGCTATACATGCAGCCTTTACATCTTAGGTCAAATGTCTCCTCCTCTGTGAAGTCTTCCCTGACTGACCAGGAAGATAATTTTCCTCCCCTGCTCCCACTGGATTTCAAACAGGCTTCCAGTAAGATAACTGTCACACTGAACCGAACTGTATATCTGCTGCGTATCCACACGAGAGTCTAAGTCATTTGCTGGAAGGGGCGATCTTTTCATTTTAGGATTCCCGTACTTGAAATAATGTGAGCCTCACCTCACTAAATACTTAGGGAAGGAAGAAAGGGGAAAAAGAGGGAGAGAAGGAAGCATTCAAGCAGGCTCGCTGAAAGGCTGGAGGTAAATGGGAATCGTGGATGAGTAATAGGCAAAAACGGGAGACTTAGGTCCACTGACGCCCTGGGCACTAGCAGGAGCCTGACTTCCTGTGGGTTAATGCTCAGGCCAGGGGCTGAGGAGACTTGCTGCCATCACAGTCCTGGCTGCGGAGTGTGGGTCAGGGCCCCGCACGGCCCACAGAGGCTAATGATTTAGTCCCTTCTTACTAGACGGACCCAGTCTCACCTCCCAGGTGGCAGCATTAGTGAATGTGAGTCCAGGGCCTTAGAATCCTGGCGCTCACCCATGGCACTAATTGTTCTCAGCAAAGTCACAGCAGGGGGCTGACTATGACTAAGAGAATAGTGCCCCCAGTTACCATGAAATTCACTATTTAGTTTGCTTCTTCCCATATCCCAACAATGAGGTGTGTGGCAGAGAGCTGTAGGAATCCAAAGTTTGTGAAGTCAAGCATGTCATATTTTAAGGATTTCGGGCAGGTACTATGGACTGAAAGCATCAGCTTTCAAGTTCACTGTTGAGCTCAGCAAATAGATAAGGGGGAAATGTAATATGTAAGTAAAGATAATAAAAGTTATTTTTGAATGGCACCATGTGTCCTCAATTCCTACACAGAGTAAGATAATTAAGGGGAATAGAACACCCCATCTTCCTACTCCTGACTCCTGGGACATCCTTCAATTGTCACTGAAGGGCCAGCTACAGGCTTTAGGCAGAGCCCTCTGCTGCCCACTCTCACTGCAGAGCGAGCTGGTCTCCATCCAGCTCAGAGCCCTGAAGCTGCTGTGAGCACTGAAGAAGCCATTTTTAAGGCCGAGGGCTGAGGAAGTATGGGCGGGACTCCTCGTATTATCATGAACAAGGAATAGACGGCAAGGGAAGTCTGTCTGGTCTCTGTCCCATGGTGTTTCATTATTTGCGTTTCATTGTGAGCAAAAGATCCCAACTGTGGTCTTGCTCAGAAAAGAAAAACAATTCCTGAGTAGCAAACCTTAGAAGAAGTATCGTCTCATTTGGGAGAGAACGTGAGGTAACAGAGAGTCTAGGGTGACATCTACTTCGTCCAGGGATCCGGGGTAAGGGGAGAAATGACGTGGCACGTTTGTGCAGTGCCACTCATGCCATCTTTGCTATCTTTTTACTCAGCCTGAAAGCCCCCTCCTCGTACACCTCCCCACATCCCCCCACACCTCCTCCTCCTCATACCTCCCCCCACATCCCCCCTCCACACCCCTCCACACAGTATGAGCAGTGTCAGGAAGTACGGGAGCGAACGGACACCACTGCGGTGATGAAGGGCAGTGACATAACCCCGATCCGGGCAGAGGTTAGCTGGCTGCTCAGGACGGAGAGCCCAGGCTGGGGCGGGGGGATGCCAAGGAGAACACGGGAGTGAAAAGCACCAACCACTGCAACACAGCGACACTGGAATCCCTCAGAAGGCACAAGAACAAAAACGGGAGGGAAGCAGAGATTACTACAAGTTGGAGCAGAAAAACTTCAAAAGCTATCAAGAAAATGACGTGAGCAATTCAGGGACCCAGGTCAGTAAATGATGGGAACTGAGGATGCTATAATTCCTAGAACTTTCCAGACAGATCATTTCCTCAGTCATTCAATAGCAATAACGGACACCATTACTGAGTGTCTACCATCTCCCAAGCTACTCTTACATTATCTAATTGAACCTCGAAGCAGCTTTGCCAGCTATACATTATTCTCATTTTACAAAAGAGAAAACTGAGACTAAGATGGGGAAACTTGCCAACATGAAATGGTCAGCAGAATCCAGGCCCATCTGACTCCAAAGCATGTGTTCTTTCCACTGTATCAGCTGCTCTGTTACCCACCACTCAGCTTTGATCGCTCTGGCTAATGTCACTGCTGTTACAAGCTGATGCTTCAGAACTAGAACCCAGCTTCTACATCTAATCCTGCACTGTTTCTATAATAAACTACTGCCTTAAATTAGATATTGATGGTACTGGAACAATGGGACATATACATGCAAAAAATGAACCTTGTACCATATACAAAAATTAACTCAAAATGAATCTGAGACTTAAATGTAGAACTTAAAACTATAAAACTTCTAATAGGAAACATGGAAGAAAAACCTTTATTCTCTTGGATTAGGCAATGATTTCTTAGATATGGAATCAAAAGACTGATCCACAAAAAAATATTAAAAATTGTACTACATCAAAATTTAAAACTTTTGCTCTTCAAAAGATTTGGTCAAGAGAATGAAAAGACAAGTTGCAGACTGAGAATAAATCTTTGTGAAACACATATCTAATAAAAGACTTGTACATATACAGAATATAGAACAAATATATCACTAAGCACATGAAAAAATACATCATTTGTCATTAAGGAAATTCAAATTAAACCACAATGTGACATCACTCGACAACTATTGGAATGATTAAAAAACAAAAAAACAAAAGTAAAACTGACAAAATCAAGTGGTGGCAAGGATGTGGAGTAACCGGAACTCATTCATTGCTGGCGGGAATTCAAATGCTACAGCTACCTGGAAAACAGTCTGGCTTGCAAAATTTAACATATATTTACCATACAACCCAGCAATTCTACTCCTAGGCATTTACGCAAATGAAATGGAAATTTATATTCACACAAAAAACTGTATGTGAATGTTTATAGTGTCTTTATTGATAACCACCCAAAACTGGAAAAGAACCCAAACGTCGTTCAATGGGTGGATAAACAAACTCTGGGAGAGCCACATAATAGCATACTGCTTGGCAACAAAAGGAAACTAAATGCTGAGCTTACATATTTACATATGTGTGTAAAAATAACATAGCTGAATATCAAACGCATTATGCTAAGCAAAGGAAGGCAGAATCAAATGGCTGTTCGGATCAACTTATATGACATTCTCAAAAACGGAGAGCTCTTGTGAAAGAAAGCAGATCGGGGGTTAGCAGCGTCTGGAAGCGGGGGGTAAGGGTCACCTACAAACCATTACGAGGGAATTGTGGGGGTGATGGGACTGTTCTATAACTTGGTAGTGGTGGTGGTTGCAGACTGTATGCATTTGTCAAAACTCATAGAACTATATGCTAAAAAGAGTAAATTTTACTGAATGCAAATTATACTTCCACATTTAAAAGTAAGATAGGGAAACTATATCTGTTATTTGTAAAATATAGAGACAGCATATCTGGCTGGTTAAGAATATAGCCTTTGAAGTTGAAAACCCCAGTTACCTCAACTGCAAAATGGGACTAAGAGCGACCAGCGCCCTCATAGGTCATGAAGATTAAACGAGATGAGGTGCATAAGTTACTCAGCAGAGTACCTGGCACACAGGAAGGGCCCCCAAAGCTTCAGCAGGCACTGTAAACTACAATATTCTCTGAGGAAGATCACCTCAGTCTACGTCACTTTTTGAACACTGTGTGCCATGTTCTGGGCCAGGAATTGTGCCTGGTACACAAGGAAACACACTTCTGGTCACAGTAGCTGCCGTCACTGAATCTGTTTCCTGAACTGGAGCCTCCTGGAGACCAAAAGCCACAAGCAAAGCATTTTTGTGCAAAAATGGGAAAGGTTGTGAGATGGAATTCATGTCACCAGAAATCGTGGAGAGACCCTCTTCCTACCCCTAGGTGGACTTTTGGACAAACCAGAGCAACATGAAGAAGCCTGGGGAGCACAGCCGCCTGCTCCCCAGGGAGAAGGCAGAGTCACACCACTCCGTCCTGTGATGTGGTGGATAGCGTCGTCCAAGGCGAACACAACTGCATCATTGTTGAGTTCCGGGCCGACGTCGGAGCCCCGTGCACCAGGCCCAGGAGTCTCTCCTGGTATTGCGTGGTAACACTGCAGACAGGACTATGTGGTTATGAAGTCAATAAATTCCTTTCCTCACTTTAACGCTAATGACGGCCAGCACTGCACTCACTCCAGGGGACCCATTCTTCTGGTTGTTTGAGAAACATGACATAGGCAACACAGAGTGACGCTCTGTTCTGACTTAGACACACACACACACACACACACACACACACACACACACACACACACATTCAATCCCCCACCAAATCTTCCTAATCTTCCTGAAGATAAGGTAATTCAGTTATGATGAAAACTCTAGAAACAGGAAACACATTCTGCTTAGATTGCTAAAACTTGAAATGTAAAACAACTCAGAGCTGCTTGGGCTCACCAGCCCACCACGAGGCATTTCTATTTGCAATTAATTTAGTAAAATAGAGAAAGGAAGCAGCAAAAAAAATCTTGGTTTACTAATGACGTTTAAATAATTGCTCATATTTCAAACAGATTTGAGCTGCCATAGAATTTTTTCTCCGGCGGAGTACTCTGGTTTCCTTTGAACACAGCCTTAATGCCAAGGCCCCCTTATCCTCCCTCACAACTGCTGCTTCTTCCTTGGGCTGTATCCCGCCTCCTCCCCCCAGATGCACAGTTTAACAGTGACGGGCCAGCTGAGGTGCAGCACGTGTAGGAATCGAGGCGGTTCTCACTTCTTTGTAGGATGTGAGCGACTTCAGGGCTCCCTAGCTCATAGATGTTGGAGGTCAGGGGTCTCAGAAGGGAGCAAAGACAGGGAATTCTCTGTTACGGACAGGGACTCTGAAAGGAAACTAAAATAATTACCGAAGACAACAACATTGCTTTGTTTCAACAGAAGAAATAAGAGGAAGTGGACATTTGATGCAGCGTCAGGGAGTGAGAAGCTGACTAGGGCTTCCCTAATCTAGAGCTACTTATTAAACCGTTGTCAGAATGACTCTGCTTACTCTGTCTCCATAGAAGCCTCCATGATGACAGGAGATACGGATCCCTGCGCCACAGATCGGCTGGCACTGGGTAAGAGACACGCTTGTGCCTGGAAGCGCTCAGGGGAATTAGATCATTGTTTAACTTCACATTTTCCTTCGCCTCCAAAGACTTGAATTCTTACCTATGCACTTGGCAAGCGAACTACAGACTTCCAATCAAGATGTTTTCAGGTCAGACTTTAAAGTGCTCCCTCTACTCCAAACCCACAGTAATGATAAATAAAATATAAAAAGAAACCAAAAATAGCTTTACTAAGTCGAAAACAAGATAAACATCTCCCTGGCCCACAAATAAACAGAAATGCAAAGCAATAAGCAAAGTGGAAGCTAGGGCCTCAGATCTGGAAGCAGTTCCAGTGGTTAAACGAGAAGAAAAATGCTTCATATAAGATAGGTGAGTCGAGTCAGCTTTAAAACTTAAAGCCAGGAGATGAGGTGAGGCTCCCTTGTTTATAAAAAGAGGCTAAAATTGCAGGGCTCATGACCTGTTCCCGGGGGCTAAAAATTTATAAGGAGCCGTGGGCCTGAAAGGCTAGAAGACACAGAGTCCCTTCAGGTACAGAGACGAGATGTCCTTCAAAGTCTCTGGATCTGCAGTAGCTGTCACTGTGGTGTGACAGCTCCAAATGCCGGTAAATCTTGGTTCTGAACTGGGGCCCGAGGGCTCCAGGAGAGGCCGGTACAAACCTACCAGATAATGGGGGTGAGCACATTAGGAGAGAAAGGAATGAAACCAAAATGACCTAAAAAATGAGCCAGCCATACAAAATTCCAAAACACTTAGTGAAAAGCAATGCTAAGGAAGATAGCCAACAAAAATCAATGATCGGAACACGATTTCACTCCAGTAAAATAAACTACGGCACTGACTTACCAAGACTTAAAACAAGTATAATTAGGATGGTCAAAAATAGAAAAATAACAGTGTGGCATGCGTTAGAAATGAATAAGAAATTACAAAATGGAAGTAGATAGAAATAAAATAAACAAGGAGTTATGGGAAAAAAGGTGAATTTGAAATCCTGGAAACAGAAAATAGTCATTAAACTAACCCAGAAGCCAAAAAAACAAAAAACAAAAAACAAAAAAAAAAACCAGAAAAACATCCCAAACACGTGATTTAAGAGAGCTTCAGTTTTGGAAAATATGGAATAAATGCCGGAAGCTGAAAGGGGTTCATTTTGGGGGAGTAGGACTTGGGCAGGAGCAGAAGGAAAGTGTACTGTTTTCAGTTGGGTTCTAGAACTTTGACTTTTCAAAGTGTATAGATGTATCACTTTAATAACAATTAAAATAAAAAATTTAAAAGGCTGTAAGAAATAACATCAGTGAAAGAGTACCCGACGGCTATGCTTTCTTCTAGATAGTCCCAGTGTTATTTATTCCTAGAATGAAGCAGACCATCAGAAAGAGCCGAGATTATATAATTTTTCATCCTTCTTATTACTTCTTTTGTTAATTTATAATCTGAAATTACGTCAAGCAGCCACATTGAGGACTATTATAAAAATCCACTATTTAAATTATTGCGCAGTTCTGATGAGAACGCTGGCATTCAGGCTCAGAGGGACCCGTGTGAGTGCCTCAGGCCCCAGGGCCAGAAAACTACGTACTTCAGCTCAGGACATGTGTGTAACTTTTGAAATTAGTCTTTTAGCTTTGGCTTCTGGGAAATTTAGAGTGAATTTGTGATTTATTTCTTGTCACTATAAAGGATCCCAAGGTATGCTTTCTGGGTACTAAACAGCTTTCATCTTATTTCTTGTCAGTCTTATTTCACAAATCAGTATGAAATTTATTGCTGTTGTCGTAGATACACATATGAATATGTGTGCACATACATCTACATGCTACTTCAGGATCTTCTGGGTGGGGGAAAGCATACAATCAGATAAAACAAGTTATAGAAAAGAAGTTGAAAAAGAAGAGAAAAACAAAGTAAGAGAGGAAAAAAAGAGAGAGAAGAGAAAGGAAACGAGTGTAGCTGGATCGTGGGGTCGTGACTTCGGAGGACACTGAGAGCCAAACTACGAGTTTGAAATTTATCCTGAAGACTAACGATAACGCTAAATACTTTGAAACTTCTGATACAGAAACAGCGATATTTAAGAAAACTTACTTTGAAACAGTGTGCACGATGGATGAAAGGGAAGAAACTGAAAGCCAGATGACCAATTAGGGGCCATTTCAATAATCTAGGAGGCAATAGGGCTGTGAGTAAATTAACAGACACTGTGTTTTAAAAGCCAGATCAAAGGTAATGGGCTTTAGGAAAGAAAAAGTGTCATGGCAAGTAAATATAGCTTTTTTTTTTTTTTGGTAATAAAACATGCGACATCTAAGGAAGCACACTATACACTATCCACAAACTTATGGAAATAATCAATTCCATTTGGTCTGTTCTGCTTCTATTGCCTTGGATTTTGACCTGAAAAAGCCATGGGAGAAACTAAATCATTACAAAACCTCCTTTAGAAGGTAAACTTTATTTCTTCCCCAAATTAAGGGGCTGCTGATTACAAATGACAGCTAACTCCACACATGCAAATTACATCCACTATTAAAAGACTTTTTGCCTTCCTGAAACATGATACCACGAGAGCCCTATAACATGCAGACATAGGCATGTAATGAATACAGCTTGATGCAGGGACCTGTTAAGATGACTTTTCTCGGTTCCAAGAAAAGCAGAAAAATAAGCCTAAAAACTTGAAATCTAGGAAATGAAGTAAATTTAATTTTATCTGAATTAATTTTGAATTTATGATCTTTTGGGAATTCACTAAGCTGAATTTACCTATATTATTTTTTCAAAGCAAATCAATAAATAGCATAGAGATTTCAGAAGGAACGTATATATCACTAAACAATAAAATTCTCATATAAATAAAAACTTGAAAGTAACTGATGAACTAATTGAAATAGAGTTTATATTCTCGTGTAAATACATGCCCTACTCACTTCCACTAGGAAACATTTCAGAGAAACATGAGCTAACAGAGCTGAAAGGGGCCTTAAGACCATCTAGCCTAACTCCCTTGTTTACATACAGTATCTGTCCTACCTGTCTGACTCGCTTCATTTAGCATAATGCACTCAAGGTCCATCCATGTTATCGCAAATGGCAAGATTATCTCCTTTTTTATGGCTGAATAATATTACACTTACACACACACACACACACACACACACACACACACACACACACAAACACACACAGTGCTGACCCTTGAACAACATGGGTTTGAACTGCGCAGGTCCACTTATATGAATATTTTTTCAATAAATACTATAAATGTATTTTCTTTTCCTTATGATTTTCCTAACATTTTTTCTCTAGCTTACTTCATTGCTAGAATACAGTATAAAATACAAAATATGTGTTAATTGACTGTTTACCTCATTGGTAAGGCTGCCAGCCAACAGCTGGCTATTAGTAGTCAAGTTTGGGAATCAAAAGTTACATGAGGATTTTTGACTACGCAGGGAGTTGCCTACACTGACCCCTTGCATTGTTCAAGGGTCAACTGTATATCACATCTTCTTTATCCATTTATCCGTCGATGGACACGTAGGTTGTTTCCATATCTTAGCCATTGTAAATAATGCTGCAATGAACACGCAGGTGCAGATATCTTTTCGAGTTTACGTTTTCATTTTCTTCAAATAAATAGCCAGAAGTGGAATTGCTGGATTATAAAGTAGTTCTAGTTTTAATTTTTGAGGAGCCTCCATACTGTTTTCCATAGCGGCTGCATTAATTTATGCTCCCACCTACAGTGCACAGGGGTTCCCTTTTCTCCACATCCTCTTCAAAACTTGTCATTCCTTGTCTTTTTGATAATAACCATTTTAACAGGTGTCAGGTGATGCCTCATTGTGGTTTTGATTTGCATTTCTATGATAAATAGTGATGCTGAACATCTTTTCATGTCCCTTTTGGCCATCTGTATGTCTTCTTGGCCATCTGTATATCTATTCAGATCTTTTGCCTATTTTTAATTGAATTTTTTTTTTTTTTGCTATTGAGCTATATGAGTCCCTTGTATTACAGATGATGTAATAAATCAAAGAGGTCGAATGCCTTGCCCAGGACCACTCAGTTTGTTAGCTACTGAATGGACTAGAATCCGGCAGAATAACTGAACACTTTTTTGATGATACCGTTGGGCCTATCTCTAACACAATATTTGTGATGATTAACATATGTGTCGACTTGACTGGGACACGGAGTGCCCAAATATTTGCTTAAACATGATTCTGGGTATGTGTGTGAGGGTGTTTTTGGACAAGGTTAACATCTGAATAAGAAGAATGAGTAAAGCGGACTGTCCTCTCCAGTGTGAGCCTTGCCCAGTTCAAAGGCCTGAATAGAACAAGAAGGCTGACCTATTGCACGTGACAGGGCACACCTCCTGCCCAGCTGCTTTTGAGCTGGGACATAGTTTTCCTGCCTTTGACTCAAATGGAAACACTGGCTCTTCCTGGGTTGAAATTACACCATTAGCCCTCCCGGGTCTCCCGCTATTGACTACAGATCTTGGGACTTCTCAGCTTCCACATTCAGATGAACCAAATCCTTCAATCAATCAATCAATCAATCAATCAATCTCTCTTTCTCTCTCTGAGGCAACAGGGCTGCACACATGAACACATATCCTATTGGTTCTCTTTCTCTGAAGAATCCTAATACGATGTTAAAGAAACTTTTAGCTTAAAGGAGGAAAGAAAACGGTCTCAATGTGTGTGGAAGATACTGTAGGTCAGCTAACCAAGAGCCATCCGTGACCTTCCTCTCCCTCATCATCCTCTAGTATAAAGGCTGACAAGCTAAACTGTGGTTTCCTCACCTCTCTCACAGGTAAAAGTGGTCATGTAACACAGTTCCAAGCACTAAGATGCAGGTGGAGCTCTCTAGCAGGGTTCCCCTTTGTTCTTCGTATTACCTCTTCTTTTTCATGTCTAGAGCTTGGACACAGTGAGTGCGAGTTGGGGGAAGCAATCATCCTGGGACCATGAGGACAAAAGTCACATGTTAGGGATGGCTAAGAAGGAAGACAGGAGAATCGTGGGTCTGTGATGAGCTCCATGAGAAGGAGCTCTCATCCTGGGCTGCTTCTCCAGAATTCTGGAGACAAATACGCCACACCTACTAAAGTCAGTTTTAGTAGGTTATCTGTCATTTGTGGCCAAATCGTTTTCTAATAGACTATTCCAGTCAGAGTTCAACTATAACTATGAACCAAAAGTGAACACAACCCCAATTTTAATAAAATATAAGCACTTATTAAAAAATGTTTGTGGGTCTGCCATATAGATGCCATGTAAGAGGGTAATTTAGTAACCTGAAAACCTTCCCAGTCCCAGCCAAGGGTATGGGTGGGAAGCTGGCCTGCTGTCTGCCATTGCAGATCACAGTCTGGGGAGAAATCCCAGGGGAGTTCCCTCCGCTTCTTGTTACCTTGTGAGTGGCAAAGGCTGACACTAAAGTAGATTGAATTTTGGGAGGCTATTAGCAGTGGATTCCCATTTAAATCACTTCTAAAAGTTCTCTTTAATGAAAACCTACTCATGGCCACTAAGTCCTCCATCATTAGAATGAGCTCATGGTCCTTTCTCATGCAGTGAAACCGACAACCTTTCTCCACCGACGTTGGCCCCAGAAGTCAGAGGGGGCTGTGATATAGCGGAAGGAACACTAGTCAAAAATCTGGGTTTGAGACTTGGTTCTGACATTCTTTTCCTTCATCCTATCTAGAAGCATCTCTCCAAACTTTCTATTTCCTAATTTGTAATTATTGAGTTCAAACGAGGTAATGATCACAAAAGAATTCCAACAAATGTAAAACACTCTACAAAAGAAAGACTCATCAGATAACCTGACTGTGTGCAAACTAAAAGTTAATAGGATCAATGTAAAGAAAGTATATGTGTAACATGAGAAAAGCTCATTCATTGTCTTTATGACATTTATTTTTGCTCTTCCCTTTTCAGAGAGTAAAAGTTGCTAGATAAATGATCTCTATCTAATAAAGTGTGGAAGCAAAAAGCCTCACAAAACAAATTTTAAAGAGATAAAAACTAGATATAACTTGGTCTCTTCATCGCTGAGAAATACTGTTACCAAGCGAGGTTGACTTCACCCTCTTGCGACCTGTTCTAAAGGCACTCTGGCCTTCAACACCGTGTCATTACGTGTTTAATGCCCACATCCCCTCTAGACTCTAAGCTCCATGGATCTTTACCTGAGATTAAACTGCTTATTGCTTGGTTGGTGATAAACATTCCAGTAAATAAAATATATGCAGCACTGTGCATTATTTTACTTACTTCTGTTTCCTGCTATGCACTGACGGTCATTTACTTTTGGATTCATGAAATAGAAGCTGAGTTCTCTGAAGGATCATCGTGATGTGACTGGGAGGTATTCCAAGCTGGTTCCACACAACATACCTTATCCTGGGTTTGGCACCGGGAACAGTCACATTCAAAGCAGTACTGGTCCCTCAGCTGCTTCCGGCGCTCCTCACTGGTCATCAGCATGTCCAGGTAGCAGATGGTGAGCTGTGGAGGTCACAGAGAGAAATGGGGCCACGTGGCTACTGTGCTCATTTCTTTAACAAACACTTACTATTACT
This sequence comes from Pteropus medius, assembly GCF_902729225.1. Lineage (NCBI taxonomy): Eukaryota > Metazoa > Chordata > Mammalia > Chiroptera > Pteropodidae > Pteropus > Pteropus medius. Next base: position 4,468,502 of record NW_024349796.1, read on the forward strand.
GCTAATTCTTAAAGTAAAACATGTTTTCATTACACACCACAAAAGTCTAAGAGAGAAGATACTACTTACAGTGTCTCCACCCAAATAAATACATATAAAATTTTTAATGCATCACCTTCCGGGTCTTTGTTACATAGTGAGCATGTATGTATCACACATTTATTTTAAAGAACTGGGCTCACTAACTCGAGACATTTTTATGCCTTACTTTTTATTCAGTAGACAGTAAAATATCAAGAGTTGTTATATGTTCAGTATTACTAAGTTTGGGAATAAATTCTACAAGCACTGGTAATTGGAGAAGCCAAAATAATCCTGGCAGTCAAACAGGTAGCAGACGACATGGCCAGATTGTTCTTAAATCCTAATTCAATTCTGTTGCTGCCTCACAGAATTTAGGGTCAACCAGATTTGCTATCTTTGCAATGAGGAGATTGCTCGCTTACTTTTGACTAGATTTAAAAAAAAAAAGGTGGAATGATTTCCAAATAGGGAGAATTTAATGTCAGAATGCAATCACTGATGGAGGCTCTAAAATTGACTTCCTTGGACCCTTTCAAATACCATAACTATGCCTTGCCTTGGAAGGCGAAAGGTCGCAGGCAAGAGGGCACACACACTTCGGGGGACTCCCGCAGGTTCCCCTCTGGCCCTAAGACTCCATATCAAGATATAGGGCATCAGGTGACATCGTGATGTTTCTCATTTCTCACTTGATCAGATCTCCTGGGTACTGAAAGTCTAATTCAAAATATACGAAATCCAATTCCTGCTCTCCCCTCGACCTGTTCCACCTCAGTTGGAGGTGCCCAATCTCAGCTGACAGTAATTCATCTTTTGCGTTATCCAACCTGAAACTTCTGAGTCGTCCTTGATTTCTCTTTCCTTCACACTCCTTATCCAATCCACCAGGAAATCTGTGGGCTCAGCCTTAGAACTATATCCAGAACCAACCACTTCCTACCTCTTCGGTCTCAGCCACCACCATGTGTAGCCTGTAAGATGCAAGTCTCACAGTTGGTCTCTCGCTTCTCCCCTGGCCCCCTGCACTGCATCCTCCAGAGGATGCTCTGAAAACAGAAGTCGGAACAGATCTCTCTTCTGTTCAAAACACTCCAGCGGCTCCCACTTCGCTTAGAGTAAAGGCCAAGTCCTCACGACGGAGTCCCACAACTCAAAGTGTGGCTCCTGGACAGTTGCTAGTCCATGGCATTACTAGTCTACCATGACATAAGTAAAGAAATGCAAAGTTAACATTTAGACACTTTATAGCAAGATGGAGTGTCAATCAAATCTCACTTCCTCTCTGAGGTCTAACCCCAGGACCCTATTTAAAATAACAGCCTGATTCCCGCCCCACCCCAGTACTTTTAATTCCCTTACCCTTCCCTAATTTTTCTCACTGTGTAACATATATCAGCTTGTGACGTACTGTATAAACGGCTTCTTTGTTTGCATCTATGTGTAGGAAGTGATTATGGGGTACATGTGGTGGGGGAAGAAGGGGACGCTGTGGGAGAGGAAGGAGGCAAGATTATGCTCGGAGGGAGATGACAAAAACTGCCTGGAGCCAACAACCATGTGGTCTTTCTCAAGCTTAAAAGAAAGTATCTTGGGGCTGCAAAGCGTGATCTTCCTTGTTTGACAGCATGGCAGGGCACAGATGCCACCCTCTCTGATGGAAAAGCCAGCTGAAGGAGGGCCCCACGAAAGCAGTCAGTGGGGAAGAAGGCTTGGTCCAGCCAGCCAGAGACGTCAAACCCGCCATGGCCATCACGAGGGTGACAGAAGTCATGGCCTCGCCCAGCTAGGTGGCTGTCTATGCACCCTTCTGAGTTAGGCAATTATAACATGCCACGCCATACACAGAAACGACAGTGCTACCCTTCAGAAATGCTGACAGTGACATTATTGAACATCTACTACGTGCCAGGCAGTCACCTAGGGGGGCAGCACGAGGCAGTGAAAACAGCAGAGGTGTTGGATCCCTCTGGGATTTGCGCCCACATCTGAGTCGAGCCTGATACGCTTCTTAAGTGACTCAGCTGCTTCTCGTGCTTCTGGGGGCTGTAGGGGAGACTAGCTTCCGAAGGAGCTGCCGCAGCACCGGCCAACCCGAAACTCTCAAGCCGGTGCTAAGCGATGTTCTGTGACAACTGGGCTCCTTCAGCTGAGACCACAGCCACTTCTTCATACCCTATATCTTTCTCTTGCTTCGTGATCCGAAGCCAGGGCCACCCCTTAGCGCAAACGGCCATTGTATAAGGCAAGTTCCTCTTGCGTAGAGAGAATTCTCTACCTCAAATTCCAAATAACCAGTATCTGAGGGCTCTCTTACAACAGCCTGTGAGTGAGTCCGGGGTGGCATGGACGTTCATCTTGTGCTCTCAGGCTCTCGGAGCCTGTTTCCTTAAACGAGGCGAGACAGCAAAATGAGCCGGTCTGTGTTCCCTCTTGGGTTAACTCTGGACCCTAATTCTCGATCCAGCCCAAGGGCTCTTAGTCATCAGCCTCGGCTATCAGATCGGATCAACTGGCAGCAGTTACTGGGCGATTACAACATGCCCATTGTGAAGCCAATGAATGGGGCCTGCCACGCTGGAGAAACATGCTTGGCTAACCCAAGAATTTACTACAAAGGCCAAAACTCATGAGTGATCATGCCAGATGGGGAACGGGCAACAGGCAACAGGAGACTAGTTATTTCACTTAACCCAATAAACAGACTCTTAGAGCGCCCCCCGCCCCACCCCCGCCACACACACTACCTGTAACTGCCTGTGACCATTACCTGGACCAATGAGAGCTTCCTAACTGGCCTCCCTGCTGCCTTCTGTCTGCCTTTCATCTTCTAAACCGCTCTGAGAGATGTCTTCCTACAGCTCGCATCTGATCGTGTCATTTCTCCGCATGGAGATTTCGGGTGGCTTCTCACTGCCTACGGGATAAAGGCACATGAGGGCTTCCCGACTGATTTCCTGTCTGCCTTTCCGGTCTCAGCACCTCCCCGCACACCGTATGGTCCGTCACAATCATGCACAGAGCTACACCTCTGAAACAATGCACACGATGCCAACGTGTGCCTTATTCAGAACTCTCTTATCCTTCGAGCTTGACTCAAATTCTCCTCTTCCAGTAAACTCTGCCCCGTTTCCCACTTGGTGCCTTTTATGACAGTAAAGTTCACAAAATACACTGTATCAAAGCTGAAGGTCAATAGCAAAAAACATCTCTATTTGTATTTTTTAGGGAAAAAAAATATAGTCAGATTACTAGCTGATAATGATAGCTAAATCATTTTATCATCCAAAGATTAAAACCTGTATTAAAGACTCATTGACACACCAGTTTTAATGGAGAATTTGCTCACTAAATGTAGGATTCATTTAGCGGGAACATATATATGAAACTTTGCCATTGATCTGTGGATGCTTTAACGGAACAGAACAAACTTGCATTAAAATATTAATGCCACCGATTGTTGCTTTGCCATTTCAGTTCTTATGGAAAATGCAGTAAATCATTTCCAGCATTAGGGTAACATCATGAAACATATTTGCGGGATACTGAATATATTGCTTACTTGAAAATTTTAAGGCAAAACAAACGCCTTTTCCACAAAGTGCATCTTTTAACTATGTCCAACTGGGTAGATAAAATGATCAAATTAAAGATAGACTTTGTTTTCATTTCTGGAATTACTTGTCACAATTATAAATTCTTATGCTAAAACCGGCTCTGAACTGAGAAAAGTCTGAAACATCTCACTTCTTTTTAAAGTCGAACCTGAGTGTTATTCTTGTCTCTTTTCTTTGTCACATCCTTGTAGCCGATTATGAAATCCTGCTAATTTTAGCTTCTACATATTATATTCTCCAGACTCCCCCATCACGAGTCACCACCTGAATTCCCCGTGACATCAGGCCGCCATCGTCACCTCTCGCCTGGATTACTGTATCACCCGGACCCTCCTTCTCCCAACCTTGCCTACATGCAGAAAATCCAGTCCTGCACTTCCTTTCTTAACCCTTCAATCACATTCCCCTTGCCTGTCGCCCTCCCTCCCACGAAGGTTTACCCAGCGCCTCCTGTACACTGGGCACTGCTGGGAAGCTGCAGACGAAGTAAGCTCCTCCTACGTGCCCATGGGCCCTCAGTCTGGTCCCCGCATAGTCTCTCATCTGCTGGTCACATTTAAATCCTTCCGTCTACTGATGTGAACGGCTTTCTGCTCTGTGAATTCTCCATTCTGCCTCTGGCCTCTGTGTCTTTGTCTAGAACACCTTTCTCACCTTAGCCGGCTTTAACTCTGTGGGTGCTTGAAGAGCCTGGGAGCCACTTCCCTGGGAGCCTTCTTTGACTACTGCCCCCCCGCCCTTGCCACCCCGGGTGCCCCTGCTCCGAGCGTCTGCGAAGCCCTGGGCACATCTATACTATTGTACTTCTCGTATTGTATTACCGTCTTCTGCTCTGTGTCAGCTTCCTCAAGGATGCCTGGGACTCTTGAGGGCGAGGCTGAGTCCTCGTCTTTTATTCCCTATGCCCACCTCATACAGCGCCCCGGTAAGTACGCAGCGAATCTATTAAATGACTTAGCAAGTGAGTAAAGATGATGAGGAAAGAAACAGACTGTCCTAATCCCCAAACACTCTAGATTAAAACTGACATTAGGGATACTGATATGCTCAATTTATGCAAATCACATTTCTCCCAACTGATATGGCTCCGAGAATGTTGGCAGCCAGGGGCATTGTTTGTAACAGCTATAACCTCTTCCAACCAGGAATTCTCATGAGGGTGGCCTGGACTGTCCAGCTTTCCTCTTGATCTATGTTTTAGAAGACTGTGAGACGATGCTATTTATTTTATAGCTTAATAAAACCCTGAAGAGGCAGCCATCAGCAGCCCAGCATGTCGGTCATGACTTAAACCATGATACAAATGACTCTCTGTAAGAAGAGACAAAAGAAAAAAAAAACGAAAAGACAACAAAAAAACAAAACAAAAGAAAATAAACCCACAACACATCCAACAACTGAGTATCACAATGAAAATCCTTAAATAGCAAAGTATCATAAATGGTACCAGTTTAAAGGGAAATGATCCAAAAGTGGTCCAAATGGTAGTTTTACGTGGAGGGGAACAAAGGGTAAGTCATTTCTATGGTGACTTCTGTTACTGTGGAGTCCCACGCAATTTCCTGCTCTCCTGGCCTGAGATTTGAAACGTTCCCATCTCAAACTGGCAATGGGCTGGCTTTCATGCTACCTCCTTTCCAAGGCCCACAGGACATACCTGAGGACTGGTGGTAGTTTCAAACGGGAGGTGGAATCTATCCCACCCCTGATTTTGCCTTTAGCAAGCTTCATTCATTCACAGACACAATTGCCTGTCCCCGTGAAGCTCGTAAATGAACAGAGAAGTCACCGAAAGAGCAGGAATAAATGCCCAAGAAATATTCGTAACCACTATCAGGGAGATCTCAGAGAAAAAGAGCTTCCTTTAATTTGTAAAATCAGGAAAAACTTTATTAGAAGAGATGGTGACTGAGAGGGCCTTGAAGAGTGTGTAGCATTAACACAGGCAGAGAGAGCGGGGATAACGCAGCAGAGAAAACATCAGACACCGAGACTCGTAAAATGGTCTGGGGAAAAAAATGCGCTTTCTGAGTGGGGTGCTTATGTGTAAGAGGGACTCCTGAGGGGGTGGGGGGCGGGTCCTCGCTTTGCTGAGAAGCTGCTCTGACAAGTTCTGTCAGGAAAATATTGGCTGCTGCAGGGCCTGAGGCTGGGCAGGACTGTTTTGTGTCAGGGGAGGGGAAGGGTTTGCTTGTTGCTCTAGAGATGGAAAGAGGAGGATGTGAAAAGTGAAATAAGCACCAAAAGACAAGGTGCATTTTCAACTAAATGAAAACCATCAAGGAGAAAAACTGGCAGCCGAGCCTAGAAAACAAGGTATAAGAAGATATCTTTGTTCTTTCTATAAATTCTAATTGTTTCTAAAAGTTTTCCTGTTTGTTTACCAAGTTGCCTGGTTTTTTAATTTAGTAAAACATCATCATCATCATCATCATCATCATCATCATCATCATCATCACCAGCAGCAGCAGCAAGCAGCCATCCCTCTGCTGCCAAATGAATGTTGCTGAAAATGGATAGCTCACCCCTTTCTCATCTGCCTAGAAGTCAAATATGGCCCCAGGAAAAAAAAATCTAAGTTCCCCATATTGTTGACTGGTATGCCATGTACCTAGTTCTGAAACCTGCAAATTCAATAAGTGGCTGGATAAGCGACAGCTCATTCCGTTGAAAATCAGTTCGGAGGGAGTCTTACCGATGCCAAATTCTTGTCTGCATAAAATATGGCACCTCTGAGTTTAGGTTTTATTGGCCGAGTGCTGCATAAATGCAGTAAAAGCTTATGACACTCTATTTTCATTGTAATAAATATCCACTTGAGCAAACTGGAAGGTAGAAGGAAACTGGGTTCTGTCTGAGAAGCATGATTATCTATAACCCAGAATTCAGGGTAGTGATTGTCCAAACCTTGGGCAGGCTCAGGGCCAGCAGCCTTGACACAGCCCATCTACAGCTGCCTTGTGAGACCGTGGACTGACTTGTGAGAAGGTTTCTCATCAAGAGGCTGGTCTGGCAGCATGCAAAACTGGAAGGGTCAAGGTCATTTCACTGCTGGAGGTCACCCCCTCCCCACCCCTGTCCTCTACTCCCTTTACATCTTTGCTTGAATGACCACCTAAAAATGCCATAGGTTTGCAAAGGCCCAATGACAACCTGAAAGAGTAAAGCTTGTTTGCTTTCTTTATACCAAGGTAAAAATGAGTCACCTCCAAAATGTGACTAGTGGTCTTAGGAGTAAGTAAGGCTTTGGGATCTCAGTCACAAGCTGGGCTGCCCTTCTTGCTCATGGACAGACGACGACTTGCAGAAATGGAAGAGGCCACTGAACTGTCATATGCACAAAGCACATATATTCTGTCACACACACATCTCTCTCACACATATACAAAAGGAACTGTCATCATCCAGAAAAATGGTGATTGAAAAAAAATTAGCCTCTCTATAATCTGGAAGAAGTAATGGTAGGTAAATCGGTTGCAGGGTAGAAGTATTATATATCTTCCCCTTGCAGAAGGACAATGAAAAGCTGTCCCTCAGGCACAACTGGTTGTAGGAATGGGACCCCAGACAGGGTCTTTGATGGACAAGGAGTGGGAAATGGGGGCTCCTTACCTCCTCCCCCGCCTCGATGTCCCGGACTGCTCGCAGTAAGAGGTGGGGCCCGTTGAACACGATCGAACAGTTGGGGTCACAGCTGTGATTGAGCAAAGACATACTGGAGGAAAGAACAAAAAGCGGGAGACCATCATGGCTCAGCGGAGTCAAACATCCACGGTTAATGGATACAATGGGCCAAAGACACTTTAGCTGCGGGGAGGGGGCAGGTGCGGCTAACAGTGCAGCAGGGACCCAGTCCCCTGGGGGCGTCCCAGAAATGTCACTGGCCCACTCCTTATGAACTGAAATCCTCCCCAAGATGGAAGCTAATTGGTGAAGTTTGTTAATAAAAACAGTTTCTGAGTCTTTTTGGGGTTGTGTGGGAGGTAGTTGTCTCATTAGATGCCAGTGCAAGGTCTGGCAACTCAAGGAAGATGGGGAAACTGACTTGCAAAGAAATAATCTCTGAGATAATAGGATGCAGCAGTAATCACTGTCGCCAAGACGCCACTGACCTTTCGCACACAGGATCTCATTTGTTCAGCTCCCACGGAGGAGCGGCCACCTCTGCTAGAATATCCAGAACTGCAGAATAATTAAGAGTACTTCCTCTTAAAGAGAAAGCGGAGGTGACCTTGCTAACTAGATCCCGATGCATTCTGGGCCGTGACCCCTGTCATGCATTATCTCAGAATAAAAGGGACTGGACTTAAGCCGCCACCATATTCGGTGATAGAATAAGTGTAAGTGAGCAATTACTATGTAGAAAGCACTTTCTTTGCACATGAGCGTGTTTATCAAATTTAAGCATCATAATTAATCATCAAATTTAATCATGATAATCTTATGAGGATCATTTACAGATAAAGAGCTGTTCGTGGAAGTTAAATGACTTGCCTAAGGACACACAACTAGGAAATGGTGACTGAATCTGAGCCAGGCGACCTGCACTCAATGTGTGCACCGCTGTGTTGCTGCTTTTTGAGGACCAGCACCAACAGGCCCACAGTCTATGACGCATGTGAGGAGTAAGAAAGGAAACTAAAATCTCAGATTAGCAATTAATTACAAGAAAGACTATATTTGTATTTGGACCTTAATGGCATGAAGATAAAACGAGACTAGGAGTGACTCTGGAGTGCTTGTTAAGGGACAGTCTAGCAGCTCAGTGATAAAGGTCACTGCAGTGACAGCCAGAGAGAACCCTGCAGAGGACCGCGCCCTGCACATTTTCGTGTCCCCTGGAGCAACGGGGCTCAGAGCATGCTAAGCCAAAGGACGACATGAACCCAACTGGTGTGGTCCAGACGGTCGGGTGAAATAATCACGGGCTTCGGCCCAGGAGGCTGGGGAATAAGATGACGGCAAGGGCGGGGACAACCAGATCTCATCCTGGTGGTTTCTTAGCACCCACAGCCCCCAACTTCCACCCCAAAGTTCCTGAAAACAGAATTTAGGTCCAAAGTCTGCCTCTTCGTTAATACCACAGCATATCATGCGGGGTTATAAAACTTCCTTTAAATTCAACCTGTTCCATTGTCTTGTAAATTATCACTAGGTTTCAAGCCTGGCTCTTGAACCAGCTGCTGCACTAGCCTTGCTAAAAGGCTGGGGACCTGGATGGCAATTAAAGTGGTTTCTCCCAGTAAATGAAATACCATCCACCATACCTAGGATATAGGCCAACACCAACTTCCTGCATCTCTGCGTTACAGATGGTGAAAGAATTGCAGATCACCTGTGAAAACAAGACAGACGAGAAGGATTACCAGAGTCGCCTAAGAAACTTCGCAGGCAAGAGAACAAAATTTTCAAAATAAAATGTGCGGGCCTTTTAGTAGTTGCTTTGGAAGGATCTAAGCCAAACATGGATGCTCCTTCATCTGCAAAAGAACATACCTGGGACATACTTTCCTTAAGGACATCAGGTGGCTAAACACAAAAACACCAACATCCTATTAAACCTGTTGGGCTCACACAGGCCCTACGGATTTCAGTCTGATCCTTCCCCGCAAAGTTACGCCGCTATGTTAAAAGTTCAAAATTCAGAACACGGATAATCTGTTTATTGAGACCTAGACTCTTACCACGTCGGATTGTTCACTCAAACCGCCTGCAGTTTCCCAGTGCCACTGTGTATCTGGTGAGCGACAGCGGCCTGGCTTTTAGTCCCACAAAGAGTGAAGTCACTGCACCCTGAGTGAGTCTGGGATCCAGTGATGACAGACCACGACGAGCACAGGGCGTCATTTGTTCAAGCCACAGCCGTGTACGAGGCACATGGAACCCCTGACTGAGTGCACAGCATGGTCCTGTACGCGACGGGCAGATGGGGCCAAAGAAGGAAAGATGCAATCACTGCGCCCAAGGATTAAAGCTATGGAAGGCCACGCGGAGTCACGGAAAGGGCGCTGGACTTGGAATCAGACATCTACGTCCTGGCCCCACATCACTGCCTCAGGCAGGTGACAGGGTTCAAGCAGTGAAGGAAAAAATAATAATCCTGCTTTAATGGAGCATAAGTTCTAGTGGTGGGGGCAGGGGACAGATAAAACTCAGCGATAGAAAAATGTCATATTTGGATAAATGCTAAGGCAGAAATAAGGTAAAAGGACAGGAAAAAGTGCTCGGAGAAGCTCTTTAGGATAAGGTGACGTATAAGCCGAGACCTGAAGGGACCGTGGGAACGAACACGTGCATACCGAGGTGCTGAAGCCTCACTCGGGAGAAAGAGCGCAGAGGCCCTGAGGTGAGAACGCTCTTGGGCACAGACTAAAAGCAGGAAGGTGAGCGTGGCCGAAGCGGAGTAGCTAAGAAGAGGAGCCAGATGCAATCAGAGGGGCAGCTAGATCACATAGGAACTCACGGCCATGTTTGGATTTTATTGTGAATGAGATGCAAAGCCAGTCTGAGTCCGGGAGCGAACAGGTCTAATTTCTGTTTTGAAAGGATCGCGCTGGCTGTCGTATAGGGAATGGGTTACAGAGAGACGAGGGTGGAAGCAGAGGAGACAGGAGGCCAGTGCAGCAGCCCACGCAATGTGTGACGGTGGCTTTGATGGTGGTAGCAGCAGAAGTAGGGAGAAGTGGGTGGTACTGCCAACAGATTTATTGATGAGCTGCTTCTGGGGAATGACAAGAGTCAAGGATAATGCTGAAGCTTAAGCCCGAACAAGGTTACAGCGGCCATTTACCAAGATTAAGACTGCTGTGCTGTGCAGTTTTGCACAATTCTGAGAGAAAGAGAAGCAATGCCACCCTGGTCTGCGGCTGAGAAGAGAAAATCTTCGGGGATCTGAATCACAAAGCAGGATAGAGACTCAGCGGGAGGCCAGACGACCGCTATACGTTGCAGGTTCAAGAGGTCCAGAGTGGAGACCGAGAAGGCACAGGCGGGCATGACACAGCACAGTGGTTCTTGGGAGTCAAAACAAGAAGTTGACGTCCTGGACCAAGGCCGGACAGAGTGCTTGGTGGCAGTCCTTGTGCCCACAGCACAGACAGCAAGCAATTCTTAACTCGAAAACATATTGTTAACGAGAAAACATTCCTTGCACATGGCAAAGGAAATTATTAAGCCTGTGTCCACATTTTCAAAAAAGAAGACTGTGAAGGGAACAGGTTTGTTACAGGGATTTGGGAGGAAGTCCAACGGCTCTGTGTGAGTTATGTTAAATTTGAAACAGCCCATCAGATATCCAAGCCAAGACTGAGAAGGGGAAACTGGAATTCGGGGGAGTGGTTAGGGCTGGAGATAAAAACTTAGGACAGAACAAGACAAAGCCCTTCGAGAAGAAAGCAGAAGCGGCCACCACAGACGTGAGATGAACCGGTGACTATAAATGGATGCTGACTTGTTATAAATTGTCTGTGAAGGAAAATGCAGCAGCGAAGTTCCCTCAGTCCGGTTGCTAGGAAAGAACATAAAGCACAAAAAAGTGCTCATCCTCAAGAGCATCCTGCTGCTCCAAAGAGCTTTTACGTGAAACCTTGTGCGACCGGCCGTGATCTGGCACCTTTCCTCCAAAAGTCTAATAAAACGGCAGTAAATAAATTGCTGTATATACACATATTTTAAACACAAACTAGTTAAATTGCTTTAAGGGCATCTGTTTTATATTAAGGCAAAACAATGAACTGCCTATAGATGTTTATGTATAAAACGGATGGTAAAAATGCAAGACAAAAAATCCTGTGTTTTCTTTTTGAAATTTTAAACTTTTAAAAATGGGTATGATTTGTGTGTGTGTATGTGTGGCGGAGGTGGGGGGCGGTTGGAGATGAATCTTAACATGCATTTTAAAAGTGTAATTAGGACTTTACTCGAAGCAACCCACCCATGAAAAACCAAGTCAAACAGACTTAACTTGCTAACTTTTAAATCAAATGAAAATTGAATCTTTTTTTCTGAACTGTAAGGCAAACTACAGGTATTTCTAAGGTAGGTTTATTCTGATGGAATCTTTAAAAAGGAATAGCTAATGGGAGAAATGTCAACTTGATGATCTCTTCCTCCGGAAAACCTAGCCTGATCCCCCGACTTGGCTGACTTTCCACTTATCTCTTGAGCAGCATTTGTTACTCTGGATCATTATTTATCCGTTTACTTGACGCCGTACACGACTAGACTGTCAAATGCTTAGAAGGCAGCGAGAACGTTTTATTTACCGCTGGATTCCCGTGCCTATCACCATACCTGGCACATGGAGGACACTAATACACATTTTTTCTGATAGAGGGATGGCTGCATGGCTGTGGGCCTCAGCATGCCCAGAGGGTCTTTATCCACAACAGGATCAGAGAAGATGCCAGAAACGAATCATAGGTACTCTGCAGGTGTGGAAGAGGGGAGATGGAGACAGTGCTGTGCCATGAAAAGGAGTGAGTAGAAGTAAACCTTTCACCCCTCCTGTCCCTAGGCAGCCATTCTTTCTCTCCATCCTAGATCATCTGTTTCATTCTCTTTTCCATCAGTCCAGTGGATGGAATGACAGTCATATCTAGGACTTGTTTGATTCTCTGCTTAAAATTCTGGGGCCTGATACATTAGGCACGAAAGATATATTTGTAAAATGAATGAATGATAATTCCCACTTTCTTTCCTTTAATTTCTCTTGCATCCTTTGCTTTTATTATTCCCTTTCTTTCCCTGTTTCCCGTTTCCCATTTTCACGTGTATCCATCTGTCAGCCTCATCTTTCATCCCGCCCCACTCCACAATACAAGTAGGATGTTTTAAAGTTTTAGTTAACGGATTCTAGACAAGTTCCTCATTTGCATTACTCTGAGAGGAGTTACATGCTAGTGTTTCTGAGTTAGTGAAAAAAAATTTAACTTTTTGCCTTCTCCCACTTTTATTAACTATTAGTTTCATTAAGCACTATTTGAATTAAGAAAACTATTACAGAAAATATTTTTTACATGTATAACTAATAGAAACAGTAGATACAAGGTAGCTCCGGGATTTTTCCTTTTCTAAATGAAAGAATAGGTAGACCCCATGTCCATAAGTACTGAAAGGAATTTCTCTTTCTACCAAGAAATAAAAGAAAGGAAATACAGCCCAGAAATAAAAGCTTAAACACTTTTCAAAGTATTGGCTTTGTATAAACTGTTTTGTTAGAAAATTTCACAGGTTAAACTATTAAGGAATGAATGCTTCGCACAAAGACATATTTAGAAAAGTATGTTAATGGGATTCCAGCAGTCCCTCTTCTCTGAGGTTTTGCTTTCCACGGTTTCAGTTATCCGCGATCAACTGCAGTCCAAAAATATCAAATGGCCAATTCCAGAAATAAACAATTCACGTTTTAAATCCCATACTGTTCTCAGTAGTGGGATGAAGTCCCGCTCCATCCTCCCCAGGATGTGAATCATTCCTTTATCCAGCGTCTCCAAGCTGTGTACACTCCCCACTATTAGTCACTTAGTAGCTGTCTTGGTATCAGATCGACTGCTGAGGTATCTCGCCCTTATGTACTTCATAATCACCCCAGAGCCCAAGAGGAGTGATGCCGGCAATTCGAATATGCCGAAGAGAAACCATAAACTAAGCGAAAAAAGTTCTCCACTTACTAAGGAAAGAAAGAAAACATCACGCTGAGGCTGCTAAGAGCTACTGTAAGACCAAATGAATCTTCTATCCCTGAAACTGTGAAGAGGAAAAAGAAGTCCATGCTAGTTTTGCTGTCACACCTCAAACTGCAAAGTCACGGCGACAGTGTGTGCGTCGTGCTTCGTTAAGGCAGAAATGGCATCACACTTCATCACAGCACGTTTGTGTAGGAAAAAACAGCATATACAGGGGTGGTGCTACCTGCACCTACGAGCATCCGCTGGGGGTCTTGGAACGGAGCCCCTTCAGAGAAGGAGAGGCTATTGCGTTTCAAGAAAAACAATTAGTTTAAAAATTTCTTTCTAAAAACTAAGCTTGAGTATTACTTTAAAAAAATTTCCCATGACATGAAATTAAAAACATACATTTAAATTATTTTCTAATTGTTGAATGTAAAGTTATCTTTACTCTTAATAGTTTTTCTTTTGAAATAACCGAAAGCCTCCATAACACTGTAGCCTTTCTAGATGATAAAAGCTAGTGAACTAGTACAAGTGGTCATTGATTTCTAATATTTTGTAAAAACAACTCAGGTGAAGTTAAAAACATTCTATGAACCAAATTCTTATGTCGCCTGGTTCAGGTTCTAGGTCCAGAACCTGACACTCATATTCTGAGGTTAAAAATTCTCCTGTAGGAATTAATGCCAAAACACGAAGAGAACACCATGGAGACTTAATTTATATGTGTGTTTAAATTTCAAATTTTTTCTCAAATTTTTTGAACCAGAAGCCTTTTATTGTAGCAGTAGATAAATTATTTGAGACACAAGGGAAAATCACCAACAGACCATTACCTTTTAATGGCAAAGTTCAACAGCCATAAGAAAACTTACAACCCATTTAGAAGAGAGTAATTCGACGCCATTACAGAAAAAGTCATCCGCTTCCCAGCACTTTCCCCTAATTACTGATTTTTACAAAGAACTTGGCCCCTGTGCAAGTAGCTATAGCTGGCTTCTAGCCTACTTCAAAGAATGCTTTCAATTTCAAAAAATATATAAATTTAAAAATACATTTAAACAAAAAGGAACTCTGTTTCTGAACAGAAATATAGTTTCCTCAAAGACTATCTGCATCGTCTTTGTAACTTCTGTATTTAAAGTGTAAGTGGAATGCTCAGGAAATAGAACTTCTGACATATAAAGTTGATCAGTTAGAGAGACTGAAGGTAACTTTCCAAAAAGGAGCTAATTGCATTTAGTTTTATTAAGCTCCATGGACAGAAGGAAAGGAATTAGGAAGAGTGCAGGTATGAAAACCAAAAGCAGAGGTTTTCAAACAAAATAATTGCTTCTCCTCCTCGGCCCCCCTCCCCCTACCCCCGAACTAATAATTCTCTAACTTTAAAAGCACGGTAAGTATTTTAGTCAGGTTATATTACCCTCCCATAGAATATGACATTTTATTAAATACAGAATTATTGTTTTCGGTATCTTCTCATAAACTTTAAGAGACTGAAAGATTTTACCTCCTGGCCTCTCCCTACCTGCATCGCAAACATTCATCCATTTCTCATTGCTCAAACCAGGCCTCTCCTAAGAGCCCACTCTCTCTTCTGCTCACTCATGTACAATCTCTTTCTAGCCCTGAAGACAACAGGAAGGATGTCAGCTCAGAAGTGAAGAGGCAGCATTTCCCAGACGACAAAATCACAAATCCTGGGGTTCTCAAAAGTGTTTCTAGAAGGTTTACCACAGTAAGGATGATCATGGCACCTGTTTCGATTTGAATTTTTAAAAAATTAATAAAAAAAAAACAACTACTGCCATATGATTTCCCTTTATCAGGAAACAGTGAGCAGGCTTGAAGGTGGTAGCGGCAAAGAACTTCGCTCATGACCCATCACTGAGCTGCCCGGCTCCCCTGCTAGCCCCGCGGTGGTCTGACGTTACAGTGTTTCCAGGGTTGCTTAGTCATAAGCTATTTCATCTGCTAATCTAACAGACCACTGGTGGCAGACAGCAGGCAAGGATGCTGGAAAACAAGTTATGGAGGAACATAAAAATGATAACTCTATAAATGTGACCCAAGATGATCCATATAATAATTCTTCTCTGGTTGAAATTCTTACATAGCACCTCAAAATGTCTCTAATATTTATAAAACGTTAGAAAGAGAACATATAATGAGTATATAATCTTATTTTTAGCAGATGGCATAAAAAGTATTAATCTCCATTTTGTTATTTGAAATGTGTTTGCACCTAGTCACCTAAAACCTTCTCTGTTACCTTGTCACTAAGAAACAGAATGTGAAAATTATAAAATCTAATCTAGCCGGTTACTTAAAGAGTAATTTATAATAATGGTAAACATGAGCTCATGAAAGCATGATGCTAAGGCCCAAGCCAAAAATACTCATTTTGAAATTTAAGTGTTGATAACTTATGCCCCCCTTTTTTTGTACAAACATAATTTATAGCAAATTAAACCATGTACACCATTTGTTAAATGGAAAAATTGAAAATTTTTCTTTATGTTCTATGAATATTATTAAAGATTTTGCAAATATACTCTATAATACAAGCCAAATAAAAAAAGAAATGATCTTAAGAATATTTCGTCATACCCCATATGACAATACTCTTGTCCTTCTACACCCTGGTACATTCCAGTACTATCTGTTTCCAGAACTGCAATGGTATCTGTCATATTTAAGCTGTGGTCACAAATAGTGCACTAGACATACAAAATACTCGATGACTAGCCAAGACTAAAATCAATATCAAGACCAATATCATACGAGAGAGAATAGCGATCATAAAACTGTCTTTATTTTACATCATTCCCAAGGTCGAATGACCAAATGTTAGCAAATGAGGATTCACAGAATAAAACCCTGCAGATAATATGTTTGCTTTCTAAAACCCACCCATATTTTCATTTTTCTAAGGGCTTTCCTCACAACTGAATTTACTATATCTTAAACAACTGTCATTGATAATAGAAAGCAAAACAGAAACAATATTCACAAATCTGTCCATTGTTCTTCCCCTGAGGATATTACCTGGCATTTCACCTCCTTATAAGTCATCTGATTAAAAAAGCACTTACTATAAATGTCTGTCAAATATGTATAAAAGTGTACAGCTCTGTAACATGAATTCCATTGTTCAGTTTTCCTCTCACATCCTGAGGCTCAGAACTACTATATTCTTAAATAATTTATTACAGGATATTGTTGTGGGTTTCCATACCTCCGCCATAAGTCTTTTCTGTTAAAAATTTCATTTAGTTATGCTTCTATCCAAAAAGTTTATTATCACAATGAACTTAACTTTCTTCCCTAGATCACACTTAGAGATTCTTTTGTTCAGCCTGAATCTCCAAAAATGTTCTCTTACATGATAATCTAGTTTCGTTATTCTCTTTCCATATAACTGGAGCAAATGTCCAGCTGTGGGCAGTGCCAGTAGTCTCTGCTGCATTTTCTCGTAGATCCAGTATTAAATTCCTAATTGAACCAAGCGAGGCGGTGTATGAATATCACCTGACTGAGGCCGAATTGGATACAGCAGAGTGTGGCTCCAATCATCTTTGCTTTTCCATCAAGTTAGTGGAGAAATGAAAACTACAGGAAAATGTTCCATACGAAAGATAAAAATGAACACAACCAACTGCTTAATGTAATTCTCAAATGAAAGAGAAATTCAAGTGTGAGCTGAGGTTACTCTCGCTATGTAAAAATTAAGGTGAATGTTCCTTCCAGGGGAGTTTTGGCAGGCAAGCGTTTGTTACACTGATCATACTTGACTTCTCAGGGAGTGAAACCCAGAAACCTATTCACGTTACGGGATGCGACCTGTGCATGACTCATCCATAAGCTGCATGGGCCTGGGGGAGGGTGTTTCCTGTGGTACCAGGCTGTTTCTGGCAGACAGGGGCAGTAGATGAGGGCGTCCTCATGGGTCAATCCCTCTGCTGTTGCCCACGTCCATCTTTGGACACTGCTTGATGACCCACGTGGGCAGGGGCCAAGATAGAACTCTGGTCAAACTAGAGAGAGTCACACCTCTGGCTATACCGTCCCAAGGCCAAGAAATTAGGCTCCGAGGCCAGACAGCCCCTCTTGAGATCTCTCCAGGCACACTCCTTTATTTTCAGAGATATAGAAGGAAGGAGAAGAGAAAATAAATCATGGCTTCATTTTCACCCGAGCCCACCCCTTTCTCTAGAGCGAGCTCACACTCAGCCCCTCCCCGCTTCCTCCAGCCTCATCTACACTCCCAGCCAGACCCTCGAGACAGACTGGTGGGATGTCGACCCAAGGACACAATTTGATCATTTGTCCTTTCTTCCGGTGCCACTGTAAATTAACCAGCACAGTGAATACATAAATGGTTCCTATTCCCAGCATCTCTCCAGCCCAGACTCTTGAGCTGGTGACGAGATAAAATGCCAGCTCATTGTCCCTGCACCACTTTTGTGATGACCTATGGGGTTCACAAGGGCAGCCCCTGGCCCAGTTCAGAGTTCACTAGATATGAAGAGAGAAGGAAATTTGGAAAAGCAGATTAAATATACCTTTTGTTTTGTCACATGCATTGCTGAAAGAAAAATGTGCCAAGCTCTGCCTGGCTAAGGGGCAGGACCCCTGAGTAAGAAGGCGATACTCGGCCGGGGGCAGAAAGACGGACAGGCACTGGCCCCAGGAGAGAGGCTGGATCCCGACCAGACCTTCCGGTCTCTTCCCTCGGATGTCGCCCTCCGAATTTCACTGTTCACACCTTCACGTCTCCGCAGGACGGGCCAGTCCCTCTGCCTACAATGTTCCCCCTCCCTTTATCACCTACGAAGCTCCCAGCAGTGCTTTGCAGTCAAAAGCCTTCTATGGTGGGAGGGCTTCGGACTCGCTCAGGTGGGGCAGGGAGACCGTCCGGGGTGTGTGCCCTGCTGGGCTTGTCCACACGCTCACTCCCACGTTCGGCACAGATATGACGGGCATTTCTTTACACTTGTGTCAGAGAAGGCCCCCTGACAGGGGCTGCCGAAGGAGGTAACCTAGATTCTGGAATCACAAGTTAAATCGAACTTCTTATTCGTTGTGTGACACAGTGAGAAAATAACAACTTAATTATAAATTCTAAATTTGTCCCCTTAAATTGAATAAAACTGGTAAAAACAACACTTATACAGACTACTGTGACTTTCAGAAGTTGAAGGTGCTGACATCTAATAGCAGACATTATAAAACTAAATACTGAGAAGTTTAAGGAATAGGGACATAGGGTTTTGCCACAGCATGTGGAACAAAATACCCACTGCATTTCTTCCTTAGTGTAAAAAAGACTCGTTGTCCTGGGTCCTGTTCTCATTCCATGTTGTTGGAAGTGGAGAGGACGATTTAATTTTTTCCTCTGAAGAACCAGAGAGGAGAGACAGGAAGGGACAGTGAGCCTGAACAGCGAGCTGCCCACGTGGGGCGGTCTTGGGCTACTGTGAACCCACCTGCCCTCAAAATTTTCCTCTACCACGAGCTGAAGCCACATAAAATATCACACCACGAAATTCACTGTCTTCCAACGAAGCAAAGCCCTCGCCAAAAGCCACATGCACTGCCTGCGAGAGGAACATCTGGCTACATTTTGAGGCTCTTCTCATTCATTTTCTCTTCTGGTTCTCCAGCCCCCTCACAAGGGAGCTATTAGTACCGTATCTTCATTTTAAGGATGAGAAAAGGAAAGCTAAGAGAAATCAATAACGCTATTCTAGGGCTCTCCCACATCAACGAAATTTCGTTTGTCAAAATAACCTTCTTGGCAGAAAACTCGGTCCTGAAGGAATGGTACACAGGACAGGCTGGAAGGGGAGTAAGTGAAAGGCGGGGTCTGGAATACAGTATTGTACTCCAGGGCCTTCAGAGGGAGAGATTTATTCATTCACTTATTAAGAGCCTATTACATACCGGGCACAGTGCTGAGCACTAAGACGGAAGGACAAAAACTGCCTCTTTCACCATTTTATCTAGTGATCCAAGTGAAGTAAGAATGTAAAATATGTCACGTTTCTCTCTAATTTTGACAAATTTTAGCCTTCCTCAACCAGATTATTTTCCTGACGATCAGCCATATTTCTTGGTAAGCCACTCTGTCAAAATACAAGTTGCACACGAATGCAGGGCAGCCTCGCATCTGTCAGGTCAGTTGAGGAACGCGTGAGTCTGCTGCTCTTCCATGACCCTGGGAGGCGCGCTGGCCTCCCCTGCTCTCTGATCATCCTCGCGAAGGGCTGCTGGGGCTTATCGAAGACCAGCTGGGAGGCGTCAAGTGAAATAGATGGCCTTTGAATTTTCCACTCTCTCATTGTCTGACTGCAGCCAGCCACCATAACCAAGTGGGTACCACAAAGAGGGAGACAGTCTCTCCCCGACGCAGGCTGAAAAGATAAATCGGCTACAGAAGAGCACATGGCTAAAGGGAGAGAAAACGAAGCCCCGGAACTCTGTCATGTGAATGCCGCAGTGGGCACTCATACATGGAACGATCGGAGGCAGAATTTAGAAAAACCCGTCCTTCCCTTCTAAGCCTTGTCCCCATCTCACCACAAAATAAACAGATGACTGTTTTCTCTTGTTCCGTGAATGCTTCTGTATTCCCACCTGATCACATTTAAAAACATCAGGGAATCTGTATTTTTATGTGAGGCGCAATGCACTAACTGGTATATGTGCCTGAATTTCTGCACTATTAGTCAATTTGTTTTGATTAAGAAGAGCCCAGAGACAAGGGACCAGAATTTGCCAGAAAGCTATACACCAGGAACTGTGAGGATTAACTAATACAAGTGGGCCTTGGAATGGCTCCTGGCGCAGAGGAAGCTTAGCAAATAGTAGTCAGATCATTATTATGGCCACAGTCCATCAAGTATAAGACACACTCGGTAAATAGTAAGGTACGCCGTAATGCTATGTACCACTAAGAAAAACCATTGACAAACTATGTCACGCTGTGAGCTGTAAAACGGATTTCAATTTCAGAGATGAAAAATTGTGAAAAAATATGCATCTTGGAATTAATGAAATACAACATCACTATGGATACCTCCAGCTTTCCTGGAAAAACATGTCACGATCTACATAACTGGCATCTGAGTACAGGATGTTTGTGTCACCACAGCCACATTAGGCCCTGAGCTTCTGACCAGCCCTCTGTCTCTTAGAACCTCTTCACTAATAAGCCGGGTTGCTCTCCCTGATTCCTGGCACTTACTGCCACACTTGGTTCTTTATTTTCACCACGCTCTGAATCAGTCTTCCTAAAAACAGACTATCATGTCACTCAAAAGCCCAAATACAACCCTGATTGAATGAGAGAGACAGTGCTTCTGCCAAGTCAATGGTCTTGCCAAATTTGGCTGTCCTCTGGAGGTGACTTCATGCATCTCTATGTCCCCAACATCTTTCAATATTGAGTTAAGCAGTGTACTTTCCCTTGGAATAAAATGTAAATTAGTTACTTTTAAAAAATTCACATTTCCCCCACACCGAACACATAGCTCTCTCTAAATAACCAAGGGAAAGCACTTATGAGGTTAGTTTGGGTAGAGGAGTTATGAATGACTTTCAGAGTCATTCGTCATTAGCTGCTCACTATCACAACTAAAAGAGTCAAGTTCTCCTTTTCTTGGGTTATACACAGATTTAATCAGTTACTTTTAATAAAAAATTAAATTCCAAACGATTCTCTTTCCCTCCAGCCTTATTTTGTTCACACTCCTCATTTCCTCCAGCATCTAAATGCAAAACAGAACGTACTTGCTAAAGAAACGTACTTGCTAAAGAAATCAGAGTTTGATAATTACAGCAAGCGTAACTAAATTTGCATATGTGAGGTTTCCAACTTTGAATTTAGAGACAATGAAAAGTCCAAATAAGAATTAATCGGCTGTTTCTGAAAATAAATGGTAAGTTATCAATGGCAGGAAAAAAAAATGTTGATTTCAAAGAAAATACTACAGAAATACTCCTAGGTAAAGATTAATATCGTAAAGCCTATTTGGAGGGGAAAAATAAACCAAAGCATTGTCAATAAAAGATATGTCTAAAAAACTGAAATGCAAAGATCACTTTGGAAAACAGGGCAAAAAAGAAATATAAGGAAATAAGGCACACACGAAAAAAGAGGATTAAAGGAACACAACGAAGTGTTACAAAGACTCACAGGAAAGAGAAGTATGAGATTACTGGTTGTCAGTATATATTTGGATTGCTCTAAAAGAAAAAAAAAAAGATTGACAGGAATAGAAAAAAAGATACAGTGACTGCAATGGCTGCCTGATGATAGTTCAGCCCAATACATCAGAAAGATGATCTCCAGGAGCAAATGAATGAAGAGGCAGCTTATAGGTAAATGGGGAGAGTACTGGGTAACGGGCACCATCGTTACTACTGTTTAATCAAACTAACCTGAGAACACTGTGATACCAGCTCCCCAGGTACCCACCTTGCTCCCATTAAAAGTTGACGGTAACTAACATGCTTTATAGCACAGTGTAGACAGCCCAGGTTTCTACTAAGCTAAAAGTGAATAAAGCGCTGGCCATGCACTGTAGCTGTAAAAACGTTTTCAAAAATAATGAGCCTGAAATTCCCAAATGTCCTCAGCCACATGGAGAGTGTTGTGTCCCAACAAAAGCCTTTGAATACATCCAGCCACCTTTACTTATGCAGCAGTTGGAGCAATGCTCTATCAAAGTAAAGACTAAACATCTTCAGTTTTAGGAAGGCACTAGATTCCTAACAGGATGGTAGTATCAGATAGAGCAGGTAGCAATTAGAGGCTGAGCAGGAGGCTGTAAGAATCTAAAACAAAGAACTTGGTAGGCGTGTAATCATGAAATCCCCAAACATCCCAGAAAGTGCTAGAAATAAACACCTCTGAGTAACGTGTTATTTTCTCAAAGAATTCAAGATAGTTAGACATCTTCAGTCATAATATAAACTATTATCAATGTTTCAGGAAAAAAAAAAAACACAGCTAGGTGAGATTCTCTCTCTCTTTTTCTTCCATATTTAATTAATCATAGTGAGAAACTTGTCTGCACATTGATATACTGGACTCCAACTATATGAAATCTTTAAACTAACTATAAATATTTTCCAGGATATTACTCTGAAGGGAGAAGGTGGGGAAAGCAAATCTCAAAAACAAACAAACAAACCAAAACACTAGCTTACAATCGGGGATCATTTTAAAAAAATGAACAGCAGCAATAACAAAAACCTGCTCATACTTTCCAAAATATGTTCTGTGATAAGCTTTTGCCTATTATTCACAGTTCTACGTATAACAAATGAACATGGAAGTTCAACACCAAGTAAGATTAAAATGTGTTTAGTAAACGGTGCCTACTATAGTGGAACAGAACTTCAGAAAGATTTTCAACAATATTTGTTGTTGAAATGAAAAAAAGAGTTTCTGTTAAACTTTTTTTGAACACGATAATCCTCTTTACCCTGAATAATTAACAATAAAGTAGCTAATGGATGTAATAGTTTTAAATGAAAAAAGGTTAACATGTAGTATATCAGGTACTCACTGGTAAATCACAGGTAAGTGTTCAAAGATCCGAAGGATCAATACTGTAATTAGGTAAAGTATATTTCTCCTTAGTCTTTATACCTTTTGCCCTGGTATAAATATCTGTAGTGGTCGAATACTGCTAATCTTTCCCAGACAAGTGCTTTAAAAATGCTAGCTACAGAGCAGTTGATAACCCCTTTTCTGAGTTTTGCTTACTCCAGGGCAATTATAAATCAAGGATACATATCAAGATGCAACACACAGGAGTCAGCGTAGAACAAAGGCAGAAAGGCAAGCCAGAGAAAGCGGTAGAGCCTTCCAAATCCAATGACCAATCAGGTCGTGTCTCTGCGCCGCCTCTCACATTTACCCCTTTCTTTTCATGTCCATCACTGTTACCTGTCTTGGATCTCTTGTTACTTTCCAAGAAGGCAGGTTCTCTGCCCTGCACTGCCGCCCTGCTGCCCCCACCCATCTTTTCCCAGTCTATTCTTTAAATTACACCAGATAAAAAGAAATACGAGATCTATGCAGCGGTCGCAGAATAAAGACAAAATTCTTCAGCATGACGTTAAAGGCCTTCGCATAATCCACCTCATCCCTTTGCACTGCACTCAATATTGCAGTTACGCTGGCCTCTTTGTCGATCCTCAGTCACGTCCTATACTCATGTGGTTCTTTATCTTTGTTCACAGTCCTTCCTCTTTAAAAAAAAATACTTTGGTCACTACCTATGTTGCTCATGATTTGATTCATCCTTCAAGATCCAGCTAAAATGACACAGGCTTCTAGAAGCTTTCTTATATCCTATTCATTTTATTTCCATATACTCTCATAGCACTTTATTCATATATTAACTACAGCATGTGCCACTTTCTACTTTAAATTGAAGTAACTATGTAAAGATCAATCCTACCACTAGACCTTAAGCAACTGAACACCACTGAGTCACTGTGTGGCATTTATTTGCTTAAGTGTCTTTTCTTTTTCAAAACAAACAAATTCCTCAAGATCATGATTCATATCTCCCTTTAAAATATTTTAAGTAAAAAATTACATATACTTACAATATATGTAACATATGTAATAACATTTAATATAAATACATTATACTTAATAATATTTATAATGTATATCAAGGTTCCATTTACCAACCACGCACTGGATAAATAGAAACTACCCCATACCTTCGAGTATTGGTAGAATAGAACAATATACTTGTGCTCCCTCTCATTCCTGCTCCATCTTTCAGAGGTGATTTCTATCTTAATTTTGTGTTTATAATTCCCTTGTTTGTATAATAGCCTTATTCCATATGCATGTATCCCTAAACAACATATTGTTTACTTCTGCATGGTTTTGATTTCTTATAAATGGAATCAAACTGCATTTACTATTTTGCAAATTGTTTGTGTTTATTTTTGGGTTTTGGCTCAACATTGTGTTCCTGAGATTCATATACGTGGATGCATGTAGCTACAGTTCATTCATTTTCACCCCCTAAGAGAACCTCTTGCAAATGAGCTCCGGTGGCCATGTATAAGAAGATGGTCCACAGTATCAGAGTTTGAAATGCAAAAAACTGCAAATGACCCAAGTGGTCATTATCAGGAGGCTACATAAATAAATCACGGTATTTTCCATACTTGCACCTACTAATGTATCTGACACAAAGTATGTCCTCTATAAATATTTTTTTGGATAAATGGACTTGAAGAAAACATATAACTGATTCACCACTGCCGCCTCCTGTTCAGTAAACATCTGAGACATCCATCTGCAAAATCCTATTAGCCCCTAAAACCGGCAGTGGACCGATACTCAAATAAACCGACAACTCAGATAATCTGCGTTGAGACACGTGAGAGAACAAAATAGAAACTGTACTGTGGGCTTGCCTGCCACGAGCTAGGCTGAGTGTTATTTCTGATGGTATTAATTCTACCTGCTTACTTCTGAGTCCCTACGAACCGCTGTGGTCCACAGGCATCCCTCTGTCCCCGTATCTCTCTCCATCCCCCTCCTCCTTAGCCTTTGCTTCTCTCTCTCCCTCTTCTGGATGTGAGTCTGCGCTGGTATACCCGGGCAAGCTTCACAGATGGTGGTAAGAACTGACATTTTCATTTCCCTTCTCTGCCTACCCATCTCAAGCTTAGTCCAACGATAATTACGTTCTGTTGAGCAAAGATTTGTGTCTCGCTATGTCATCATTTGAACACTGCACACCTACTGTAAGGCAATGCAGCTCCCCTGCTTATTGCTTTTTAACAGATTTCGATGTCAGCTCTTCAGCAGAACCAAACCCCTAGAAAAATGATCACCATCTTGGGATGCTATTAGTCTATTTCTCATTTTACTGAAATAGAAACTAATCTGAGGGATAACGCTGTGGGTAAAGATGCGGGGGAAGATAAATTACACCAGACCAAATGAGCATGTGTTTATCTGCAGTGCCAGCCAATTACTTTCGAAAGAATTGGTATAGAAAATAATGAAAAGGAATTAAAATCAAAAGTAAAGACTGTCAACTACAGACAAGATTTTTCATGAAACTGAGTATTAGTCACAGAAGTTTGTCTCACTTTGACTCGACCTCATCATTTACCATGGTTATAATTTAGACCAGACTATTTAGCACACCCCACCCCCCAAAAAAGAAGGGAAAAAGGAAGGAGGCCATTATTCCGACACAGTAGACAGAACAGACATCCAAGTAAAGCCTACACATCACCCTTCTCTTCCTCTCTGTTTCCACGACTAAGTCTTGCCCCCTTCCCCTTCCTGTCGCCCACTGGACTCACTTCCTCTCCACACTTCCCTCGTGGGCAAGGCCCAGGAGTGGCCTCGCTCTCTAACATCAACTTCTCTGTGAACATACCTTTTCCTGTCTGATCTGAGCTTCCATTTCACTGCCAATGATGCGACTCTTTCTTCTACACTCTGGATCTTTCTAGGGTTGCCATATTTGTCATATGTGCTTTAGCTAATGCACACCCTCCACTCCAGATACATTGCTACGGTATTTGAGTTGGCTCGAAATCCTTCTTCAAACCAGATCTATCTGTCATATTGATACTGTCTCCTCCACAGACTTCAATCAAATCCAGCAGCTTCCCTGACCTTTTCGTCTATGTCTTTCTCTCCCAGAGGCCCTCATCAACCAACTCTCTCGGTCAGCCCGCTAAAAACAGGCTATCTGGAAAAGTCACGACATACCTTCCTAATTACCTTCTCTCTCAAGCCTTCGGAAGTAATGAGGAAAATCTTTGCTTTGGACTTAATTTCACTCCAAAATGTAGACTTGTGTGGTTAGGTAAAAATGACAGGATCTTTGCAAGAAAATGTCGGTCTAATGCTAGAGTTCATAACAGCCAAAGTGGGGACATGGGATGTAATTACCACAGAGGCTTCAGGAAAAAAAGGAAAACCAACATTTTCTAGTAGTTTCAGTGAGCCAGGAACTATATGAGGCGATGTCATACATTCTTTTATCTCCACAAAAGGTGGGAGAGGTTACTATCACCGCCATCTTACAGATGCGGAGGCCAAGGCTCAGAGAGGCTTAGTGGTGTTAGAATTTGAATCTAGGTTTTTCTGATCCTCAGGCTCCAAAAGCAGGACAAGTAAAATTTGAAGACATCTCAAGAGGGATGAAGGCCGTAAAAGACGACTCTGACGGTACAGCCACGCACGATGCAGACCGCTCGTCAGTGAGGTCCCTCACAGTCCGGGTCCTGCATTCTTTCCTCGCTCTCTCTCCTGTCACCTGCCATAATCTCCCTTACTTCAGCCCTACAGAACGTCGTACTCCCCTTGCTTCGTCCATGTCCTGCTCCACAATTCAGCTCCTTCAGGAAATTCTTCCTTCAGGAAGCTGGTCCTCACCTTGCAGCGTACTTCAGATTCTCCTCCTCCATAGCAAAGCACATGCCGTTCACGGTACTTATCCCACTGGCCCCTAATTGCTCACTCACTTGTCGGTTCCCCCTACACTGCTATAAAGTCACTCACAGAGGGGAGGAGCCACACTCTATTCCACTTTGTGTCTCTAGTGTGAGTTTAGTGACTAACACACCAGGGACAGAAATGGGGACAAAAGACCAGAAATCACAGGGCAGGGTACGTGGGATCCTCACTCAGAAAATCTCTAAAAATTAGAGTGGGCTAGCTCATGAAGCAGTGTTTAAGCAGAAGCTAGGTCCCATGTGGGCCCACCGAGCGAGGCGCGATGCTGGATGAGCTGACACGTCCACTCTAGCTCTCAGAGTCTGTGGTTCCAGACGGCTCCTCATCAAAGTTTTCTGATGAAGATGAGCCAACATCTCAGAGCTAGTGGGACACAATAAGAAGAACACGGATATGGGAATCAGAAAACCTGGGTTCTAGTCCCGACTCCATTGTGTGACTTTAGGGAGATAAGTCCTTTCATCTCAGTTTCTCCGTTTGTGAAATGAAAGGTGAAGGAGCGTCGGGTAGGGGTGACCAACTTGACGGCCTCTAACGTGCCTTACTACGCCAAGTCTAAGACAGGTTTCCTGTTTGTTTCCCCATCATTACTATGTCCTTATATGACGTACCAGCGCCTGAAGTCCTCTGCCTGTCCTTCTTATCAACATTTTCTTCTGATAGCTTCTTGCTCTAAACAATAAGGTATATTATGCATAGTAAAAAGTGAGTAAAATCTACACATTTATTTGAGTGCACTGGACAGGATTACTTTTGGAAAAAAGTTAAAACAAACAAATGTAGGTAAATTTTGACTTGCAAAAGTTAATCGACCATACTATAATACACGCTTAGTACTCACGAATTTAACGCTCACATATTTGACTGTGCCTGATGCCCAAGACAGATGATGTGCAATCATTTGTAATTTTATTGAGAAGGATATTTGAATCCTCCTTGCTGTAAGGTTGATGTCCACAGGAAAAGGTCCATTAACTAATGACTATGTCTCACAGGCTTTGTTATTCTTGGCTCTTTGCAAAGAAAGCAGAAACTTAGGTAAAGTGGCGAACTTTTTTCTGCCTGAAAATGATCCTGACATGAAAATCAACTGAAAGTGTTGGTGATAGAAGCGAATCAGTCTAAAGAATAGCCAGAAATTAGCTTTATAAATTATTTTAATCTTGAATTTATAGAATCATTACATACCTGGATTACTTAAGTTTTTTCCACTATATATATATATATATATATATATATATATATATATATATATATATATTTTTTAGGGAGAGAGGAAGGGAGAATTATATGTTATATGGCATTTTTGCATTTGAAAATTTGTAACTGTCTTGGGACATATTTTTGCATGATTTCGTACTGAGCCCTTTAAAATGGCAAAATTAAAATAATCTGACCCTCTTTCCACTAAAAATCAACCCTGTTTGAAATTCTTTCAGATATCTGAAAATTATTGTGGGAAGCAAGAGTTAGATAAGTTTTAAATGTTTGTAAGTATCTGAAAAGAATCGAAGATATAATCATAAAATAGGGTTGATTGCCTACTCTTAATTCTCTCAGGCACCATGGCAAAGAATTTCCTGCACGTGCTCATTCTTCTAACATAAATTGAGTCGACCCTAATCTAGAAACACCGTTTTCAACCAAACAATTTTCTTAAGTTTTCCACTTCCCCCACATTCACTTGCTAAGAGAAGATATCTGAGTTATAACTTCATTTCTAAGGGAAATGAGTCTTTAGACAATGCATTTTACCTTGTCAGCATTTTGGATCTAAATTTCCTTCTCACCCTTTAAAGTATCAGCTTGCAGAAGATGCAAAGTAAGACACACAGCTGCAAACATTCAAGACGGCTAAGGAAGGAAAAGCAGACAGGTCTATAATTAGCTCTCCAAACTGGACCCTCAGCTATAGGAATCATCCTTTTATCCTACCTGATATTTCTGGAAGAGTTTATGTCAGTAATGGAAAATTTCAATGCTCTCATATAATTCCAATTGTTTCCACTCCAGCTCTGAACAGTGCCCTGGGTGTTGACACGTGGCACACTGCAGTGGTTTTCACATTGTGCTCTCGGGAACCCTGGGCGCCAAGCAGGGTGAGGAGGTGCCATTAGGCGAGGTGCCCTGTCAGAGGCGAGGTGCCCCGTCTCCTAAACCCATTTCCCTACCACTAATATTTACTATGAGAACATGAGCTCCACGAAAGCAAGGATTTCTGCTTTGTTCACACATAACCCTGTGCTTAAAACAGGGCCTAGAACATGGTATGGTAAAAACTTTCTGAATGACCAAAGCAAAAATTGGATGACCTGTACGTTGACTACGGCTGGGCACTGTTCTAGCCGACGTCACAGCAATGCTCTGAGGTGTGTGCAGTGGTTACCTCCCCTTTATAGGCCACGCACTTTGGAGCCTCACTCCTAAACACTACATCACACGACACAGCCTCCCACATGGGCCAGCATTTTTTCATCTACTTCCCATATGAGATTTCCCAGCAGTTGACTGAAGAAAAGGTGGGTGATAAATAAAAGAAAAATGTTTAAAAACCACTGGCTTCCTGGTGAGATCCAAAGGCCACAGATAACAAACGCTACTTCCTCCCGCTGTGTTTTTACCACTGTCCTGGGGACTTGAAGCAAGCAGCTTAATTCTCACCGCTTCCGGTTCTTCCTCTCACTTTACCAGCTATCTTGCAAGATGACTACAGGTGAAATGTTTAGGGCCTGCTAACACTGACTGCAGAGCTGGGAAGCAAGGGGAAGGGCTAGGTGATCACAACACTCCTTTTTCAAGTCAATGCCTCTCTGGCTGGAGCCCTTGACAGGGCTGTCCGCATGGTTGTTTCGTCCCTGAACATTCAACTGAGCCAACCATATGGCTTTCGCTTCAGTTGCCAGGCAGCCTGGCCAAGCTCCTATCAACATGTCAGCCAGACGAGGTGGCGGGAAGGAGAAGCAGAACCCGGCACTCTGGCGGTGCCCAACGGAACAGAGAAAATGGGGACACAAACTCTGGGCCAAGGTTTGACCTCGACAGCTGCAAAACCAATCACCTCGGAGTCTCACTGTTTCTAGAAACACCCATAGGGGAAAAATCACAGTAGCCCTTAATACATGATAATGCCTCTCATGGGCTTACCTCTGGTATAATGTTTTGAATATGTGACTAAATCCAAAAAGCTACAGTTTCAGATCTTGTCAGAAATTGGGATTTTACTTAACTATGAAAGAGCCAAGAGGAGTTTATCAGGTAAGACATGAGGTCCTTCTTTACATGTACTTATGAAACTGGACTGTCACGCAATTTCCACTGCTGGCATCATGTTCAGGAAAATAAAAATGCCCAAAGCCCTGTTTTACAAACAGGATGAGACTCCAGTTTCTAGCCTGGCATGAAAGGAGTTTAGAAGCTGCCACTCCATCTTGACAGCCGGCAAAAAGCTGAACAAACTGAAAACCAACAATTCTTAGAACCATCAGAGAAGTGACGTCACAGGGCAGACTGCTGCTCCCAAGCTGGAGAGGGGAACACAGAGGGTCACGAGTTCCAGGAGCAGGGAGGAATGTCTGCTCTGTCATTGATGGCTGGCTGGAGATGCGCTGTGGACAAATCTGAGTGCTCAAAACTCCAGGGGACCCAGTCATAGCCCCCCTGCCCCTTTTCGTGAGCTTTTCCTCTAAGAAAATACTGGAGAAAAATCCTCTCATCCTTCCAGCAAAGAGAAGGCAAAAAGAGACATTTCGAAAAATGCCACAGAATTCTATTCTTCACAAGGCCTGGCCCCAGGAGAAACTATTTTATCAGAGCCTACTCTGATGGGAGTTTTATCAGAACCAAGTGACCTGGGGGAAGAGAAATACCCAACTCCAGCCCACTGTAGCCATCCTGTCCCCTCTAAGAGGGGCAAAACAGAGAAGCACCGGGCACATGCTCACCAAAAGCCTGGGGCCTAATCATAGGACTATGGAACACTTACCATCCCTCACACTTTACCATTGTGTTATTAAAGGCCTATTTATAGAAGTTCCTTAGACCCACTACATCATGTCCACCTTTCAACAAAAGATTACGAGGCATACCAAAAGGCAAAAAAGACAGTTTGAACAGACTTAACAAGCATCAGAACCAGAGTAAGATATGGCAGCAATGTGGGAATTATCAGATCAGAAATTTTAAATTGTAGATTAATATGCTAAGGGTTTTAATGGAAAAAAGTTGACAACATGCAAGAACAGATGTATAACGTAAGTAGAGAGATGAATATTCTAAGAAAGAATCAATGAGAAATGGTAGAGATGAAAAACCAATGTAGCAGAAAGAAAGAAAGCCTTTGATGGGCTCATTAGTAGACCGAACATAGCGGAGGGAAAAAAATATCTGTGACTTTTGAGAATATGACAGTTGAAACTTCCAAAATAGAAAAGCAAAAAGAAAAAACAGTGGGAAAAAAACTAGAAGAGAATATCCAAAAACTGTAGGACAACTATAAAAGGCATATCATATGTGAAACTAGAATACCAGAGGAAAAGAAACAGACGCGATATTTGAAGCGATAATGACCGAGAATTTCCCTTAAATTAATGTCAGACACCAAACCGTAGCTCCAGAAAACTCAGAGAACATTAAGCAGGATAAATGCAAAAAAACAAAACAAAACAAAAACAGAAAACAAAGCCCACAAAACCAACAAAGACCAAACTAAAACTAGACATACCAGATTTAAATTCCAGGAAAAAAAACTCTTTAACGAAGCCAGATGATGAGGGGAAGCCATCTTACCTACAGGGGAGCAAGGATAAGAGTTACATCCAACTTCTCCTCAGAAACCATGCAAGCAGGGAGACAGCAGAGTGAAATATTTAAAATGTTAAGAGAGAAAAAATCACCGACATAGAATTCTGTACCCTGTAAAACCATCTTTCAAAATTGAAGGAGAAATAAAGACTTTCTCAGATAAAGAAAAATTGAGGGAATTTTTTGCCAGTAGACTTGTCTTACAAGATATATTAAAAGAGGTTCTACAGAAAAAAAGGAAATGGGCCAGAAACTTGGATCAACATAAAGAAATGAAGAGTAGAGAAGGAACAAGTAAAGGTAAAAGAAAAACTTTAATTTTTCTTATTTTTATTTGATCTACTGGACAAAAGTTTGTTCAAAATAAAAACAGCAACGATATATCCAATAACGTATGCTTATATATAAGCGAAATGAATGACGGCAATTCCACAAGGGACAGGACAGAAAAATTAGGATTATTTCTTATACTACCCGTGAAGCGGTACAGAGTTATTTGAAAGTGGATATGAATTTGCTGTAAATGTATATTGCAAACTCTAGGGCACCTACTTTAAAAAGTTAAAAAAAGAAGTATAATTGATATGCTAAGAAAAGAGAGAAAATGTAATCATTTAAAAAGCAATTTTATTTATAACTGCTAAAACCCGGAAGCAACCAAGATGTCCTTCAGTGGGTGAACAGATAAGTGTGGTCCATCCAGACAATAAAATACTATTTACTGCTAAAAAGAAATGAGCTATCAAGCCATGAAAAGACATGGAGGAAGCTTAAATACATATTATGTACTACGTGAAGAAGCCAGTGTGAAAAGTCTATATACTCTGCTACTGATTCCAACCACATGACATTCTAGAAAAGGAAAAACTAAGGTGACAGTAAAAACATCAGTGGTTGTCAGCGGTTCACAGGGAGGGAGGGATGAAGAGGTGGAACATAAAATATTTTTAAGGTGAAACGACTCTGAATGATACTATCATGGTAGATACAAGTCATTATACATTTGTTCAAACCCACGGAATGTACACCACCAAGAGCGACCCCGAATGATGTGTCGAATGCAGGTTCGTTGATTGCAACAAATGCACGACTGTGGTGCGGGAAGCCCGCAGCGGGGAGGCTGTGCGTGTGCGGGGACAGGGGCTACGTGGGAACTCTCTGTACTCTTCAGACAATTTTGCCGTAAACCTAAAATTGGTCTAAAAAAAAAAAAGTTTATTAATTTTAAACAAAGGTGATTTTCAGGAGCATAGGAACTAAATCTTGATAATGACTTTTCTCCTTTCTTCTTCATCATAATTATGATTTTTTCTGCATTATTTTGCTATTTTTAGCATAAAAATAATATACACATTAAATCAAATGTGAAAACCAGGAAAAAAAGAGAAACAAATCACCGAGAGTTCTCCAACTGGGACTAAAATTATGGAAAATTTCCTCCAATCTTCTTTCTAGGCATAGATTTCTTGTTAAATTCTGTTGTAATCAATGAGTATAAACTGCCGCTGAAGACCTGACCCTGGGGAAAAGGACTTTCAGAAAATCTGTTGCCTTTTTCCTCCTATGCCTTTTTCCTCCAGGTCTGGGGCCTCGCTCCAGGAACTAACTGTGAAGATGGGGGAGCACCCCTCCCCTCAGTTTTCGGGACCAGAGCAGAGCATCCTTCGTAGTCTTTCATATATTCCTCTCTTCCAAGCCCCACACGTCAACCCATCTCCTGGCTTCTTTCCCTCTGAGCCTTTCCAGCGTTCTGCGGGGAACCCAGCCATCCGCGCTCCAATGGCTTCTGGCCTCACTGTTGGTGGACCAACGTTACAGGTGACCCTTGGTCTCATCGGAAGTAGAATTTGTGTTTCTATTCCTCATTCTCCTTGTCATTGTAGGGTGATGGGTGATTTCGGAGAGGAGAAAGAAGCTGAAAGGTCTTTACTCCACCCTAATTCTTATTTGGTATTCTAGTACTGTATTATCTATATTATTATAGCTTTATTTGCATATTTCACTGTCTGGTAGGAATAGACCCATTTAAAATACAACTGAATGTTCCTGAAAGTCTTTTTTGTTTGTTTTAAAAATTATGAACGAGTTATCAGATAAATGAACTGGAAAGAAGTTCAATATTCCGAATGGCATTTCACATGTGGAACTTGCTCCACCAGCTCCTAAGACACCGCCAGTCATAGAGCCAGTGGCCGAGACCTGTTGAGCGATCAGGGACAAGCTGTCTGGGGACGGTCAGTAGCACAGGGGCATTTACGGAAACCTGGAGTTGTCCCTGAAAATCTCTGTACTGTGAATTTGTTTTGGCCTCAGAAGCAAGAAAGGTTGGTCTGTGGCCACATCTGGTGTCTATACCGAGTCGATATGTGCTGGGCCATAAAAACGAAGCATCTGTGACACAGACATAGCTCATCTGGAGAGCTCAGGACTGGGCTGTGTACTGCGTGACACAGGCTTCCGGGGCCCTCTGATTGGGGGTAGGCATCACTTAATAATTTCTTCCTAATTAAGGCAACTGAGATCAAAGACCTAAACAGAGGGGTAACAGTAGAGCATTAAAAGCAAAGTAAATTCATCATTCCTTGAATAATTCTATTTGTGACTAATCTACCCAAATAGCTATAGAGAAATCAAGTTTCACTAGAATTGTAGGAGGAAGGCTCCTAGGAGCATGGCAGAGACTAATGTTTTCATATTTCTACTGCTCTCTCACCGCTTCTAGGAAATATTTAATTTTTGAGCATTTGCTTTATAGCTGAAGGGTGTTCCCCAAGGCTTGCACCTGTGACCACTGTATTATTTGTACCTTTGAGAAATATCTGTGACAGTTCCTGAACCAAACAAATGAAAATCCAGATTTTTCTAGCTCCCTCACAGCTTATATGGATTATGTTCTTAACTCTCCCTCAGTTTACCCCAACCCTGCTTCAATCTACACGCTGCTGTCAGAACAGTCTTAGAATACAGCTCTGAGAACTTTAATTGTCCCTTCAAAAATGGCCTCCGTCTGCTGACCAGCTCCCGGCCTAGGTTTTCACAGTCTCATCATGATAAAACCTTCACCTACCGATTCACTCAGTTCTTGTCAACTTGAACTATTCTTCATTCCCTAACTCAGCCTACAACCTTCTCGCCTCTGTACCTTTGCCCAGGCTGTGTCTTCTGCCTGAGGTGCTCTTTATCAGACAGTTGAAATGAAAATCATCTTTCCTGGCCCAAACTCTGAAGAAGGAGTAACGGTCAGAACTTTTTATTTCAACAAAATGATTCAGAATTTGCATTACATTGAAAATAGACACAATCCAAAATGATTCAGAATTTGCATTACATTGAAAATAGACACAATCCAAAATGATTCAGAATTTGCATTACATTGAAAATAGACACAATCCAAAGCAGGAGGTTGAAGAAGTTCATGGCCTAATAAATTCTGTCACCAATACGAGTCATATAAACCACTGCGAGGCATGGCAGAGGGCATGGACTTCGAAGTCAGGTCCATGTGGGTTTGCATACAGGCTCTGACATCTTTTAATCTCTTGGCATTGGTCAAGTTATTCAACCTTTTTGAAACTGAGTCTTCTCCCCTCTAAAACAGACATAAGAACAACTATGTCACAAGTGTACGCGGTAGACACAAAACACAATTTCCTATATTCCAACTAATAATTCTGTGCAGCCCGCGTCCTTCCTGTGTTGTAGATTCTGGGCTTCTCTGGTCCGTCTCTTTCTCTTGCTGTTCGCTGATGGAGGCTCGCTTCTGAGGGCAGGTAGAAGATGATTCCACAGATTGCTGAGGAAATCTTTCCTCTTCTCATCTCTAATCACGAGAGAGGCTGACAATGTTCTGCGTCATAAAACTATGAGACCTCCAGACTTCAAGGATTGCGACTGTGTCTGGAAAACAACCTCTGAAAAGTGTATGATTCTGATTTTCTCGGTGACTAATAACGTGTCACCCTGGTGATATTATTTAAAATGATCACCCTGTTTTCCCAAAAAAGATAAGTACTTATGAATTCTCTTTGCTAAGTCAGAAGGGAGGCAAAATAAAAATAGCTCCATGAGATTTCTTATTTAAACTAAGAAATTGATGAATATCTTGGATGAAGTAAAATTAACATAGGGAACTATGAGAATTAATCACAATAATTAATTAATGACTACCCAGTGGATGGAGCATAGCAAAAGGGAGCCGGTATTAACACAACCATCGTTAACAATTTAAGGACTGCAGCCACTTCTTGCTACTGTAGCAGCGATGACAGCCTGCAGGGCTCACAGCACACGTGCCTTCCGGGCCTCAGCCCAGGCCTCTCTCTGCTGCAGGGGAAGAAAATGCTAAGCAAAAGCTCAGCCAAGGTATGTGTCTGTCCCTGTTTTCCGTGCTGGATTTGCCATCCCGTTGTAAATCAGTCAGCGTGAACCCAGAAATGTACTCCATTCGTTTACTTAACAGCACACGGCCCTTCAAAGGGCAAAGGGCTCTGAGGAATCCAAAATAACTGAGGGGGAAAACGGCCAGGAGTACAGATTCCTCTGCTGGAGATAAACAGTGTCCATCAGATAAATGCACACAGAAACCCCTGAATAAATACCAACAGCCTTCCTTTGTGTGCTGTTTAAAATTCAGATTACTTTATGGAAAGAGCAGGGTGACTTACTTTTTGTCACCCCACTAAGTCTTCACTCTGTCAGAATGCTATTAGCATTGATGGAAGATTTTGTTACCTCAGACTGTGTGTAAAAACCAAGTGTCTCTAAAAAGCATTATTTTGGTGACATTTATCATAAGGACAATGAAACAACGTATAAAAATGTCAATGTTTCCTCTGAATACCTAGTTGCCCCCAAACTGGCTATTGTACAATTCTAGCTTACACAATCTACTAATAGAACGCGTGCACAGGAACTCAACTCAAGGACCTTGGGCTTAAAGAGGATTTTATGAATTTGACCTCAAAGGCAAGGGAAGTAAGAGCAAAAATAAATGAATGGGACTACGTCAAACTAAAAAGCTTCTGCTCAGCAAAAGAAACCATCAACAAGGTAAAGAGACAACCATCGAATGGGAAAATATATTTGGGAGCAACACCTCTGATAAGGGCCTAATATCCAAAATATCCAAAAAACTCATACGACTCAATAACAACAAAAAAAGCAAACAAACAATCCAATCAAAAAATGGGCAGAGGACCTGAACAGAAACTTCTCCCTAGAGGACATACAAATGGCCAACAAATATATGAAAAGATGCTCAACATCGCTAGCTATTAGGGAAATGCAAATCAAAACCACAGTGAGATACCATCTCACACCTGTTAGAATAGCTATAATCAATAGGACAAGTAATAACAAATGTCGGAGAGGAAACAGAGAAAAAGGAACCCTCATACACTGCTGGTGGGACTGCAAATTGGTACAGCCACTATGGAAAACAGTATGGAGGTTCCTCAATAAACTAAGAATTGACCTACCATATAATCCAGCAATCCCTCTACTGGGTATTTACCCCAAAGACTTGAAAACTCACATGCAAAAAGATATTTGCACACTGATGTTCATAGCAGCATTATTCACGGTGGCCAGGACATAGAAGCAACTGAAGTGTCCTACGATAGATGATTGGCTAAAGAAGCTGTGGGACATATATACAATGGAATATTACTCAGCCACAAGAAGAGATGAAATACTGCCATTTGCGACAACATGGATGGACCTCGAGATAATCATGCTAAGCGAAATAAGCCAGACAGAAAAAGTTGAAAACCACCTGATGTCACTTATATGTGGGATATAAATCTAAAAACAACAAATGAACAAGACAAACAAACTGAGACTCATGGACATGGACAATAGACTAGTGGTTACCAGAGGGTGGTGGGGGGAAGGGAAAAAAAATGTTTAAAAAAAGTTATGTATATATAGTATGAAAAAAATAAATAAACTGGCATTAAAAAAAGAGAAAAAAGAACTCGTGCTCCAGTCTGATCAGCCCAAGGGGCACCTGACGCTGCAGCATGGGGACCCTGCATTACATGGTCACCACTTCAAACAGTGCCGGGGGGTGGGTTTCGTTAACCCCACTTTACAGGTGAAGAATATCAAGCTTGGGAAGATTAAGAAATTCGCCCTCGGTTACATGGCTGGTAAGTGGTCAGAAGAAATTCAAACTCCAGAGGCCAGCTGCAGGAAAGTGATGGGATCCAGCACTGTCTCTCTAAGGGCAGTCATTTGCGATCACTGAACCCTTCTCCTTGAGGACTGTTGACCTCACACCACCTAAAGGCATCACTGAACCCCCACTTGAATTATGAACAAGGGGAGCTCAAAAAACACTGGCTCAGTGAACAATGACGTTAACTCATCTAAATCAAACATCCGGAGAAGTTAGGGACCTTTATTGTTCCTTATCCATTCCTAGTTTTATTTATGTCGTTATGCATTTTTTCTCCCTTACTAATTTAAAAGCCCCTCTAGGGCAAGAATCATGTTTTATCCATCTTTCTGTCTCTTGCGGTATCCAATATAATGGGAGGCGCTCAAAAAGGTTTGCCTAATGTGTGCTGGCACTTAAAAGTTAGTAGAAATTAACCAGAATCGCAATAAACTAAAAGTTGACTAAGTGGACCTATAAAAAATTAGTACGACAGTCGCCATTTATCATTTTAGTTGCTTACAGAGTTGATTTAATCCCAAAAGTTTTCTATGCATTTCTAAAATTAAAGAGCCATTTTATAGAGTGTAGTTTTCTACTCCATGAGTGAGTAGGAATCGTCTTTACTGAAATAAATTAAGTGGTGGGGAGGAAGGGGAAAATGCCTTCAAAAACCTTTAACTGTCTATTTGAAATCCTATGAGAGGCAGTAAGCGCCAAGTCCAGCATTTCAGAGTGTGGCTGGTCCATCACAAGCCTTTGTGAGCAAAGGCAGGATGGCTTGTCACTGAAGTCTCCCTTGATTCCTACAGGGACCGTGCCCTGCACCATGCCTGGCACCGCACTCAGCACCGCACCCAGCACTGCACCCAGCACCGCACCCAGCACCGTGCCCCCACCCAGGCTTCCTAGCCCTCTCCCATCCCCTCCTGCGGCCTCCAACCTCTGCTAAACCAAACCATGGTGCACAGGGCTGAGGAGTGCTTTCCGCTGATTCATGAGAACTCCTTTCCTGGGGAGCTCTCGGGAAAGGGGTTAAAAACCCCGGCTAGCACAGCCTATCCATTCTCTCACAAAGAGTATGCATTTTTTTAAAGTTATGCGCTGTTGTAATAAACCAGAGCGGTCTCTTATGGAATGTGGCTTTCTGCTCTGCGAGTGGATAGAAATCGTCTCTAGTGGAAAGAATAGACTCAGCTTCATACTTAGGAAATCTAGATGACTGAGGATTTGTCATGTCCCCTCTCTCTGCTGCCCCACTGCATGGCTGGCATTACCTGGACAGACTACAGCCCATGGTTCATCAGCCACCTATTTTGTAAATAATGTTTTATTGATACTCAGTCCTGCCCATTCAATTACATATTGTCTACACCTGCTTTTGTGCTCAAGGGCAGAATAGAATAGTTATAACAAAGACCAGAAAGGCCTAGAAAGCCTAATATATTTACCATGTGGTCCTTTACAGAAAAGTCAGCCACGAGCACACCACCAAAGAGAAATATCTCAAAGGCAGGAGCATTTGACTCCCGCTGGCCCAATGGGGCCAGCAACAGATGTATGAAGCTGTCCTAGGTTAAAGTACTGGGGTTGGGGGTACGGGTGAATAGGGGAGTTCTCTCCTGACTAAAAGTGTGTCTCTTATGAGCTGAATTATGTCCTCATCAAAAAAGAGATGTTGACATCCCAATCCCCAGTACCTCAGAATGTGACCTGACTTGGAAATACGGTCCTTGTAGATGTGATTTACATCTACAAGTTAAGATGAGGTCACACTGCTGGAGTAGGATGGGTCCCTAATCCAATAGGACCGGTGTCCTTATAAGAAGGATGTGTGAAGAGAGACACCAGGAGAACTCCATGTGAAGATGGAGGCAGAGACGAGAGTGATGCGTCTACAAGCCAAGAAGCGCCAAGGACTGCCAGCTGTCACCGGCAGCAAGAGGGAGGGTGGTACAGACCCTCCCGCAGAATCCTCAGACGGAGCTAACTTTGCTGACACCTCGATCTCAGACTTCTATTCTCTAGAACTGTGAGGCAATAAATTTGTCATTTTAAGCCACCCAGTTTGTGGTACTTTGTGACAGCAACCCTAGGAAACTAACACAGTGTCTAAAGTCAGATTTCTAAAAACCTGTGTTGGCCAAACAACACATCTGTGGGCTGGATCCAGGCCCTGGCAGCCAGATCGCCTCTGACTTCAAAGCTGACTATCCAGGGGATAGTCACGTTTCTGTTGAAAAACAAAAATGCTGTTACAAAACTTTTCTCTTTTTTTTGGCCAAAAAATGTAATCTCTCGGATGTTACCTATCAGCTTAGATACTTATAAAGAACAGAATTATCTTCCAGATCCTGGAAGTTAGAAAAATGAGTTCAATAATCAGGCTGCCTGGATCTGTATGCCAGCCCTGCTGCTCCTCAGCTATGGGGTTTGGGCTTTCTGGGCCTCAGTTTCCTCATCTGTAAAAGGGAAGGATAACGTAACTTGCCTCACAAATGAATACACGTGGCAATGGGAAGCCTTCTGAATTACACGGAGGAAGGAGAACTCAGCATCCGAGAGTGCAGCGTCTGTCACGGGCTGCATCATTTGACTGCATTTGACCGTACATTGTTTTCTGCTTGCTTTTCTGTGAATTCCTCTGGGACAGGGCTCGGGTCTCAGTCATTCTCACCTTCCTTGCATATACGTGATAGGTAGTCAAACATGGCTGGAGAAGGAGGGCAGGACTGGACTCTAGCAACTGTGGATTCCCCAAGGGCAAAACCGAAGTCTCATATCCCCCAGTGTCCAGCATCAACTTAAAGGGGACACAGGGAGTAAGGGGAAGTCTTTCCGCTGGAGGAAGATCCGCGGTTACGTTGTTCAATCTATCAAGCTGGACGGGGCGCAGGAATGAAGTGCTCCATTGCCAGTTCAAGGTTTGGATCTCGGTTTGCCTGTTTCCTTTCTGCTTATCACACACACACGACACGTAGGACAAATCATGGGTGATACTTTCTCACTGAGGATTCTGGGAACACCCACTAAACCCAAAGTAGAGAAAACAATTCCAAGAACATGACAAATGCAGCAGCCAGTAATTTTGCAACAACCAGCAAATGCTGAGAAATGTACTTATTCTCTATGGCTGCCTGATGCTGACTGGAGAGATGCCTTAAAGTCTGGAAAACAAAGTCCCAGTTCGGACTGCGTGACATGCATGCTGCCCCACGGGATTGCTGGCATTATCTGGACAAACTACAGCCCATGGTACATCAGCTACCTGTGTTGTAAATAAAATTTTATTGATATTCAGCCCTACCCAGACAATTACATATTGACCATGGCTGCTTTTGTGCTCAAGGGCAGAGTAAAATAGTTATAACAAAGACCAGAAAGGCCTAGAAAGCCTATAACATTTACCATCTGGTTCTTTACAGAAAAGTCTGCCAACTTGTAATCTGAACCATCCTGCTGTGATTATACTAAAAATTAAGCTCTAAGAGGGAAAGGACATTGACTGTCTGACTCAGACCTTTATCTCTGATACCTAGAATACCAGGTTTATAGCAGGTGCTCAATAAAACTTTGAGTGCAGAATGAATATGCAGCCAAATAAATGTTGTGATTCGATGACAGACAGTACCAACAGCACACACAGCGCTAGTGGGATGTCCACTGGGCCAGGCCCGTGTCCAGAAGCTCTGCCCGCTCTGAGAGCCCAAACCAGCTCTGGGTACTGCCGCCACATGGACATCTAGTCCCTTGGTTAACTAACCACCCAGGAGCCCACGGCAAGCACCAGGCTGGATAAACAACCAGGACATAACCATTACAAGGATTCAATAATGCTGGGCTGTCAGGACAAATTAAACCTAACTACGAAGAACCTTTCAAAATCCTTTTTCTATATATATACATTTACATTAGAAATGTTTTAAGGGAATAAACACTAGCAAAGCAGTTCCAATTTAAGGGTTCCCTTACACAGTTGAACCCAAAACAGCTGTCAGAAGACAAACATTTATAAACACAAATGCTCAAGGTACTGAGCAAAAAAAAAAGTATTCCAGATCTGAAAGAAAAAGCCCCATCTATCCTGCCATAACAAAAGCAAAGAAAGAAACAGAAAAGCAGACATCTCTGAGAAAGATCCTTTAGTGCTAATATTAAAAGCATGTGCAAATTCTGGCTCCAATAAAACTGTTTATGGTTAAACTTACAGCAAGAAAGGGTCCCTTAACTTGGAAAACGATCACATAGAACTTGCTACATAAAGAAAGAATTCGATATAATTTTTCTCTTTCTATTTTATGCTTTCACTCAAAGAACTATTGCTTCCACGTACGTCTTCCAGGCAGGCTGGGGCAGGAGACTCTCCCAGTTCTCCCTCGAGTCCGGTGTTGGGCACGTCCACGGTCACTGGGACCCTGAGAACCGTGACGTGGGGGGTTTGGAGAGCTGTGACTCACCTACATAAATCGAGCACGCTCTCCCCTAAAGGTTTTTGGATAGCACTATCTTTAAAGGCAGCGGGAGTGTTAATTGCAGTTATGATAAAATCACATTTAGATTTAAATAAAAGTGGAATTTATTGTCTCGGTTTCTGATCAAATATGAAACAATCAATGTCTGAAGGCTGACATAAACGATACTTCCACTGTTACGTTAGAAGTTAA
This sequence comes from Pteropus medius, assembly GCF_902729225.1. Lineage (NCBI taxonomy): Eukaryota > Metazoa > Chordata > Mammalia > Chiroptera > Pteropodidae > Pteropus > Pteropus medius. Next base: position 4,510,960 of record NW_024349796.1, read on the forward strand.
ATCCGGTATAAAACAAACCTCAATATAACGAGATTTTAAAATTAATTCCCTCCTAAGCCTACTTGATTCATATTCAATTCATATCCCCCATAACAAAAAATCTCGGTACTACAGAAAAATGTGCATGGTCCATATAAACTGTTGTTACCATATTAAGATGTATTTATTCCAAAGGATGAGCAGAAGATCTGACAAGGATCGGCCTATTAGATTTGCTTTGAGGAGCGTTTATAGGATAGAGAAGTAGGGTTTCCCAGTGCTTCTGTGGTCACACCACGAGAGAAGTGGTCTAGCATTTCTCAGGAGAATTTTTAAAGGCTAGGGCTCTGCATGGTGGCAGACGATGTCCCAGCGCGGCCCCGCTTCCTGCTACCAGCTGAGAATGTCTGATACTGAAAGTTTAACAGACAAAATGTGTCCCTCTTCCTTGCCTGAACTTATTTTGCCCACAGGACATTGTTCTCGGTTGTAACTTTTGAGGCTCTTTCACCCTTAGGGAATTGTGCACCTATATTTAGAATTAATATAGATGCATTTTCATCAAAAGGAAAGAAAATAGGAAAAGAAAGTTGATGGCTAATTACAGCAGATTCGTTATTTTTCTATAAGAAACAGACATGTCAAAATGTTGCTTCTTGGTCAGAGTCCTTCACAATACCGAAATCCTAAAATGAAATGACAACCGCCTTTTCAGGACCAGCTAAGAAAAACATCTGAGGAGATCAAAAGTCCAGCGAAAATGGGCCACTGGGACCTTGGACCAGATGTCTACAGCAGATGTTTAAATTGTTTAGTTTTTCTTCTTAAAATATATGTGCTGCTCTTCTCAACCAGTTCAAACTTTCTGTTTGGGAGTGTTAATAAAATCTAACATCCGTAAATCTTCCATATTGGTATGGTAGATCCTCGCTCTAATTTTCTTCTTTGTTTTGCTTCTGAATGTGATTTCAGCAACCTCCTCAAAGTATCCAAAGATTAAGACAATGATGTAAAAGCTCCACTGAAATAACACACACTCAAAAAAAGCCCCAAACACATAGACTGAGTCTCCGAACACACGATATGATGGTTTGCATTTGAAGCAACCAGAAACCAGTAAGTAAAACAGCGTACTTCTGGTGAGAACGATCAGGAGGAAAAAAAAAAAAGAATGGAACGGGAGAAAAAATATAGGTATATTTCGGCTTAAAACTAATCATATTCTAGTTCAACCAGGAGAGAACACTTCCAAAACCTAAATGTGTATTGCATTTGAATGGACTCAACCGACCCTTCCCATGTCCCAAGATCTTTTGGTACACAAAGCTACTTCCTATTTCTGAAAGAAGAATTATGCGATCAAGAGCAAACTCCATCAACTTCACAACCATCCACCATGAATCTATTTGCACCTGACCCCTGCAGAAGTGCCTCCCCTCTCCCCGCTGCAAGGTGTATACACCCACCTGGGCTCTGGATCACACCTCTCCACCCCTGTAGGACAAGAGTTCTCAAACTTGAATGGGCATTAGATTCACCTGAAGGGCTTGTGAAAACTCAGGCTGCTGGGGCCCAAACCCAGTTTCAGATTCAATAGGTCTGAGGTGAAGGCTGATAATTTACTTTTCTAATAAATTTCTGGGTGATGATGCTACTGCTGGTGCCAGACCAGACTTTGAGAAACATTATTCCAGGGCCTGTTCTGTTGATTTTTCCCTTCTTACCCCTGATTCTTGAGCCTCTCCCACCACCTTGCTTCTTTTCCTACACATATAAAGGTGTTCAGATTTATCTCATTTTAAAATACAAACAAAAATCTCCCTTGACCTCACCAGGATTGGGTGTAGCGTATTTTTCTATCCTTCCCTCCACATCCAAATTCTTAAGAGAATGTTCTCCAGGTACCACTTTCTTCCTCCCCACTTAGTCGTTGCTGCCCTGCAAGCTGACATCTGCCCGCACACGCCATGGTCCTGCGTGAACTTGAGTTTCCGGGTCGATGGCACTTCGTAAGTCCCTATCCTACTCTTTCTGCTAAACCTGGCATCGCCACCTGCCCAGACAGCATGCCCTCCCGCCTCAGACTCTGTAACACGTCTGTCCTGGCTCTCATCCCGCCTCCCTCACTGTCCCTTTTCCGTTTCCTTTTCAGAATGTTTGCTTTTCGCCATCCCCCGAAGCATTGGTCGTTCTTCGGGGCCTGTCCTCAGCCTACTTTTTCTCACTCTGTACATTTTGCCTGAAAATTCTCGCCTATCCCAGTATTTCGATTGTCATCTATATCCTGATGACTCTTAAATCTAGACCTCTGTCCTAAACCTCAAATACACATAATAGTCTCCAGTTAGACGATGCTGTTTGTCCAACGGGCACCTCAAAGACATCAGTGCCTAAAAGTGAACGCATTACCTTCTTCCTCATTCCCGTTCCCTTCTAAGAAAATGCCTCCCCCCACTACTTATGTCCTTCGGGATAAGCATGTCCTTATGTCCCATGCCCGATCATATCCCAGGTCTGTCCAATCCACCTCCTAGGTCTTTTCAAATCTGCCGCTTCGTTCCCAACTCTGACCTCTGCTGTAACTGAGTTCAGCATCATCTCTTCAGGAGCAGTGTGATGTCCACCATTCAGGTCTCTTTACCCGTAAGCTCCCCACTTCTAATCTCTACGTTGCAGATATAGTGAACTTTCCATCACACCTGGTGATTCTCTATGCAAAATTATTCAATAGCTCCCATTACCATTGAAATAAAGGTTTTAATTCTTCTGAATGGCATTCGAAGTTTTCAATATTTGGCTCTTCCCTATCTGTCTAACCTCATTTTTAGTCACCCCATCCTCATATTTTAAGCTCTAGCAATACCATACTATTTCATTACACCTCTGAATATGTCGTATTCTCTCACATCTAAACACTTTTGGATATCCATTTCCTCTGCCTAGAAAACGACGTATCCTTAAATCTCCCACACCAGTGCTCTCGTCTTTCCAAACCCCTCCCCGGTGCGCATGGGTGTCGGTCCCCTTCCTGCTCCCACTATACTTGGAACCTCCTCCATTCAAGCGATTATCTGTCGCAAAGCCTATCCCCACACCAGACTGTGCGGTCCTCAGAAATAAAACTTTGAGTCTCCAATGCTGACAATAACACCTGGTTCGAAGTATGAGCCCTACTAAAAATAATTATTAAATTACACATCAGTGACCCTAAACAAGGGAACACATTCTTCTGGCGAAGTCACCTGAAATAGTGACGGTTAGACAGCTGATGTCATATATTTATTTCGCTTCAATTTGAACATGTTAAATCTCTGTTCATTTCTTCAAGGAACTGGGGAAGGAGACATTGAAATTGGATTCGGGGATGGTTAGGAATCTGTTAAATATGTTTTGAAGAAATTTTCTTATGACAACAGTTTTCCTCCTCTAGTCATTAGAAGAATAAGGGGAGCGGCTACTTAAGATTTTTCCATTTTCTGTAAGTACCTGCGTTTGTTTTCTGGCATTTTAATCAAAGGCAGCCATCTCAAAACGCATTTCTGCTGCACGAAGCTGTGCTGTTATTCCTGTCGTGGGGCCAAGTTTATAGACTACTTGCACAGCCCCTTAGTGAGCTCAGCCGTTTTTATACTATTATGATACCATAAACAAAATTATATAAAGTTTTAAGGCCAGTAGTAAATGCTTCAATTAGCTGACTGAAACAGCTAGCATTTGGGCATTTTCATGGTCTTCAGTGAAAGCTTTACTGCCCCTGAACAGCCCACCCTGTACACCATCAAAGAAACCCAGAAACTCTCCATTTCTCCACTCTTAATTCCGCTGGCATAAAGGTGACCTACCGCACCCAACAGCAAGGCTGACAGTAAAGCATCTTCATCAAAAAGAATATGATAAGTGCCTTGCAACAGGCTGTGTGCTACCTTCGCCAAGCTTAAAATAGTCACGGTCTTGCCTTACAGATATTTTGAAGAAAACTGGCTCAGATGGACACGTAAATAAACATGTTATTTGGGGATCAAGAAACAAAAATAAATAGAACTAAATGAACATACTTGCCTTTTATGTAAATGTCAGTGCATGTGTTGCGGGGCAAGCTGCTGGAATGCATACTTCATTTCAAATTAGTCATCACTCGCGGCTAAATGGGAAAATGCTGACAGATCCACACTAGATAAAACGGATCATCGCAATCTTGGAAACAACCCACTTTTATGATGAAACCAACTCTCATATCCATGTCTCCAAACACTGCTGGGGCCTGAACCCAAGTCAAAGAATGTCTAAAAATTCTTGAAGAACCCAGATGTTCCCGTCATCATCCACTGATACATTCCCCAGGAGAAAAGAACTCAAACGAGGACAGGCAATTCCAAGATGTTTGAGAGCCAGGGAACATTTGCACGCAGAGAAAGTCTGTACTCAGAGCCCGGGAAATCACAGTCCTGCTGTTCACTGATGCGGTCAGACTTCTAGACTCCTGAGCTGATATACAGCCTCCTATATGCCGCGTTTTGAGAGAGAAGTTAGAATGCACCAAAAATAAAAGATAGGAATCTAGAAAACGCATTATTAAAAAGAGCTTAAGGGACCAGGGATGTTTAGTAATTATTAGTAACATGTAATATCCATCGAATCCTTTGTGTGTGCCAGCATTGTGCTAAGAATATTGTGCCTATTTTCTTGACTTATTCCTCACAGCAACTTTTTAAATATAGGTAGCGTTATTATTCCCACTTTACAAATAAGGAAACCAAGCCTTAGACTTATTAAGAAACTTACTCAGGGTATGTGACTTATAAACAGCAGAAAGGGGACCTGAACTCAATCTTTCTGATTCCAAAGCCCCAGCTCTTCACCACCACACAAGAATCTAAAGAAGGAAATGGCCCAGGGTGATGCGACAGCAGTCATCAATATTGGAAGACCATGCAATGTGGAAAAAAGAAGAGATTGGTTATGTTTCAATGTAGGGGTTCCCAAACCCACTCATGCTAGAGAACCAACTCTGGAAATTAAAAAATACATATATACAATTTCCAAGGTGCCACCACCAAGTTCTGATTCAGCTGTACTGGCAAAGAGGCCGGGCCACTGTGTTTATATAATGCTTCTCCAAAGGACTCTGGTGCTCTGTTAGGTCTGAGACCCACCCACCGCTCTAGACCTTAGAACTAGGATAATACACAGGAGTTACGAGCAGGGAGGTTATTAAATGGACAGACCAAACCAAATTATACACACACACACACCAGCCCTAACCATCACAGAACATGGTTAGCAGCCACCGAACATGGTAGCAGCCACCTCGTAGGGCATCACAATGGATAGAAAAGAGCCCAAACCCTGGAAACAGAGGTGGCTGGTTCCACCCTGTGGCAGCCATTTTCCAGGTGGGAGCCTTGGTCAAATCTCTGAGTCTCAGTTTTTTCAAAACTGGAAATTACAAAAGATTACTTACCTCAAGAAACTCTTGTTTCTAATTTGAGACAATCAAGTAAAATTCCAAGCATTGTAATTGGCATGAGGTAGGTGCTCCATAATGACACTCGCTGGAGCAAGTGACACCTGCTCACGACCCACCCACCCAGGCTTCTGTAAGTGGAGGGTGCGGGCTGCTGCTGCAGCATCCATTCCCCCTTATTCCCACCATCGCCCGTCCCACGGAAGTGGCCATGTGACATGAAAAATCGGCTTCAAGCCTCAGTTCATCAATGGGCCCTGACTGGCCGAATCCAATCAGCCAACACCTGGCCCTCTTGCCACAGAGATGGGCAATAACCAGAGCCTCGACCAATCAGCAAACAGTGGTCCTCCGGCCACAGAGACTGGCTGGGAAGGGAGGCTGGGTATCTGCACTAAATTGGGCCAATCAAAATGAACCCAAAGACTTTTGTTAGAGTTGGGGAAAAGGGAGTAGTTCCTCTTCTGGATTGTGGGGTATGGCAACATGAAACCTGATACTCAGCAGCCATTTTGCTACCAAGAGCCTTTATCAAACTATATCTGAAGCCTGATGTAACTCTACATTTTTGGAGATTTGTGCACCAATAAATTCCCTTTATTTGACAATTTTAACTGGTTTGAGTTTCTTTTTCTATTACCGAGACTAAAAACATTCTAATTATGCCGAATCACCGGGACGGGAGTGGTAATCTATGACCTCTTAGATCATTTCTAACTTTATGATTCCATGACTTCTTAGGCCACTATGTAATTAGTACCTGTCTTAAAATTCACAACACTTGTGGTGACTGGTTTCTTTGGCCTGGAATGCCCTGTCCCCCTTCTCCTAAAAAAAAAAAAAAAAAAAAATCCTTCATCTTTTAGGGCCCAACTTAGATGCCACTACTGATGCAAAGCTTTAAAAGGAACCGGTTAATCAAACTTCCTCTGCGCTCCCACAAGCACTTCACTGTTCCGCTTTATCCCTAATTTCACTGTAAATTTTTCTCATGCTTTGAGGACACGATCCCCATTCCGAGGCATTATTTGCCTACAGGCAAACTGTGCAGCAAGTAGCACGAATCAAGCTCATTGTGCATATCCAATGTCTAATATGGAGCTGGACATGCAGTAGACACCCAATAAACTACTCCTGATTCATTATATGCCAGGTGACTGGTGAGTCAGATACACAGGAAGAAAATAACACTGCCCAGCCTCCTGGATGTCTTGCCTTGGGCCTTGAAGAAATCTAAGAGGACGACATTCTCCATTTTGCACAGCTGATTTTCAATTACAGGTGTTCCCCCTCCCCCTCCTCTAGAGGCCTACAGGTCAATTTAGGTGTGATCGGTAGGGTTTGTGGTGATGAAGGGGGTTTATAGTCTTTTTCGATCTTATTAAACTTACTCAGAGCTTAACATGTACAATAAAGGTAGAAAACTCAAGTCCTATAGATACTCTGCCTTCAGGTATAAAAACTCATTTAAAAAATTATGCATGCCAAATAAAAGACATCCATTCAGTAATCTCTGAAATGATGTAAGGAAACCATCGCCTCTTCTATAATACATCATAACTCTAAATTCTAACACTATCCTATCTTACCAATGTTGGGAGGTATTTCTCCTACATTTGTTGTATTTTGCCTTCTTTTTTTTAAGTAAGAAAAGTGGTAAGAGAGAACTCTTCCCTAGTCCTAATTCAATGTAGTCATCCAGGGATCTGACCTTTAAATGAAATGTCTGGATCTGTCATGGTTTCAAATGAAACCTTTCTTCAAAGGAACAAAATATGCAACACCAACTGGTGGTGGATTAGTTATTCATATTCCAACACTAGATCACATCCTCGGTAACTAGGAGATTTCCTACAACTCAGATTCTTCATTGATCTGGAAGAATGCGGCCATAAGCCAAGGAATGAGAGTGACCTTTAGAAGCCGGAAAAAGGCAAGAAAGCAGATTATTTTCCAAAGTCGCCAGAGAGAAGCACGGCCCTGCCAACACCTTGACTTTTAGCCCAGTGGGAATCGTATCGAACTTCTGACCTGCAGAACCATAAGAAAATAATCTGGTGGTTTTTAAAGCCATTGAGTTAGTGGTAATTTGTCATGACAGCAAGAGAAGACTAATATACTGCCTTTCCCTTACAGTGACTGCTAACTCTTGGTGGCTACAGCAGCCCCTTTCCAAAGCAAATGGTGCTGTTTAAGAGAAATTGTTAGGCTGATCGAAATTGAAGCATAATAATAAGTCATGATCATAAGTGAGGGTCAAGTTAGGAAAAATAGAATATTATTAAAATTTATCAAAGATCCAAACAAGAGAAAAAAATGAGATAACTACTCAGCTCTAAGTACCAAACGTCCCTCTTGTACTCACAAAACAGACCTGAGTATGTAGATGCTTTAATGAAAATGCCTTCTTTTCTATTCTTTATGTGGATAAAATGTCTTCATCCCACACGTGATTCACGTGCCAGGCACTGCGAAGAGGTCTGAGGATGACCCTACCTTCAAGGCCCTTACCGTCTGCGGGAGCGAGGGCAAACGGGAAAAGCGGTTTTCACTTCTTAGGTCATCAACACTATATGTTTAAAAAATGTTAAAATGGGAAATTCTATGTTGTGTATATTCCCCCTGAATACGAAAAACAGACATTAAAGTCAATATCTGATATTCCAGCCAGAGGCTCACTCAGAATGAAAAATCCCACACATTTAACCACTTTAGATACTTAAAAAATAGTTTAATTCTAAAGCATGGAAAGGAATAAAAAAAAAATTGTTCTGGTTGGTCCATCACCTTTCTCTTAACTTCTCTGGACTGCTCTTTTCATTATAAAATATAAAGATATTAGAACAGTTTTCTTTATACTTCTATCTTCCAAGTCAGGTAAGTAGCAATTTTAAAGTAGGAACTGCAGCCCCATCCTGAACCCAAGGAAAATCTGCTCATACTCTTAAGCGCTTCACAGCCTCCACCTTGAGAACGACTCTGTGATTATCACACGTACGCCCTTCCCCAGATGTCTCCGGCGTATTTCAAGAGTCCGAGACGGCCCAACAAACGGAAAGCGGCGGGGTCGGTGAGAGGGATCCGGGCTTCGGGGTAATGGTGAGCGACAAGGAACAGCACCTGGCAGCTGGGCTCTCTCGTTAAACCGCGCCGGGGACGCTGGCGGGTCAGAAGGGGCGCTGGGGCGGCCCTCGGCGTCAGCGTCGGCGGTCTCTCCCTGTGACCTTCTCTGGAACAGACACTGCCTCCTGGTCCTCTTGGGGTCAGGCGCTCATCGGCTGGGGCTTTCGCTGCTTTTGCATTTGGGGCAGGAGTGGGGGGAGGGTGGCTTGGGTGGGGGAGGTCTACTTCCAGGAGGCGTTTCTGCCCTCATTTCAGGAACAGGGAAAGCCATAGTCATGGTTATGAGATTTTATGCCCTTAGTTAAACGTTTAATTCACCAACCACGTCCCTTTTTCCATAAGCAGATCATAATACTAGGTAATGTGGAGTGAGATAAAGAAAGAAAAGATGCAGACATCCTTTTAAAAAAGAAAAAGATACTGTAACAGGGACACGCGTAAAACCTAACCTTCACAAAAATTAAATTCTTTTAAAATAGAAATACATAAAACAAAACACGTCATTTACTGGATGTTTCTAGTCCACTTACTAAAGATACGGTCGAGCTCGTTAACGCTGTTTATCAGAGGCGACTTTGGAAACCTCAGGACAGCTTGGGAAGCTCTGCGATCACCACAACGGAATAAAAACAACAGGGTCCAAACCCCGCATTTGCTACTAATCCATGTGCTTCCGTACTAATCCACGTGCTATCCGTATGGCTTCCGTTCGTGTAACCTAAGCCTGTTTATGCACCTGGAAAATGGAAAGAACAGCAGTAAAATCATGGCTGCGAGGAGGAGTAAATAGATAGCGTGTGCCAATACGTGTGGTAAATATTTACAGGTTGCTCAGCTATGAACTGTGGGGCTGGACGACATTTAGAGACATCAATTTGTATTCTTCTCTTTGCATTGCCTCTTTCTTTTTCTCCGATGGAGCAGATGCTGCTCAGTGTCTCAGGGAGGCAGTGAGGGGTCAGGGAGGCCCAGGGGTCTGAAGGAGCGGGGGCACTGGACCCCGATTCCAGGCAGCACGGCCAATCTGGCAACTCAAGTTCCCCAGAAGGAGGAGCTGGGTAGACAGAACCGCACGCGACTTTACGTGAGACTTCCGAGTCCTACGTGAGGCAAGGTGAAGGTCAGAGACACGTCAGACCCGCAGGGATGGTTGCCGGAGAGACCCCAGCCCCAGCCAGCTTGGTCTTGAGATGACCGCAGAACCTCGAAGGGAGATTTAAGTTTTCCAGCCCACCAGTGGAAAGAGGAACCAGAGCCAGAAACTGGGCAGCTTTATAGAATAAATTGTAAATGTTACTTCTCGTGCACTGTAGCTTTTGGACTGAGACTTATACCTGTTACAATGTTTAATTTCCCAACACCTAATACCATTCTGGCAGTTAACAATGCTCAATGCAATGAATGTTTAATACATTTCCTTGTTTTACTTTACAAATATATACCTATGAGCCATCTTCTCTGACTGAAAAGAACACACACACTGCGGTGCCCTAACAAAAAAAAAGAGGCTTGGCAGAACCTGAATCCCAAAGTGATTTTCTATACGCTGCTGGGCATAGAGAGGATGCTCGATGAAAACCTGTTGGCTGACTGATGACAAACTCCTCGGAGCAGCTCCCAACTTCCCCAGACCCTTGCAATCAATGGCACACACCTGCCAACCAGTTGGCTGAGATTAGGGGTGTAGTGTGCTGTGATGAATGGAACTTTTCTCTATGCAGTGCTAACAGGTTTGCATAGAATAGAATTTCATGCTATGCGCATTACTTTAAACATGGTGATCTAACCACTGGAGAATGGAACAAACAGATACACCCATGAGGGCAGGGCCTGGTCTGTCTAGCTACCTAATCCATTCCCAGGGCTGAGAAGAGTGCTGGGCACATACTAGGAATTCAAAATGTATCTGACGAATGTTGACTGACAGTTGGAAGACCTAAGACCGCTACCTCCAAGTAGGAAATATAAAGTAGGGGGAGCGTGAACAAACACAGCCAAGTCCAGGATTCAAGAGCTCGACCAAATCAAGGACAGCATGCAGAACTAGGGCAGGCTGGCTTTTCGGTACCCGTATCCAAACTGGGGCACCTCCAGAGACACAAAGAGCGCCAAGCCAGTGGGAGGGCGCGGAGTGGAGAGGAAGGCTGTGCATCGGCCTGCGGTTTAAACCTCCTCCCGCTCCTTGCTCTTGTTGAGCAGGATGCCTCTGCACTTTGGACGAAGGAGTCTACCCCAGATTCTGAAGCCCCGACATGACCTACATTCCAGAAAAGTTCTGATTTATGACTTGGCACCATCTCGGCGTCTGTTTCTGGGGAATGTGCACATGGAGGGTTTTTCCACGGCTGTGTCACCGTCGGCACTGGCTCTCTGAGAGCATCTGAACTTGGTCCGGGGAATGACCTTTAACCAAAGAAATGACCCACGGGCCCTACACAATGAGACATGTAATAGATTCATTTAGCAACGCCAAATATGGAGAAGCAAAGGGAACAGAAGGAGAAAGACTGATTTGTTAAAAGACGGCTCAGAGCAACTGAGTCACCTGAGTGTTAATCAAAGGCAACTGGAAATGTCGCTGGGGGTGGGTCCCTGGAGAACTGACTTCGCTGTGAGGTCAGGAGCGTGAGCATCTTTCTTGAGCTCCCTCTCTGAGCACACTTAGTGCTGTAAGACACAGAAAACCCCCTCTCTACCCAAGAAGCTTTGGATAGATATTAACGACTAACATTTTTGTTTTTCAATGTACCTTCTTCTCATGTGACGTCTTTTAATCCCAGCTGTGAATCAGCAGTGGCAAGGATTATTTTCCCTGAGAAAAATGAGACACAGGCTGGCGTAGGGACTCTGTCCAGGTTACACAGCTATGCAGATGGCACCGCAGGAGCAAGGACTGCAACTCAGTGTCACGATTCCCAGCCCTTCCCCAGACCTCAGGGCATCCAGCAGCACCAGGGGAACCAGACCCGACTCAAGGCAGCTGGGAGTACGTGAGGATGGAGGAGGAAGTACAGGTGAGGGTGGGGATGGGGGCCTTACAAGTCAGGGAGTGAGCGGAACCGCTGGGAGTGGGACCAGCCACTATCAGGTGCCTCTCTGGGCCGTAAGCTGCCCTGGAGGGGTAACAGCTTTCTCTGGCAGGTGCTCAGACAGGAGGTCATGCGTAGGCACTGTTGTGCCGATGCCCAGACAAACCAGCCTCTCTCTGATCCCGGCTGAAGGATTTGACAATAACACAGTGTGTAGACAAGGAAATCCAAAGTGTGGCGTTCCTCCAGGGAAAACGCTGTGCTGGGCCTGGGCCAGGGCTGCCGACACCTGTGAGCAAGTGAATTCCACAGTGTGCAGGCACAGGCCGTCTGCTCTCAGGCTCGGCTCACAGCACCTCATCAAAAGAGAAAAGAAGACAAGGCGGGATCTTCCTGCCACCAGCTCTGCGACCGTGACATCCCCCCACCTCCCACCAGCCTTCTGGGAGGGCGTGGAGGTCATTAACCCTCAGTAGAAAATATGATGAAACTTTACTTTTTGCTCCCAGGGTTTTGAAACCTGATAGCTCCTATCAAGACACGATTCTTGTTGAATAAATAATTACGAGTCAGTGACCTAACTAGGGACTTGAGTATGAAATACAGTTTGATGTCTTCAATTTTTATTATAAATTTGCTTCATTGTATTTAATAGCTATATTTCCAGTAGAGACTATGTGACAATCACAATGAGATTACCACCTCATACCCTTTAGGATGGCTATTGGAGAAAAGATGCAAGATAACAAATTTTGGCAAGGTTTTTGAGAAACCAAGAACCCTCATGCACTGCTGGTAGGAATGTCAAATGGTGTAGCTGCTGTGGGAAACAGTTTAGAGGTCCCTCAAAGAACTACACATGGAATTACCCTAAGATCCAACAGTTGCACTCCTACGTTAAGTACCTAAATGAATAAAAGCAGGAGCTTAGGTACCTGCACGCCAGTTCACAGCGGCATTAGTCACAGCAGCCAAGATGTGGAAACAATTCAGACATCCACGGACAAATGAATGGGAAAACAAAAGGTGGTGTGTACACACGACGGACTGCTACTCAGCCATAAAGAAGAGACGAAGCGCTGACACGCACCGCCACATGGATGCGCCTCGAAGACATTACTCTTAGTGAAAGAAGCCAGACGCAAGAGAGTGAATCCTTTTCTTCCGCTCACATGCGATACTTAGAATGATGAAATTCAGAGACAGAAAGTAGACTAGAGGTTAGGAGAGGGGAACGGAGGATTGTCACTCAGTGGAGTGGCTCTACTGGGGGCAAAGAAAACGTTTCGGAAATAAATCGTGGTGATGATTACACAACATTGTGAATTGCAATTAATGCCACTGAACTGTACATTTAAAAATAACGTGGTAAATTTTATGTTATGTATATTTTACCACAATAAAAACAAACAACTAAACATGAAACTAAAACAAAAGGGAGAAAACAATATGAAAAAATTTTAAATTACAATATAAAGAGCTTACTCAAGAAATTTTAAGAAAAAAAAACAAAAAAAACCATGAGACTGTGATAATGACACACTCTGTTGTCATGTTTACTTGTAAAGGTAAAAAAAAAATAGGGTAATAAAATATTCACAACAGTGCTATATTAACTAAATAGTATTTATTCTATACCAGGAATTGGTTTAAGTGCTGTATATATATTAACTCATGATCTTCACAATATACTTTTGATGTATTATTATCCCCACTTTTAAAGTTAATGATTCTGAGACACCTAAAGGTTAAATAACTTGCCCAAGGTCACACAGCTAGTAAGTGGCAGAGCCTGGATTTAAACTCAGGAAGTCTGGACTCAGAATCTATATTTTTAACAGCTAGGTCACTTGCCAATATAAAAGACATAAGGATTTTTTTTTTAAAGAGGTTAAAGATAGGGATGCATATAAATAATTATAGGCTAATAAAGTAAGAGACAGATGAAGGCTAATGAAACCGACATTTTCCTCTTCTTTCATAATCAAACATTAACTGTTGAATAAATAGCAAAGACACCACAGATCTTTCAGGTTCTCCCACGTCCCTTCCAGGAAGAACAGGAGCAATAAAGCAGACGAGAGCTGGATTTGGGTTATAAAATCTGGTCTCAAAACCTGGCTCTGTCACATATTTTATTTATTTATTATTCATTTAGCAAGTATTTATCGACTATCTGTTAGGCACCAGGCAATGTGTTGGCTAGTTCACTGAATGTTTTGAATCCTAGTTCCTCTGCTATACAATGGAAATAATTATGCCTACCTCACAAGGCTGTTATAAAAGATAAATAAGATAAGCTGTGACTGTTCTTGACTCCCATTTACACTCAATAATGGTCGACTTAAGACATTTTCTCTTGCTTAATTCCTTGGAATAACGATTCCTGATAAGGATCAGATACATAAATCTTGGTGCTTGTTTTTCTAAGGCAGGCATTGTGCGTGCCAGGCTGTAGACAAAAATCCACAAACAGCTACCTGGTTTCTTCTGCCTCTCCTCAGTTCCCACCTTCAAGCCAGCCAGATGGTGACACATGGTGGGGCACTGATGAGCATCAGGTCTTAACTATTCTTCCCAGAGAGATGGGAAGAGAGGAGAGAAAGGAGAGGTAAGGAAGAGAGAGGGAAAAAAAGAACATGAAAGAAGAAAAAGATCCGGGATGTAGAGAGAGATGGGATATTCCTCCTTTTCCCTCCCTCCCTGTGCAGCGGGAGGGGCCGTGGTCCGCGCGGCCTCCCACCTTCCACTGCTCTCTAGACTGTCCCATAGCGTCGACCATGCCTCACTGAAGGTGACAGGGAACTTCTCTAGACCCTCAAACCTGCTTTGGACCCTGGGACCAAAGGATTCCTTCTGTTTCCCCCTCCCCTGCCCAGCACCATACACACGTTTAAATTACAATCTTTGAGTTAGCACCGTGGCCAAAACAGTTATCACTGATTCATTTCAAGAGTATTCACTAATCGAGATAACAAAGCCTACAGGCCTTGCATTGCTCGCCAGTTATTCACCAAGTTCGTCCCATCTAGTAAACTATAAGACTCTGGAAGGCAGATTAACATGTCTCATACAACAGTATCAGGGAGCATTTCTTAATTTTCTAACTGGTTTACACAGTGTTAGAAAACAAAAAGATCACATTTCTTGGAAAAAAATATTCTACAAATATTGAATGTCTAGGTAACTCAAATAGAGACTAATTAATTTCACCTGAGTAAGATTTTATTTAACTTTTGAAGTTCTGTGGTAGCAAGGAAAAGTCCAGCAATAAACCAAAAACATTTGCACTGCTTCACCCATGTCCTACGAAATGGGGCCACTGTCCTGTGCCTTTGACAGAGGGGAGCGAGGCTGATGCAAACGACACCCCTCAGGTCACCAGACAGAACCATATGGAGGATTCTAGTTTGCCACTTCTAAACACCTCCTTCCAACCTGTTTACCTGGCTTCACTATAAAGTGTTAGCATGAATTAAATGACATCTTGGAAAGCGTTGCTTCTGACTAGTGAGAAAGTTTTATTTCAATAGAAGGAGAATTGCACCAAGGAGAAAAACATGCCAGACAAGTCCAAACACGTCTGCCCACCTACACATTTGATTCCCATAAGCACCTCCTCTTGCCAATCCACCTCCAACCTTACCAGGAGTAGATGTTCTGAAAGTTTCTTCTTGCTCTAAGTACTATGAAGGGACAGTGTCTAGCAACGTTCTAGAAACCAAAGGATGTGAGGAATTCATGTTTTGAAGATGGGGAGTTTTTACATCAGCCACCCTTGTCAAAAATCCAAGAAACATGCCTGGTTTGAAACATGTGGTTTGAAGTCGAAAACAATATGAAATAATCCCACATAGCAATGACGAATACTTTATGGGAAAGATTGAAAATATTTTAAATGTGTTTCATCATCCTCTTTTGAACTACAAATGATAGTCAAGCAGAGGTCACTTCTCTGAACTGGTCATCCTCAGAACTGCAGCCCCTGCAATAAATAATGTTCGCAGATGGATCCTTTCCTGCTCTGTCTCAAGGCTCATCCCTCCCCCTCCTTGGAGGCTGGCAGCTACTCAGACAGAGCGCTCAGCTGGCTGGGAGAAGCCTTGGACCCTTGGGTCTCCTGCTCGCTTCAGAGTGAGGGGTCAGACAGAGGTCCTGGCAGCTCCCTCTCAGCTCTGCAGCAAGATACTTCGCCTCCTGGATTCTACGGCCCATGCCTGAGTCTCTGTCCTTTTCATTGGATTTGCTAGAACCAGATTCTTCATTTTTGAGAAAGCACCAAACTAACTGGAGGGAAGAGCAGCCAGGTGAGCCCACTGGCACCATGCCAGGTGTGAGGAACGACTCCAGTCTAAGGCACAGGATGATCAAAGCAGCCCCCGTCATTGGTCCCACGGCATGGCTCACACAGAAACATCTCAGTTTACCACCGCACAATGTAAGCGTGTTGCACGCCCGCCAAAGAGAAAAGATGTGTGAAGAGTAAGGGAGAGAAGAGTGGAGTTATAGGTAAGGACAGGTGGGCAGGCCTTCGGAAGAGATATGCTGGAAGAGACAGAAAGATGGTAGAGGCAAAGAAATACCAGGTCGGGATGTGCTGACACACAGAAGAACTGGTACCAGAACCAGAAATGTGAACAATTTCTATTTTACTCTGTACACTTCATTAGGCTTTGGGGTATCCCAACAGAACGCAAAGTTCTTACCTGCTTCTCAAACCTATGGTGGGGGCATCAGGCACATCCATGCTACCGCAGCGCCATCTAGTGGGGTGGGGGGACTTGCGATAACCTAACCAGAAAACTGCCTAGGACTAAATCCATATTGAAAATATTCCAGGCAATAAATACAGGTGACAGAATGTATTACTAAGAAATATGTACAATGTAAGTTCACCAATTTTTATTTCCTATGGGTTACCTCCTCTCAGAACAAGTGGAGCATAACTTTACATTCCACTCTGAAAGGTCCACCCGCACACTGCCACCTTCTAAATCAGCTCGGCTATCAGCAAAATTTTTAATGAAAAAACTATTGCCCTGTAAGAGATGTACTTTATCAAATTTTTATATTTTTCTAACGGTATCTATTTTAAGCATCTCTTAACATTCTACAGAAATATATCAACATTTATGTTTATCAAATGTCACATATATAGTTACTAAATATGAATATACATTTTTGCTACTTTTCTTTCTCTCGTTTTCCCATGAATTTCCCTTAAGAACAGTTACAAGAGTGTAAAGCTCAGTGACTTATTGTGCAAGTGATTACACCAAGGATATCAGGACCCAGGACACAGGGCTCCAGCATTTTACCAATTTTCCTGTGACCGTGGGTATGAGTCCTGGGAGACAACATAAGGTGAGAGCAAAAGCACATGCTTTGGCTCAGATCTTGGCTAGAATTCATGTACTATCATCTACCGAGTGACCTTGGACTTGCTGAATTTTTCAAGCCTGTCTCATTCCTCTCTGTAAAATGAGATGGCTAAGATTAGCTATTCAGGACTGTGGTGAGGCGTCAGTGAAAACAGGTATGCGAATGGCCAGCACAGTGCTGGTATTTAGGAAATGTAGAGTATATAGTGATTCTTTTTCTGCTGCCCTTTCCTGAAGGGATCCAGCAGATAAAGAACAATTCTCATTTTTAGTCGAGCTACCATAATAAGTCCCTTCAACTCTGATTTGTTTTATAAAAATGCAAAGATGAGAGAGAAGAAAAAGCCTTCCAAGATTATGATACCCCCCTGCCCAACCCCAGTTCTCAGCTGAAAGTCAACCAGCTAATGAGCACCGGGGTGAAAATGGAATTCTGCCAGCCACGGTACCTGGGAGAGTTCACAACACACTTGACTTTAATTCATGTGTACTATAATCCTGTGGGTTAAGGGGCCATAAACGATGTTCTGGTTTTTCTTATACTTCAAAGGAAGCAATTTAATGGCCATGAATTACAGTCTCCTGATTATACTGTAACTATGAAACACAAATGTTCTAGTATGAATTCCAGCCTGGCTCCTTCGCCAAAAGAACTTCAAGGAAAGAATTTAAGCAAAATAAGCTTCCCAGGCTTTCATCCAGCTTCCTCATGCAGGAGACTCTGTCCTTGGGAGCCCAAGGATACATGTGCACTCAAAAGGTTATTGGGGTCTGGGGCCTGGAACAGGTGAGCTGAGCTGAGGTGGGGACAACCCATAAAATGAGGAGCAAGCAAACACTGTTCCCTGGGGAGACCCATGTCATGACAGATGTTACCAAAAATAAAAGAATGGGACAATAATTAAAACATTTAAAGGGAGGAGAGACATATGAAGCATGTGCAAAAAGAAAAGAAAGGCTTCTCAAACGGGGGCTCTTTCTGTCTTTTTACCATTTCTTGATTACCTGAGAGGGCAGGCCTAAAATATTCCCACTGTCTTGAGACTCGGTAAAGAAGAAATCTTTCTCCCGGTAGTTCAGTAAATGCTTAGAGATGGGAAGCGATCGCATCCGGTGGAGAGAATACTACACTTGTCAATGGACTTAAATCCGGGTTTCTCGCCCAACGAGCTGTCTGACCTTGGTTCGCTCATCTAGAGTAGGGGCGGTCGCCCACCTCTCTGCGGGGCTGCTCGAAGCTGGAGCGACACTGCCTGGTGGGCTCCGCCTCCCATCTCAGCGGCACTGAGCGTCCAGTTCCCTGCAACTAGTCCACACGGCCATGGTTTAAGGATGTAAACAGGCACCTTCGAGATGATATTACAAAAGTAAAACATAAGCATCTGCTTCCAACAGAATTCTTTCACAGAGAATCCTAAGACAACTTCAAGGAAAGGAGAAGCTGGCGACGCCAAATCCTTCAAACCACCGAGCAGCCATCATTCGCGAGGGCTCCGGACGTCAGCGCTGAATTTCAAGTCTCCGTCAGCACCACCAGCTCCAGAACGCAGCCTGGGTTAGAGATCGGGGTCACATCGCTTGGCATTTGAGGACATTTCCCTTCAGGCGGCCTCCATCCAGAGCTGGCCTCCCTGCGGGCCTGGCGTTTGAGAACCTAACCGCTCCCAAAGTCTGAGTGGGGATTATGCACGCTAAAGACAATTAGATGTTCCGAGGGCAAGGGAAAAAGAGAAAAGGGAGCAGCGAATGTACAGCTGGGAATCGATTCGGCTACAATGTTTTCAGAATGGTTTTAAAAAAATAAAGATTGTGTTTTTGATGTTTGCATTAAAAGCACAAACATGTTTTCATTGGTAAAAGAAATCTAAATATGTGCTATGGTCCCGAGGTAAATTTTAAAGTTGTTGGAGTATAAATATATTTTGTAGGAAAAATAAGCCTTGTCATTCTACCTTCTGACTAGGAAGCAGGGAGGGGAAGGAGGGAGAGAGCAGGCGCCTGCCGAAGCCGCCACCACCACCCACCACCACCACCACCACTGCCACTGCCACCGCAGGGTGAGGCTGGGGAGGGGGAGGGGAGAGGACACCTGTAGGGAGGAACAGCTAAAGCCTGCTCACCCGCTTCCCAGACAGAAATCTTTGATGAACATGTAAAAAGTCCTCCCGTCACATCTGCCTTTCCCCACATTTTTACAAAATGTGTAAGAAACCAGGATATGATAAGCAACCCACTCACAATTCTGATGTATCAAACACATTTTTCTGTGAGTAAAAGAGTTAGTGAACCAGAGTAAATTAGCTAGTTTCTGTTGTTCTTGGGGCTTGTTAAAGTTTGGTCATTGCCAAAAAACTACAGGTTGTCAATGAGGTCTGTTTCCAAAGTATCTTTAAAAAAATCAAAAGTAAACTGAATTCCGCTTTGGATAGAAAGATACACAGACTGAAAGTCAAGGGATGGAAAAAGATATTTCATGAAAATGGAAACGAACGAAAATAAAAGCCAAGAAAGCAATACTTATACCGGACAAAACAAACTTTAAAACAAAGGTGATAACAAGAGACAAGGAAGGATCTGGTAATCCCACTTCTGGGTATTTATCTGAACAAACCCAAACACTACTTCCAAGGGACATGTGAATCTATATGTTCACTGCAGCATTATTTACAATAGTCAAGACATGGAGGCCACCTGGGTGTCCATCGGTGGATGAATGGATAAAGAAGTGGTAGTCATATACACGGAATATTTCTCAGCCATAAAAAAAAGAATGAAATCTCGTCAACTGCAACAACATGGATGGACCTAGAGGGTATTGTGCTGAGTGGAGTAAGTCAGACAGAGAAAGACAAATGCCATATGATTTCACTTACATGTGGAATCTAAAGAACAAAATAAACAAACAAAACAGAAACAAACTCAAAGATACAGAGAACATTTTGATGGTTGCCATATGAGAGGGGAATTAGTTGGGGGGGTGGTGACTGAAAAAGGGGAAGGGATTAAGAGATCCATTGGTAGTTACCAAAGAGTCATGGAGATGTAAAGTATAGCATAAGAATACAGTCAATAATGTTGTCATGACGAAGTATGGTGTCAGATGGGTACTGGATTTATCAGGGTGAAAACTACGTTGTTATATATAAATGTCTAATCACCACGTTGTTCACCTGAAACTAACATAATATTGTATGTCAACTGTAATTGCAAAATTTAAAAAAATTATCAAACTGTAAAACAAGAGTGAACTGAATTCAGCTACATCCTTCCCAGTGTGAATCAACAGACACTAAAATATGCAACAAGTACCAAACACTAAGGACGCGGATGGAACACACACAACAGAAGCGAGCGGTCCACAAAGGAGCCCTCCGCGCGGACCCCACTCCTGTACTAACTGTGCGTCACATCGTGAGCACAATGACATGTCAAGATAAAGGAGTTCCAGAACTTCGAGAACCAAAAAAGCAGTTAATATCATGAAATTCAAGAACAGAAAGAGCCGAGCGCGTGAGATCAAAAGAGGTGGGGGAGAACTGGATTACTCCTTCCTGATCCAGAGCAAAAAACGTGAAGCCTTTCCGTTCCCCCTTCCTTCCTGCTCTCGCGGTCATGTGCCAAGGCGCTGCTGAGAGAGGCTCGCCCCACTGGTCCAGAACTGAGGTTACGGCCCAAAGCTGAGGACAGAGTCTTAAATTCCGCATAGTCTAAAGAGACTATTGGAGAAGCCACCAACAAGAAGAGAATGGGAGAGCTGATAAGGAGGCCGCGGCAGAGCCTGTATGCCATCAATTGCTTTGTCATAAATCCATGAGCATCTCGTAGGACAAGCGGACTCCGCTGAACGTAGCTGGGCTTACTCTATCTTGCTACTACCTAACCCCAGACATGGCCAACAGAGTGAGGGCCAAGGCTTCCATATCCAGGACTTCTAACACCCTCCAAATGGCCCACATGTGCACATTGTAAGAGTCAGCGTTTGTATTTCTGCCACAGAGAGCTTGTTAGAGCAACAGGGGAAAAAACCAGCACCTTTCCCACGGAGGAAAAAGGCATCTGTCCTGATCTACCCCGTCTCTTTGTCCACTACGGCACAGGTGTCAGAGCCTATAACTGGAGGGAGCCTGAAGTATGGGAGAGACAGGCTCCATGTCCCCTCTGCTCAGAGCTCCTTGAGCTTTAAGTCTTAATCTATGATGGGGAGGAAGAGATTTAAATCAGGTATAAAACTGGAGTTTTAAACTGGACTAGACTAATTTTAATAACCAAACTATAATGGGAAATTCAAGATAGTTGTCCCAAAGCTCAAAAAAGGGGGATTAAACACGGAACGGTTAGTAACAATAAATAAGTAAATATACCCTAAAGAATCAAAACTCCTTAATAAACTAGGTTCATGTATTTAGAACTTTGGGTTTTCCATATGGGAAGAGATGGAAGAGTTAGGGGAAGAAAAGGAGATAAGAAAAGATAAGAAAAGACTGGAAGATTCAAAAATACTTCTGAGTATTTTTCCAAAGGAATTGAAATCAAGATCTTGAAGAGATATGGGCAGCCTTCCATATTCTTTGTGGCATTACTCACAGGAGCCAAGATGTGGAAACAACCTAAATATGCATTGAAGGATGAATAGATTTAAAAATATGTGGTATATACATACAACGGAATATCATTTTCCCTTAAAAAAGAAGGAAATCAGGTAAAATGCAACAACCAGATGAACCTTAAGGACATTATGCTAAAAAAAAATAAGACAGTCACAGAAGGAAAAATATTGCACGACTCCACTTACATGAGGAAAAGGCAGAAAGATAAAAACAAGACATAAACTCCAAGGCAATTTGTATTCAGAAGTGAGAAAGAGGATTAAATTCATTAGAAAAGAATCCAAACTTCTGTCTTCGGCAATTTATCCTTACTCACCTCAACAGCTGCACATAGAGGGTAAGGGCACAAACCCAGAGTCACACTTCCCACGTCCCAATCCTGGTGCTGGGACCTGATGTGATCTCTTCTTGTCTCAATTTTCTCAATTGCAAAGTACAGATTATAATAGTATCTACCTCACAGGGTTTTTGTTTAATTTTGTGTTTTTTTTTTCCTTCCTTCCTTCCTTCCTTCCTTCCTTCCTTCCTTCCTTCCTTCCTTTTCCGCCTTCCTTCTTCCTTCCTTCCTCCCTCCTTCCTTCCTTCCTTCCATCTTCTCTCCCTCCCTCCCTTCTAATGCACTATGGTTCTTCAAATAGAGTTTCTGCATTACAAATGTGTGATGGAAAAAACAAATGATAGTCACACATTATCTTATGAAAGAACAAATGATTGATTTCTCTTTGGCAGAACTGGGTCTTTTCTGTGTCTTTCTTGGGAAATAAAAATTTTACTCTTTCTAATACCAATTTTTATAATTGGTATAAAACTTGGAAGATTACTTTGGAAAAGCCCTGCATGACTTATAGCAAACTGATAACACAACTTACAAGAAAGTGACGCCCCTGCATGACTGCTGTTCTAGGACGCTGGGTGTCTGCAGCGGGTTCAACTGTATTGCAACTGTGACAATAATGAAGTCCCTTCACTTCTCTCAGCCTTTCCCGATGTGTAAATAGGAAAAGAGGGGAAGGTCGAAATACCCAAGGTTTCCAAACCTTTACAGTAATGAAGAACCACAGGCTCCGCTTAGCAGCTTGTCTCAGCGAGTCCTAGAGAAAGTGGAAATTGTCCCTCAGCCACACACGCTGGGAGCTGGTGCTGGGACAACTCCGGTTACCACTGGCCAGTGAGGCGTCTAAGGGCTCTTTGTGCATCCTCTAACTCTCCACAGTGAGGAATGACGGGGGCCCCGTGAACGCCCCACTCCTCAGAGTGGAGGGCTGGCCGAGCCTGAGATTCCGGGCAGGAGGCCCCCTCCCTCGCCCTGTAACATGTCCGTGGCCTACTGGGACGCTGGGGGGTGTGAGGCCCCATGAATGCCACCACTGTTCTTCACATTCCGGAAAGTAAATCCTGGCAGCTCTGGTGACAACAGTGCTTCCTCGCGTTCTCGTCCCTTCCGCGGCAGCACGGAGGGGTCTGTTCAGTGAAGCGCTGCAGCTCGAGAAGAGCAGTATGTCTGCCACCAAGCGAGGTGCTGCCAGTTTTCTAGGATCCTTTCTTGTGAATGCCAAAGTCATTTGTTTTGAAATAAGGGCCTCTCCTTTGCCCTCAGCATCTCTGTTAAGAAATTGAATGCTGGACTGATTCTGCTTCGGCCTGCAGAGTGTAGGGCAAATCCTCGAGAACACCACGGCACCTCGTCCAGCTGGGACGGTGAGTACAGGGGCCAAGAGTTTAGACTCTGGATTGGAGACCCAAGTTCAAGTACCAGCCAAGACACTTGTGGCAGTGTCGCCTAGGGCAAATCATTGAGTCAGTTTCCTCTCCTTAGCTGAAAACTAAGGAAAGTAGGGTGCTGTGAAACGCTTGACGCTTACACAATCAACACTCAATAAATGCTGACTGTATAAAATGGGCAAAACTAACAAAAAATCTGTAGGAACGGGTAACCTTGGGCCGCCATGTGATATTATACTCAAAGCGCTTTAACACATATCCTGATGTTCACCACACACTAGACTGTAGAAGCCGAGTTATAAATACTCTAGGGCTTAATTAACCTGCTCTTACGTGTCCCTTCCACTTCTGGAAAGATTCTAACTTTGCTGGATTCTCATCTCAGAGTTTTCACACTTTTTGAAGTCATAAAAATATTTATGAATACATATTTTTAATTGGAAGCTTGATTACGCTGTACCATGTACGTATGTGTTTAGACACACAAACATACACATGAAAGGGTAACAAAACAGAAAATAATACGGGTTTGTATATATAACATAGAGGATGAAATATCAGACTCTAAGTTAGACCACTCCTTCCAAAACTGAAGATGGCAGGGGTCTCGACCTCTCTCATGAGGTCTTATTTTCATTATTTAAGAAGAAAAAAAAAACATTAAAAATGCCTTCAGAATGTTGTTGTGACCCCAAGAAGAATAACTAGAACAGAGGGAAAGAAGCTATTGGGAAGTGCGCTTGCCTCATATAAGACCACGCATATTGTAAAGTTTGTTATAAGCTCCCTTGGTATTATTCCCAATAAAATAATAAGAAGAACTTTAAAATAATAATAATAATAAGCACTTTAAAAATAACAGTGGAAATGGTATTTGTGGGTATTACAAGATGCTTCTCTCCTTTTTTCTAGATTTCTGATGGGAGACAGAACACAGAATCATATTTTCCATTTGGACTAACAATTTAATTGTAGTAAAAATGCATAAAATGCCTAAAAATGGACTTTTCAAAGCTGACCTCTGCTTTTGTCTTCTCCTCCCCCTCACCAGTTTACTACAGGACCTCACACCAGAGATGAAGCTTCTCCAAACAGAGAAGTTAGGACCAAAACCTCCAGCACGCGGTTCTCACAGAGACGAGTTGTGCTTAGCTTTTGTCTCCGGAGAGAAACGTCCACTAAAGCCAGCAGCCAGATGAACACGTAGCCAGAGCCCAGAGATGTCAGGAAGAGAGCCTAAACGCAATTTAATAACCGCCCTCTGTTGTCTTCGTTTCCCAATATTTTGGTTTGCTTAAAAATGAGTTCTTGCAGGAGAAATCTGAGTGCATTTTTGGCAATAAATTAACTGAATTATCTTTGCCGATTCACAGAATGAATAGTTATGATGAAGAAAATCACTAGGAAAGAGAACGGGAGATGGAAGAAAGTTAACATCCCTGTCTTCAAATACCCATCATAAATTTCCCTTAGGTTAAAAAAAAATCTTATCCATGCTTCGGGTTTAGAGGACTAAAATAATTGTTCCAAAACAGAGCCATTAGAAGACGTCAGTTATTAACTATGATATGTCTGTTTTTTTGTGGATATAAAATTTGTGTCTTCTGTTTAGATATTATGTACTGAAGACCAAAAACGTCAGGCTGAAGAGGGTGAAGGGAAGATGGTGCTTGCCCCAGGAAAGCTGTTTGTCCTGGTTTATCTGTGAGTCTCGTAGGAAGACTTTGGAGAATTCCTGTCGTGGAATGAACACATAACTTTCTCCCAGAACCACGAGGCTAAACAGAACAGGAGGGGTCATCTTGTCACCACATATGACCCAGGGGATAGAAAGTCTAGTACCACATTTGGACTAGAAATCTGCATTTTAAGTAAAATTATTAACTTAGATATCTTATGGCATATTAGCAAGATAAATTCCAAATGTACACACGTAATTAGAGGAACCTCAAAACCTTCTGACCTGATCTGACCTGAACTTCCCATTTTATGGATGGGGAAGCCAAGACCCTGAGAGCAGCCCCAACATTGAGACCCGGCCCTCAAATGCCTTGCGGCCCCCGTCTATTACTGCACACTGTTTCTACATTTTCCTTTACTACTCGGCCTGAGCTTTGGCTTTCTTGAAATTAAATGCAAATACGAATACCACTGGCTGGCGTCAGTCCTCAAGAAGACAACTTCAAGTACAGTGGTGGTAGTTTAGCAGGGTCAGAAAGTGAGCACAGCAGGTCTAGCCCAGGTGTATGGGAAATTTTAAAAAGGGATGTGAGGATCGGGGAGAACTGAGACAGCCATCTAGGCCACTGTTTGTGCTGTGAGTGGAGGCCCTACTGGCTAAGGCCCCAGTACAAGCTCCTTAGAACTGAGAATGTTGAGAAATGGCCTAAAAAGCAGCAACAATCTCAGAGACTGGAATCCAACAGGTGGCCTTGTGTTGCCTTCTAAACACAGAGTTCTTTAACTGTTAAAGCCGCTTAATTAAACCATGGCAATTCGTACAGGGGGCATTGGTCTTTAGCAATTAAAGGGCTTCGGTAATTCACAAGACTCAATGAAACCACCTACATGATCACCTAGCATCTGCCACGAATGTCTCCTGCTAAGTTCACATTTGCTCTACTATGTAACCTTCACGCCACCTCTTAATGGCCCCGAGAGCCATCCTTCTCTCCCTGCAGGACTGGATGCCCAGTCATCTGATCCCCAAATGAGTCCACATATGGACAGCAAAAAAAACAACTAGCATTGGCTATCACAAACTGGGGGTGAACTCATTACTGGATCACAGAACTTGACAGTGACACTAGTCTCAAGCACTTTCTTACTTTTTCATCCATCATTAACAGCTATAAAGAAGAGAAATTCCTCTTTTGCTTCCGTTTTGTTTTCTTGAGGGGAAACCACCCAAAATGAAGAGCCCGAACCTACACAATATGTAAGAAAGTGTTGAAAATCACACACAGTGTAAACAAGAACCCAATGTATGTTTTCAATGCAAATTATCTTCCTCCACACTGTGAAAACCCACATCTGATAGCCCATTATAACGAGTGCATGAGATTATTCATAAGAAGTTGGAGTTTACCTGTGAAGAGGGGAGACAAAAGCTCACTGGGTATTTCCTCATAGCATTGGCCCCTCTATTTGTCCAATAGAATCTGAGGCTATTCTCTGGTTTAAACAACAGGTGGCACTGCTATTTCTACATTTTCCCTGGCAAAAAACTTTTGCAGTTTGTCATTTCACCTTCCAGGAGGCATCGACAGTTTTCGTAATCACCTCTATCGATAGCACGTACGTGTGTTCCTACGTGGTGAATGCAAACACAAGTCGGCAATGTTGGAATTTGTGTAAAGGCGGTTTTACTAGTCTCCACCCTCCACCCATGCTCCCCCTCTCCCCCCATCATCTACACATGAACGTTATTTCCTTCAAGGAGACACCACAGAAGAGAAAATGCAGAAGGAAAATAGATTCTGTCGCACTCGTTCTGATCTTCGATTACTCTACACGTGTACGTCCCCCACCCACCCCCGCACATGCGCAAGAGAAGGGCAATGCCACAGGGTCCTGGGGCACATTTTAGGTAAATGGTTAAGAAATCTAGGCCCTGAGACGTCTGTTATGTTTTTTAATTCACATCAAGGAAAAACATTCTCCCGTCCATTTTTCGTAAGCTCTGTCTTCATTCTTCTGCACCAAAAGAGCACGCTTAACGTTCGGAAGGAACGAGTAAGTACAGGAATTACGTTTCCACGAGGAAAACGCAGAATTCGGGACTGTTATCAAATGTGCCAAGAAGACAGATTACATTTCACAGGCTTTTTGTGTGTGCTTTAAATACAAGAAAATTGCCGTGTCAAGAATCTCTCACTCGACACCCAGAGCTCAGTTTTTTATTCACATACATAATTTTATTATGTAGCAGCAGTTACTATAAGATTTCCACACTATAATATAACAGTTATTGGTTTGATATATTAAATTTATTTAATTCATGGGTTTTTCTTTTCTTTTTTTTCCCCACCAGGACAACTTAACAATGGAAATCTCACCAACGCAGCAAGGCTGAGATCGAAATGATGGAGGGGCAAGTCACAAACCCAGAGGGATGTGGCAGGTATGAGACAATTTGGCAAGTTTAGCTGTAGAAGTACTCAAAAATATATTTGTGTCAAAGTGGATGAGTGGTTCCGAGGAAAATTACACTGAAAATCACAGGTGAGGTATACTATCTCTGCTCTACAGCATGATGTGCCCGCAACACTCACTTCCTGAGAAGAGATGGAAAATTCTACTCAAGAGGCCTCTTGGTGTAGTTTACACTATCTTATTAATATCATCTTATAAAGAGGAAAAAAAAAAGAGAAATGCAGAAAAAAAATGATCAAAATCCAATACACTGGAGAAATTCAGCTTTTGTTAGCAAGTTCATAGTTAAGAGAAAGTATGTGTCCTAAGCGACAAACTGGGAGTGTGGCCTGTGTGACTTCCTGGCGTCCAGAAAACACTGCTTTTGTGCTGTCTGGAGGAACTGGGGCTTCTTGAAACAGCATGAGCGTTAAAACAAGAGACACAAGCTTGCTCCTGACTCCACCATGTATGAGCTGGTCAACCAGTCACGTTACTGACCTCTCTGAACTCCACTTTCCTAGTGTATTTATTAAGTGACAATATAACATGTCCTCTGTAGGATGATTACCTACCTGTAGCAGACGTTTAATTAAAGCTAGCTGCAGGCCTCATGGACTGCGGCAGATAGCTTCTCATTTCCCTTAACCACACCTAGAGTCTAGCCACGCCACCATAAACGAAAGGCAGGACAAGGCCCCATGCTCCACAGTCCGAGCAGAGCTGCCTCTAGGTGCGGCACCGATGAATGAGTGTCCTAGCTTCTACGACTGGCCAGACCCTCTGACCATGGCGGTGGGCACCCCGGGGGCTCACGGCCAGGCTACTCCTGTCTGCCCTGATGGCATTAACACAGGGTTTCTACAGCACAAGGGAAAAGGACCATAATGCTAAAGTCACAGAATAAAGGCACACATCTGAAAACGTTTGGACACGGGAAGCCGGAAAAATCCTGTCGTCAGTGAGAAGCAAGAAGGCAGACCCTCTGGGGGAGACGGCCAGGGACCGGCCGGGATGAAGGCGGAGTGAGAGAGCACAGCGCGCTAAGGCGAAGGCAAGTGAAATTACCGCAACAGAAATAAACGACATCCTGACAAGAAATCATGGGAAAAGAGTTTGGCCGATTCAGGGCCAGGCTGGCTTGAAGGCTAACACTGCAAATGGTGGGGAGGAGGACATCCAGTCTTTTCTTGATGTTTTTGTAAATAGTTAAGAACCCACTATATATATGTTTTATTAATAGGACTTTTCCACTTAGCACTGTAATACAAGTATTTTTCCAAAGTATTTTTTCTTAGTTTACATAGACTAGAATACCAAGTGTCAGTCAGGATGTGAATATATATATGCGTGTGTATATATATATATATATATATATGTATACACACACACACACATATACACACACATATATATACATATATATATTACATATATTATATATATATAGTCTTTAATTTGCTACCCAAAGGGTATATCAACAAGGTATAAGACTACCAGCACTTCCATTATTAATTTTTTTTAATTTTGAAAGAATATCAAACAGAGAAAAGTTGTAAGAGTTTCAAGAGTTGCAAAAACAGTAACATTTATTTTTTCTGAACCATTGGAGTTAGTACCCCATACTCCCAAAATTGTGTATGTCCTATATACACGATGACATTGTCCTACAATACAACCAAGAAAATTAGGAAATTAACACTGACACATCACTGCCATCTAATCCTTAGACTCTAAAGTTTGACAATCATTTCATAATGACTTTCACAGCAAATGGGTCCATTTCAAAACTTATGTTCCCTTAACTTTCATGACTGACACTCTTGAAGATTAGAAGCCTATTATTTTGTACGATGGCCCTCAATTTGGGTTTCCTCATAAGATTCAGCTTATGCATCATTGGCAGGAATATCACAGTAATGATGCTGTGTTCTTCTCATTATATCCTACCAGGTGGTACATAATTTCAGTCAGTCTTATTATTGATGCTATTAACTTTGATCACTTGTTTAAGGTGGTGTCTGCCAGGCTTCTCTACTGTGAAGTTACTCATTTTCCCTTTGTAATCAGTAAGTATTTGGAGGTGGTGGGGGTGTTCCTTTGAGACTATGCAAATATCTCATTCCTCATCAAATTTAGACTTTAAGCAGTGATTTATTCAGATCAGTATAGACTCATGAATTTCTATTTTATTCGGCGAGTGATAATCTTTTACTATTATTTTGATGCTCAAATTGCCCCAGATTTGGCTAGTGGGAGCCCCTTCTATGTCCTTTTGCTACATTCCTCATCTTTCTTTGAGCACTTCCTTACTTTATGGAACAACAAGAGATGTTCCAGGTTCATCTACTTTCTCTGTCCCAGTCCCAGAGGAAGCCATGTCTCCAAGGAGCACTTTTAAGTGAAAGCAGTATTTAGAGACTGAGGTGAAGGACTAGGTGTGCAGCACTAGGTATCACTGCTCCCAGGGTCCCTCCATGGGCAAAGCTGGGAAATGGAGGTACGCAGAACAACCCACACCGAAAGATTATGGCAATGTTTAATGCTACACATCTCTTTTTCTCCATTGACTATCATGAGTTTATGTGAATATCTCCAATGAACAGAGTCTGTTCTCGTTTCCTTCCCTTCCAAAACAACACTCCACATCTCTGTTGCTCTCTGCCTGCCCTGGTGCAACATGAAATTGGGAACATTCTACTCACGTCCCCTGAGTTCTGACACTCGCTCTGGGACACTGCGGCTCTTCTCTCTCCCAGAACCCCTTCCCAACCAAGGCACCTAATCTGCTCTGCCTCGTCTGATGACTTTTGGACTGAATTGTAGAGAAACAGTAAAAACAAGAGCCATTATCAATTTTATAAATGAGTTTGAACATTTTATGTTTGCCATTATGTTTCTGTGTGAAAATGGTTTTGTGTGCTTTGCCTATTTAGCTATAATGGATCTTTGTCAATTTCTTATTAGTTAATGATCGTTGTAGAGTTATTAATACTTTGGCTTAAGTGTTGCAAATATTTTCCCAATGTCTTCTCTGGTTTTTATATTTTTGTATTTTTTTAATAGAAACTTTTATTTGATTAATTTAGAAAATCTGGATTTTTTTTTTTTAATGCTTTTCCACTGCCTCTGAGCTTTTGGCTTTTCTCTTTTATTCCCTAATCCAGTGGTTTTCAATCAGGGGTAATTTTGTCCCAGAAGACAGTTGGAAATGTCTGGAGACATTTTTGATTGTTATGACAGGGATAGGGGAGTACAACTGGCACCTAGTAGGTAGAAGCCAGGGGTGGCTAAACATCCTACAATGCACAGTACAGCCGCCACACAAAAGAATTTTGGCAATAGTGCCAAGGTTGGAAACCATGCTCTATACGCTCTCACTGCTTTATAGGTAGTCTTTTGATTTTGTCCAAAACAAGGTATTGGAGAAGAAAGCCTAAAACAGAAAGTATCTTTAATGTAAATGATGCCTTCCTTCAAATGCTAGGTTTGATTTACAAATGTTGACCATAGACTCTTCTATAATCCAGTCATTGTCAGAAGAAGAAAAAGCTGCCATTATTATTTCCACAAAGGATTCTCTTAGCTGAGGTCTTGACATAAAGATATTTGCCTGCTTCAAAAAGTCTTGCATTTATTATGTTTATTATGCTGTTAAGAATTCATATCTAGATTATCTGGGTACATCTGCCCTATCTTCAATGCCAATGAAAAAGGAAGGCAATAAGTAGTTTAATTTTTTGAAGTCTTATAATGTCAGTGACAAGGTACTGACTAAATACTAATCAATATATAAATTTTTAAATATACATTTAAAATATATACTAATACTAAAATACTAACATACATATTTTAGTACTAAAATGCTAATAAATACGTATTTTTTTTTTAAAAAAACAATGTTATAAATAAAATCTTTGCCTTCTTGGCATTCAGGTCTTTGAAAGAAAATATTTATATAGGAGAGTAACATAAAGAAATACAAGAGTCAATTATACCTCAGTAAAACTGGAGAGGGACAAATTTAACAAGATATATAGGGTATATTAGGGAGTAAGAAGATCTGAAAACATTTTTCTCTTCACACGCACAGCAAGCATCTTCCTCCTTATAGAATTGTTACTGGCCAGCCAGAATAGTTTACTATCATTTTCACAAGTATTCAGTTCTTAGAACCAAGGGATTTCACAAGCTCCTCTACCCAATCAGAGTGATGTCTTTGTCCCAGACCCGTCTGAACATAATCCTATACTACTGACAGATTTGACGTCTGCTTTCTGCCACCACAGCACAGGAATATAGCGGAGCACTGAATGCAATAAGACTTATCTAGAGGCAGACAGCCAAACAAAAATCTATGCTGGCTCCCTTTTCTTCAGCACAATATCTTTCTAAAAGTACCATAGATAAAAAGTATTCTAAGAAACTGAGTGTCAGTGAGAAATTGCTAAACTTATTAGGGGCTTCCTGTGGTCTTGATTCCCTAATGAGCTTTCGGACTCACATAATGAAGAGAGCCCTTCTTGGACTTAAAAGTTTCAAAAGCGCACAAATTCTGGAAACTCTTCTTCCCTTCTTGCAAGCACTAAACCTAGCTTTGTATTCAAATTTTTAAACACTCTATTTTAAATGCTTTTGTATCTTTCCTGACAAATTGCAAGAAAGTAGCCTGACAAAATAATAATTATTAAATAATAGCAACATTAATAATAACAACAATCATGATAGTAGCTAACATTTATTGAAATGAGGGCAAACTATTTGCTAGATACTATTTTAGATGCTTTACATGTATTAATTCAATCTATGACAACCTACAAAGTAGATACTATTATTATAATTAATGATAAGTGGATTATATTACAAATATTATCATTCAATATTATATACGTGATAATTATAATTGTAGTACAATTGTAATTAGTCCCAGCTTATAGATAAGAAAAATGAAGCCCAGGGTCAGAACCTGGATTGAAATCAGGAAGCCTGAGTATAAAACGCATGGCCCTAACCCCTATTCTGTTTCTCTCATCCCCACCCTCTTCAAAGTATAATGGTTTTTCTTTCAGGTCCTTTAACTTATATGCTAAAAGAAATGTTATTTTTTTAACAGGGGAAAAAAAACTTTCTTCAACTTTTACATTCAATTGAATCAAACGTCAACATTCATTAGTGTGAAACCTATAGCTCCTTTTATCAAAGGCCTACTTCCATGAGCACGTATGTACCTGAGTCACGTTTGTATAGTTGTTACTATAAATCTTTATAGGTTTTTCTAAGTCAATGGCATATTTGATTGCAAAAAGAAAAGCAAAAGAACATCATCTGCTATGTTAAGATGATGGGCAACCATTCTCAGTGCCAATGGCGGAAACGCGTGACTATCACAAAGCAGTCACCAAATTATCTGAGAAAAAGAGACACTGGAGGGCACCTCTCCAACTGCAGATGAAAGCATCTCTCTACACCGCCTCTCTCCACCTCCTGCGACGTCAGGTGGCCCCTTCGGCTACCCTTGCTGCCCAGTAGGGTTCAGGGACAACAGAGGCGCTTCCGAGCCTCGGGACATGGGTGCAGAACCCCACCGTCTTCCCACGATGAGAAATGCTCAGGGTCCACCTTCCGTGGTGAACACTGTATATTCTGATTCCGGATCCACTCACAGCGGCCCACAGGGCCCGGCCACAGGGCGGTCTGTGGTCCAGCGATGGCAGAGTGAGCTGGAGCCACACGCAGAAGGCCCAAAGCCTGTGGGTTTGGGTTCCTACAACCACAGAGACACCTGCCTGGCCAACTAGCCACCCAGCCTCATCTAAGGATCTGTCATGTAGCTATGAGGAAAGAAGAAACTATAGGAGATGCTTCTTGGAAGGCAGAAAATTCACTTATCAATTCTATTATTGATTACCTCCACACTCTCTGATGTCGTAATTAATCACTCTGTTGTTGAAGAGCCATCTCAGCTTTATAATTCTGAGGCTTCCTCAGCAATACAGGCAAAATATCACAGGCCAAGGTTTCTGTTTGTACATTTTTAAATTTTGTAGCAAATCTAAACTCATTCAAATGGAAAATGTAAAAATGAAACTGCATGTTTCAGTGCAGTGCTGAGCATAAAATAACAGCATCTCATTTTGTAAGTGCCAGATTACTTTGATATTCTGTCTGTGACCTCTTTGAAGGTTTGACTCCTGGAGAGTACTCGCAATTGTTACATAATTAGGTTTCCTCTCCGAGCCTTGAATGACACTGACAGTTGAAAACATGGACTCCAGCAGCAGCTGAGAGCAAGTAACAGCTGAACACAGCCAAAGACTGGTAGGTGTTGTGTTAATAAATAACAGTCTAATAAAATGACAAATGAATCGAAATGAATTGTCATTATCAAGATGATACATTGCTATGCTTATGACATCAGCCCCTCTGGCAATTAGACTATAACCTCTTTGCATGAGTCAACACCAACTAATATTGTTTTTTAAAAAAATAGGTTGGCTCTCAAATATTAAAAGGTATATATCTGATAGAATTATTTTCACAAGCACTGTATGCAAATATGTTTATTACAGAATATTTGTTCTGGTGAAAACAAGAGGCCAGTGTCCATTAGTAGGGGATCAGTTACAAGAATTACAGTGCACATGTGGGTTCTGGAAACACACGGCTGTGGTTTAATCCTGCTTTTGCTACATACTGGCTATCTGACCTTGAGCAAGTTACTTAACCTCTCTGACTCTTGGTTTCTTCAGCTGTAGTAAGGCATTTATTTATACAATGTCTGACACAGAAGAGAGCAATGAATGTTAGCGATTATTATTATGCTACATTACTATTATGTTGTGTATGTAATCATTAAAAAAGATAGATCTGTATCTGGTAGCAAAGAAAGACCACCTTGAATCATTGTTGAGAAAAAAAAAATGTAAGCTCCAAGCTGCAGATGAGTAACAACTTTGCATGTGCACACATACCCGTGCATGTGTGTGTGTGTGTGTGTGTGCATGCGCGTGCACATGCGTATGTGGAAGGTCTGCAGGGATGCACACCAAATTGTTACAGTGGATCCCCCTGGAAAATACGGAGAGTCTGGGGGACTGAAGGCTCTTACGTCTGCAATCTCCATGGTGCCAGGGTGATCCCACATCACAATAGTAAATAGTAACAACAACAAACTTAATTCTAAATGTTCTCATCTAAATTTTAATTCTGTGAATAACTTTCTGGATGATAGGATGTAATTCAGGAAAAGTGAGGTCACTTGTTAGCCTGAGAACTTTTAAAGCAGCAATCAAGTACACCACTCTACTTCTCCAGCAACCCCTTGTTTGTCTAAACTTCCCAAGCAGGTATGTTTCTCCATTTAGGACACTAGCAGGGTTTTGTTCATCTCAGACTCACTGGAACATTGTCCTGGATTGAGTATCCTCAGTGACTGAAAACAGCGAAGAGGCACAAGTGCTGGGAATTAAAGAAACATCTGCTTAAAAAGCAAACTCTTACTAATCAATGAGAAGAGTCTCAGGAAATGATATGCCGAGGGCACCGATGGAGAGCTTTATTGGAATATGTGTCTGTGCATAACTGTGGGCCTTTAAAATTAGCAATTAAAAAACAGAAAATTAGATGCTAGAGCAAGCTCTAGCTGATGAATCAAATGTCTTGTTATTAGATTATGGAATTCAAAGATGGTGATAGAGAAAACTAAGTTTCTGAAAATGACCAAGTGAAGCTGCTTTCAGTTTTCACTAGAAAAGGGTCATTCCTTGTCATTTTCCAAAAATCATTACTATTTTAGGATTATCTAGGAAAAAAGGATACATGTATTTTTTTTTGTTTGTTTTTCAGTGTATAGGTGATGCTGAGAATGAATTGCTTCACTTTGGGTCCTAGTCTTGTTTAGAAAACGGAGCCGTGGATTTTCGGCTTAGACAAAGAGAGACAGATACATAGAAGGCAAGAGGGAGCATGCTCAGGAGCTAAACACACTTCCAATCCTGGTCCCACTTTTCGGCTATTTATGTTGGGCAAGTTATTTTACCTCTCTGAAGCTAAGTTTCTTCATCAGTTAAATGAAGAAACTATTAGAATCTCCTTTACAGGATTGTCCTAAGGATCATGTGAATTAATACATATAAAGTGCTTTAAAACAGTGCCTAGTTCTTAGTACATGCCTAGTAGGTGTTAGCTATGTTTCAGACAGACGTGTGGATAGTAAATACTGACCATTTAGTAAAAGTAAATAGAGAATAATGACAGATTAACTCCTTCGAATTATTATATAACTACTACTATTAGGTGAGAGAGGACAAAATAAGAAACTACAGAGATCATCAAATTTATAGTTAATTTCCTAGGCCAGGTCATCTAGAAGTGAAAAGATGAAAATCAGGTCTCATATCACAGTCCAATATTATTTTAAGCATGCCACATCAGATTCTGCTTTCTACAACATGATATGGAGGAGATACAATTGAAATTCTAGGATACAGTCACGGATATGCAATATAGCTTACATTTTATCTTTTTCCAGAAAAATGAGAACCTCGATATAACCTCTGAACAACAAAATGTCAAAGACTATATTGGTGGACAGCATCTAGAAAGGAAGTTATCACAGATCTGATCCAGGAGGAAAATAAAAGTAAAAATCAAAAAGATCACCCCGATTATAAGAGCACCCATCATAAAGAATCTATCCCTTCCGTCCAAATATTGCCAAACATAGAGACGCCTAATGTCCCTCTAAAAACAAACAAACAAAAAAAGAGACATCCATAAGTGCAAAGGTCAGTCCTCTGGAATCAACTGATGGAATCGTAAAGAGAAAAAGCTGGGTTGATTAAAGCTGGCTGGGTGTCCTGTACCCTCTGCTGGCCCACAAAGCGGACACAGACTTTCTAAGGCTCAGTACATTGGGAGAGAGAGGGCCTTGAACCTTAAGATTAGCAACATACCATCTTGATAAAGACAGTGAATATAGTTCCTTCTCTCTCTGACAAGAGTAGATTTATGATTAAATTATAGGCAAGGAGGTAGGAAGGTATTTGTGGGGTGGGGGAGAGAGGGCGGAGGGAGAGGAAGAGAAATGGAGACAGACTGAATGACTTAACAGACTCTGCGATGCTATGGAGAGGGAGCAACAGGATTTTCAAGGACCTAAGGAGCTGAATGCTAAAGCCCAGTGTCCCAAAAGGAGCCCCACCCCGGAAAGAAGCTGCCTTTTCTTCACAAGAGCACGGAGTCCTTCTGACCCGCCCTACGTCCTGCAGAAGAGATCACAGAAAACTCTTGGAACCAAGTACTCTCATTTAAATCAGTGCCTGATAAATAATTGCCTGTTTATCTATAATTCTATAGATAGTTTAATCACAAAACCCTGAAACACACACTTCACCTAAGAAAATTACAGTTTTTCTGTTTGTCTTTAGGAGAAGACAGGTTGGCCTTTTTTAAGTACATCTATATTAATCATAGAGATAAAAATCAGAATCCTACGAGACATGCAAAGCCAAGCAGGTACTTAGAGCACTCTGCATTGTGTCGTAGGTAGCCAAGTCACTTAAGTAGTATTAAAAAATCTTATAAAAGCTTCTTCAAAGTTCCATTGTTGCCACACTTGTCACACAGATCATAAATACAAACCCACACACAAATTATGTGTCATTTACTACACATTGTTGATGACAGAGTCCTAAGAAGCCTTATTAAGCATCTTGACAATAGTTTTTAAAAAATTTTTTTTGCAGTGGAATAATTAGATCCAACAATATGCTACATAAACTCCAAAATATAGAATCCCGAAATAAAGTGTTCTAATGTGACAGAAGAAAGATATGTGTCTGTGTTTGTAGAGGGGTGAGTGAGCATGCCGTGTTTGTGAGGAGACACTGGGCTGCTTCCCCAGATGGTGCTTGAAAATCGCACACTCCCAGACGAAACTAAACAGGGTATCAGGTGGGGAACTACCTTATACACAAACATGTGGGGTGTGGCCTCACTTTTTTCCTATATACTTCTAGCAATAATATTTTATGACTCAAATATTAGGGGTCGGCATATATGGGGTCACATTTTAGAGTCACAGAAACAAAGAAAGGATCATCGACATGATCATCATTACAATAGATCGTAGTAAACAACCCTGGTAGCAAATTATCTATCTGTCAAGAAAAGGAGTGAGAGCTCGATCAGATAACTTCTGGAATTTATTATGTATTTATTAAATATATAATATTTTAAATATTGAGATAAGAAACAGAGTGAAGTATTAACTGGAAAAATCCATCACTATAATAGAAATAATGCTAACCTCTAGAAAGAAACATTATTTCAGGTTAAAAAGATGTAAAATTATGGAAGAAGCTGATTTCAAAAGGCTTCACTGCTATGAGCATAAAATTAGGTCATTTTCATTCTAGCTTTATCATAGTCTGCAGGGACTAAACTAAAATCAGTCATTTTAATTCAGAAACAATATTTAGGCTGCAGGAAGTAGTGATAACCACCCTGCCTTTGTTTAAAACCTCTGAAACATAAGGGATATTTCCTATAATGGCACAAATTACACAGGCTCTAAAGTTATGTGGAAAAGACGCTTTCACTCTGGCAGCAATGTGCAATTTCGTGGTTGCAATTTTCTCAAACTGCTTATAAAACCTTTTCCTTTCTATTGAAAAAAAGTAGGAAAAAAATAATAGCTCCACAATAGACGTCCAGGTAACATCACCCTATTTATTAGGGCATAAAGCATTAATAATTAACTGTTGTTCAGGCGCATCAAGTGAGCACTGTTCCTCCAAAGGCCAGCTCCCTGTCAAGATGTCACCCAGAAATAACCCTTTAGATTACAGGAAGGGGCTGCAATTCCCTGCAGAGTTTCAGTACCTGCCATGATCTGATCAACCAACACTTGGGATTGTCTCACTCCTGCCCCCATCCTTCCTACAAACACAGCAATACTAGATGGTATCTGCCTTTCTAAGTTACGTCAGTCACCAGCTGCCTGCCCTGGCACTGAGGCTGTGTCTGAGCTGAAGGATGAATGGCAACCAGACGAAAGAGGGATGGAGACGTAGATCCATCTGAGTCCTAGCTCTGTCCTGGATTCGCTGGGCAAGCAGCTTTAGCCCTTCAATCTCTCAGCAAAGATGGGAGCATAAATCTTGCTGACTTTCTATTAAAGTGCCAGGAGTACTAATTTGATCATGTCTATCATGGACTCTGATGCCCTTTGTACTGATACTTGCTTTCTCTTAGATAAAAATACATAATGTAGATGACCAAAAATCACCACCTCATTTTTAGTGATCCAAAGTCAGGTGGAAATGGCAGCCTGTTTTCCTTTCCAAACATTGTTACAGGAAAGGGTTAACATACTGTATTAGAGTCCTCAACTGAAAAAAAACATGGATTTAGGGAGTCAGACAGACCTGAGTTCAAGCCATAGCTCTACTACTCACTAGCTATGTAATCTTGGGCAAGTCAACTACTCACTCTGAGACTCTGTTTCTCCATCTATAAATAATAATAATAATAATAATAATAATAATAATAATAATAATAATACAGACCTTAGAGAATCATTGCAAGTTGCATGCTAAATGTAGACCTACTATACAACCCAGCAATTGCACTCCTGAGCATTTATCCTAGAGAAATGAAAACATGTTCCCACAAAAACCTGTACATGAATGTTTATAGCAACTTTATTTGCAATAGCCAAAAACTGGAAGCAACCCAGATGTCCTCCAGTGGGTGAAAGGTTAAACTGTGGTATATCCAACAGACTACAGAAAAGTACGTAGTAATATACAAGAAAAAATCTATTGATACATGCAATGATCTAGATGACTATCCAGAGAACTATGCTAAATGAAAAAAGCCAATGCAAAAGGTTCTGTATGTTTCTGTATATACAATATTCTTGAAATGATAAAATTATAGGCACGGAGAACAGATTAGCGGTTGCATGGGGTAAGGAGGAGGTGGGGTGGAAAGAAAGTGGATGTAGCTATGAAAGGGCAGCCTGAGGGATGTGTGGTGACTGTACCAATGTCCGCGTTCTGGTCGTGACACCGTACTGCATTTTTGCAAAATGTTACTGTAGGAGGCAACTTGGTAAAGGGCACAGAGATCTCTATTATATATTCTCACTGCATGTGAATCTAAAATTATCTGAAAATAAAAAGGTTTAGTTAAAAGAAATAAAAAATAATGCATATTTCCGAAGATCACTATAAGGATTAAATAATCTATGGAACTGAGCAATAATTAAATAATTATTAAACATTATATGGAAAATCACTTGGCACAATCTGTTCATGGCAGTAACACAGGCTCACTAAATGTTCATTTCTTTCCTCTAAGAAGTTGTGCATAGAGTGTGTTCAGTGGACTTTTGTTTGTGGATCAAATGGAAATGTAACTCCACGAAAAGGGTTTGATGATAATACACACGCTTCTTTTCTTTGCCCATGTAGTCTTTTTTCCCCAGTAAATCTGAACTGTGGGGGAAATTATTATTATTACATACTCAACAGCGTCAGTCCAATTCCCATGGCAAAACTGTACAATTCAGATACCACTACATTTTATCAAAAATGTGAAGAGGCTGTAGTGGATTGTGATTCAGTTGGCCAAGTGCCACAGTCAAAAGAGAAAAATCATGGCCAAAAATGAATTCATATATTCTGTTATAGACTCTGAAGAAAGAAAATGGAAAGAATAAAAGCTGGCGTCATGTGCTCAAGAGTTCACATCTGGTTAAGAAGTCTCGAATACGAAGAGTCAGAGAACAAGTAAGTGAGAGCAGACCATCAGAGCAACGAACCTGCAGAGAAGAGACAGGTGAGCACGGGCTGGGGGTCTGGGCATGAGGCGGGGAGGGGGCAGGCATGACTCCACATAGCACCACTCCTGGTACTGTTGGCTGGTACATGACCTTGACCTGAAGGACTGCAGCAATCCTTAGGACTCTGCTGGTGCTGCAAAGTAATCCCATCTTTCCCAGAGGTCTCTATCCCCTTGCTGCACAAATTAGCTTGTTATGAAGCTTCTAGTTACAACACAAGCAAATGAACACACACACACACACACACACGCACGCACGCACGCACGCATGCACGATGAAACATCCTAATGTTTTGGCCTCAAAAATAAAATTAGGAGCAGTCTTTGGCAGCACAAACAGTACCACCTTCTGGTCCACCAGGTCACTGCTTCAGGATATATAATTACCAGAGCCCTGTTTAAACTTTTCAGCTATAAATTAGGATCTG
The DNA here is from genome assembly GCF_902729225.1 of Pteropus medius. Taxonomy (NCBI): domain Eukaryota; kingdom Metazoa; phylum Chordata; class Mammalia; order Chiroptera; family Pteropodidae; genus Pteropus; species Pteropus medius. Next base: position 4,551,676 of record NW_024349796.1, read on the forward strand.
AAATGGTACATACACTGTCCAAATCTTTTTCATGCCAAAATTAAGATGGTAAATGTTTCTTTCTTTCAATGATCAGAACCTGGCGATTTGCTATGTTAAACCATCACTTCATAGCCATGGATCTGAGAAATGCATGCTTTCAAATGGCACTTACATGCTGTCTCATTATGAGCCTTCCAACTTGGAGAGTCCCCTGCAAACTGTGTTCCTGAGTTGAAGTAAATGGACAGGAATGAGGGTCACAGCCCCAGAGTGAAGTTCTCGGGACAACTTCTGAGCTACTCACTAAGTCAGTCTTTTGACTGTCTGCAACATCAGGACAAGCACTGTCATTTCATGAGGTGAGCTGTTGGCAGACAGATGCATTCACATTAATTGGAACTTCTTGTCAAGAGATAGCAGCATTTCAATTTCTCTGTGGATGCATGTGTGCTACACACAGTATCTGGCAGGTGTACGAATCGCATCTCTGATTGCCTATATTCCCAATCTACTTTCGCTGCCCATTTTCACACTGCAAAGCAATTACGGTTGAAAAATCAGTTTGCAACATGCGCTCATCCATATTCAGTTCTTTCTACTTCAGGCAAATATTGCCCAGAAAAAAATAAAAAGTAAAAGGACATGGATTTGAGAAATCCAGATTTGTTCCTACAATTTGATCCTCTGATTATTCAATTGTTTACTTGTTGATTATCCACAATTTGCTCCACATCAAAAAAAAAATATGCAAAAGACACAGCTCCTGATAACTAAAGCATATATCTATCTTAAGTGAAAAGGAGGAATGACGCATGTATAGAAAAGTTTCAATAAATCAGACCAATAGATGGGGGCAGGCTAAATTAGCTGAACACCCAAATGGTAGAGAATATTTTTAAAAGGTGTTTTTGATTTCAAGTATGTTGCAGAAAACAAAGTTTTAAGAGGCTGTATGTAGAACCAATATCATCTGGCCAAGTCTGAAGAAAGAGGAGGCAGCGCATGCTCACTGAGCCATCGGAGTCACCACACCACAATGGACCTGCCAATCAGCCTCTTAATCTTTGTGAAATCACTAGAAGTCACAAGCCAGAGACTAGAATTTTGAGATTCTCCTAATTAAATTTTCAGACAAAAGCTACCTGTTTAAGACTACGACTAACCGGTCTATAAGATTATTCTTTCTTTTCTTTATTTTTAAATAAGTAATACACTGACATGAATCAAATTTAAAGGTTTCAAGAAGATAAAAAATTTTCCCTGTCCCAGGCCCCATCTACAGAGACATCTAATTTTATCATTTCATGGGTTTTCTATTTTAGGCAGATACAAGGAAATGTTTATCTATTATTTTCCCTATATTTTTACACATGGTTATATAGTACAAACCTATTGTTATTTTCTCTGCACTCTTAACAATATAACTTGAGTTAATTTCCTATGAGGACATAAAGAGCTTCCTTATTCTTTTTTGTGGCTTCATAGTATTCCACCAAATAGATGTAGCATGATTGATATAATTAGTACCCTACTGATAGATATTTAGGTTATTTCTATTCTTTTCATATTACAAATAAGGATTTTCATGTTACAAAAAAAAATAGCCTTACTCATATGTAACTTCATGTATTTACGAAAGTATCTGTAGGATGAATTCCTAGAAGTATGACTGCTAAGTCAAAGAGTACATGCATTTATAATTTTGAGAGAGAATGCATTCACTCACTCACACACTCTTAGACACACAGACACACAGACACACAGACACACACAATAATAAATAATACTTGCACACACACACACACAGCCTGTTTCCTCAGTCATCTAACACAAGGTGCTATCAAACATCTGGTTCTTTTTCAATATGATTGGTAAAATGACATTTTGGTATAGTCCTCATTGGCACTGCTTTTATAATCAATGAAGTTGAAGATCTTTTCATCTGCATCCTAGGAGGCTGACCGCTGAGGACAATGTCATCTGAGCAAACTAAACCTTGCGTGGTAGCCTCTGGTCAGGGCCAGTAATTGGGAGGCAGGGAGGAGATTAGAGAGAGGGGAGAGAGACGTCAGGGCATTTCTTGCCCATTGCTGTCTTGTTCCTTGGCCACAATTCTCAGAGGCCACATCCCTACATGACGACATCTGCCTTCGAATGATCCGTCCCCCCTGCTCCGGCTCTCACTCCACCCCGTAACACTGTCTTCTCTCTTTGTGCCCTCAATCCCAGGGGTGGTAATGGCTTCCTCCTGCTCTTGCTAGTCTCTGAGTGTCTCACCATCTCTTGTTTGTCCCCTAATCCTCCCCTTTCATTTACGTCTCTTTATTACATTTGCGAGAAATCTGTCTGTTGTCACTTTAGTTTGCTGAGACACTAGAATACATAACTCAATACTTTTTCATTGGGTTGTCAGTCTTTTTCATACTGATTTGTAGCTGTAGACGATCATTATTCATTAGAGCTAAGGTTGGCAAACTTTTTCAGTAGAGAACCAGACAGAAACTCTTTTTGGCTTTGCAGGCCATAAGATTCTCAATTCTGCCTCCACAAGGTGAAAACAGACACAAACAATACACAAACGAATGAGTGTAGCTCTGTTCTAATAAAATTGGATTTACAAAACAGGTGGCAGGCCAGAAGCAGCCCTGGGGCTGTGGCTGCTGACCCCAGCACTAAGGAAATAGCCCCTTCTCTGAGATACCAGGTACAAAGATCTTTCTCCCAGTTCGGCTTTTCACTTTTCTTGTGGGGATTTTGTCATGCAGAATTTAAAAAGCTTATTTAATCATAGTGAATTTTTTCTGCTATTTATGGCTTCAGATTTCTATATTATACTTCGAGAATAAAAAGTTAGGAAAACAAGAAACGCAAGGCAGAAAGACTGTACCTGAGGCTGAATCGGGTAGCCTCTGCCACCATCAAGAGACTTGTCAGTGAGAATGGCACTCAGCCTTCTAAGACCAGTGGTATTTCCAACAGGTTTCATTTAGTGGAACTTATTTCTCAGATAAAATTGTCCACGGCAGGTTGAAACATCAAACGGAGCGCGTACCCTGGCTGAGGCAAAGGCCCCTCCCCGCGAGTGCCTCAAGGACCTCCGGGCCCGTGGCTTCTAGACCTTCAGAACCACTTCTCCACATGGATGGATTCTAGAAGCTCTAGATCAGAAAAGAGTTTTCTACATCTTTTCCACATAGAAAATTCCAAGAATTTTCCATTCCATCAAGTAGAGAGCCAGACTGACTTGCCCACCTCAACACCTTCTCCTAAGTGGTGATGTGGTGACATCTCTGCAGTTCTCATCATTAATGGATCTGTTTCCATTTCACATCTACACTTTTCTTCTCACATGGTTTTGCTCTAAGTATAAAGGCTCCTAGACTTAATGTGTAGTGAATTTAGTTGTTTCCTTCTCCAAATTAAAAAACAAATATCATTAGGGAAATTTTGTAAGTAGAAACAGAGGGATGGTAAAACACATTGCCATTTTTAATACTTGTTATTTGCATAAACTAAGCTAGATTTTTCTCTTAGGAAAAAATATAGGACATTAAGTCTCTACTGGGGTTTAATATTTTAAAGCCACAGTTAGCTTTGCTTACTTTCTCTTACCACAAAGAAGCAAAGAGTTGTAGGCGAAGGAACAAAAACAGAGACCATGGAAATTTGGAGGTTTCACCATAGATTTGCATCCTAAATAATACTAGCAATGGGTAATAGCAATTTAAAATTTCTCAGTTGACTTATTAAAATAATCCTTGAAATTGTAGTTGGTTGCTCTGTCCATGGCAGAACAAATTTGTTGATATTTATGTGCCCCTCTCTACATGTACGTGATTGTGCAGATGGATATTTTATGTATATCTTCATCCAGATATAAACATAAATATATGCAGACATATACTGACCCCATTTCATTATACTGCCTACAAAACGTATATTAGAAAATGTACATTTACAAAGGCCAACATTCAAAACCAAAATGGCCAAGGTAAATATCGGCTTTGGGGAACAAGAAAGACACAGCTCGATTCGAAGTACAATACCTAGGGTGACCTGAGGCAGCCTTTGAAATGTGACCATAATATCACTATGTTCCTCAAAGGAATAACTGATGTTCAGCAGGTGGTTAGAGACCTCATGTCTCCATTTACTAATTGTCTCAATAAATTTTACTAAGCGTCTAATGTACAAGGATACCATGTGGGATTAAAATGCTAAGAGTTATTGGTGACAATTTAGTTGAGTCGCAAGATGACAAACATCAGTTACATGGTAATAAAGAGAGGAGGATCCTCAAAAGAAAAGCTGTGGATAGGAGTTTTCTCAATTGATCAGGTCATGTTGTAATGGAGGCGAGGTCACAGGATCAAACCTCTCTTTGACAGTTACCTTTATCGTATTTCAAAGACACAAACCAGGCCTGAGAGTTCTCAACATCTTCCCACAAGATGAAAAGAGATTTGGGAGAAAAAGAGAGTGGCTGAGTCCAAATTCATTCCAAGTACTAGAAAACTAACATATTTAATGCAAAGTGGATCAATAAACGGAAATATTCTAATGTTTTGGCTTACAATTAATTTTGGGTTGTTTTGGATATTGCTGCATCACATATACAATCTAAATATTAACATGAGAAGATTAAAATGGAAGAAGATTTATTTAGGTCTGGTTGAGAGGCTAAAGAAATAGCAAAACTACCAGGATTAAAACTTCCTGGCACTGACAGGCTGCCACCTCCGCTTATTCATAAGCCAACGATTTGCGCCTCGCCGTCGCAGACGTAAGAAACGCCGTTGCTTATCTTGTCTTACACAAAAAGGAACTCGGGTTTGGAATGGCTCTGACACAATGTTTTGCTTCTCTCAGATGAAATAGCCCAATAAAGCTGATACTGCTGTCTGAACATTGCTTTCTGATAGGAATTTGCCAAATTAATTCAAAATGCAGCTCCCAAGGAAAGCAACGATCTGAGTTTAGCCGCAGTAGGGTAAATCCTCCTGGCTGTCAGGTTCTCAGCTGGGGCTTGTATTAAACCAGTGGTTGCAAACTCTACTTCCCAGGACCTCTCCAGGTCCAACAGGCTGAGTCGGGGGCAATCAAGGAAGAGGCACCAGGGGCTCCCCACTCCACTCAGACTCCCTTCAGCAGGCATTTATATACTCTCTTATCAAAATAGCTTAGTGAGCTCCTGTATCCTTTTTCATTTGAAAAAAAAGGGTTTATGCTAAAATATCTGACAACTTCTCTGCTAGCCAATTCCTAAATTTCGCCAACATTTTGTGGTCTACACTTCATTGATTCCACTGCATCTTGATAATTGCTGTTTAGAATTTTGTTTGAAAATTATGTTAAATATTGCACAAATGGCAAATAACTAGAAGACAGATGGCTGTGCTTTTTCCATCTCTGACACAGAATTGTTGAAGAACAATATGCTAGGAACCACCTTCTAATTATGATATACCTATCATCGTGAGGGTGGGAATAAAATCTTTAGAGTCCCCATGCAGTGAAAGATTTGGTACTCTTCACTCTCTCCTCCAATGTGGATTTCAAAATAGGAACAATACTAAACCTCAAAAGACAAAATGTTGCATTTGCCAAAATTAACATAACATCTTTCTAGAGTTTCCAATAGTAAATTTTTGGTTAACTTGTAATTTTTGTGTGTGTGAAAGCAAAGTGTATAAATGTGTATCCCAGTGTTGCTGGGGGCCTACACATGAACATAATAAGCCCAACATCTGCCTAGTGGGTAATTCAGCAATAATTATACTCTACAAGAAAGTACTCTTAAAGGCAGAGCTAGAGCAATCAAATACACTGGGTATATTAGAAAAATCATAATTTCTTGTTCTGGAATATAATTAGAGGTGTCATAATCTCTTTTACAATGAATGCAGATGGAGTTAAACCTAGCTCAATTTAGATGGTATAAAATCTTTATTGTAAAAAGAAAGGTATGAACAAATATATATGCTTTAATAACTTGTATTCCTAGATGAAGCTACCAATAAAAATAGTTACTATTTCTTAAGCCCGTATGGGGTATTCTGTAACACTTTCTCTAATACTCTCCCCTACAAAGTTAGTTTTATTGTGTATTCATTTTACAGTTGAAGAAACAGAATCAACTAAATTAAGGAATGTGTTCTGGGTCATACAGCTGATAAGTGCTATTTTGAGGATGTGACTCCAGGTCCATCTGATTCAAATGCCCACATGCCTGCAACTATGATAGGCTGCTGAGACTGATTATTTGTATGATCTGTAATGCATAGTCAAAAAGACAATAGATAGCCAACTATTTCCCTGTAAACTCTATCTTTATGCAGAGCATCCTTTGAATTTCTGGTGTTCTTCAATGTTAATTAATATTTATATGTTCCTCTGGATTCACAGATATATATTACATGTTATAATAATAAAGAAAAATAAAGATTAGAAACAAATTAATATGACAAGAAAATATTGGGGGAATCCATGGTAAATTTATTGAAAAATAGTCATGATTCATGAACCATATACTCAGACTGTCTATGAATTCCTCATTGCAAATTAAGCAATGAGGAGCATGGTAGCTTCACATGATACACACTCCAAACCCCAGAACATTCCATGGCCATAGTTTGCTTTTCGTGGGTGTTATCTGATTATCTATCCATATTAAAGGACTTAACATGACTAATGAACCAATTCTAAAACAGGTACCTGGTGTGACATCTTAAGTTCAAGTTTCTCCCCGTCTTCCAAGAAAAATTAAAGCTGTATTCCTCATCTGCGTGTGTTTCCTTTACGTGGGGCTCCCTTTCCTCCCTTTGCAAGTCACCTCCTTCTTAATGTTCAAGACTAAGCCCAAGACTCACTTCTTGAAAACTTTCTAGAACTCCATTCTCGTGTAGATGTCCTGTTTTGTCCCCCACCCGTGGACTCTACATTCACCTTCATCAGGCCTTGACCACATATCTCACCATTATCTCTTCCACTGGACTAAGTTCTTTCAGATGACCTCCAGGACTCTGTATGGCACCAGCTGTTAATAGATGCATAAGAAATGTATCCTGGGGGATAAATAAAAAATCAAATGGCCTGAATGTCCTAAAACAATTTCCAGAATGCAGTAGAAGTTTTTTCTGTCAGCCTTTTCATCCATTCTCACTACTTCTTTATCCCCATTCTTATCTACATACAAATAAATACACGCCAACGTATGCACACAGGTACCTAGACACACGAACAAATAAACATACAATCATCACCATTATTCATTCTATCTCCTCCGTGGACTAATACTGCCTCACTCACGACCATTAATGTCAGAAATAGGCAAAATAGAATTGAGAATTCTAAGAATTTCGAAAACCCACAAAACTGCATAATCAACCCGTCTCACCATGTTTTGCTGCATTCAATTAAACAACTATTCACTGAGCACATACTACTATGTAAAGCGCTAAGAGCAATCAATGAAGACACTCACGTATCCTTGAACACAAAAGGCTCAATATTATGTCCAGAAAAGCAAAATTAACTACTGTACCTAATTAAAACATATCTTGGGATAAAACCAACACTACCAAAACAAGATGAGTATTTTAATATGTGGGATGGCCTGAAACACAAGGACTAACTCAAATGGTGTGGCTCACAGCCTTTGGACAAATAACAGGACAAAAAATAAACACACATGTCCGCCTGCAGGGCGTAGGTCTGTGGTGTAGAATCTGTGCTGACTCGAAGCGGGATACGGATGATAATTTGATAAACGCTGTTTATCTTTAAAATGTGATTAAGCAGCATGTATAATGAACATGCTTAGAAAATGATGAATAATGCATCATATGTGCAGTAAAGGATAACATAACATAATTGTCTGAGGGGGTAGTTTTTCCCTGGCAGCTTCCCAAAGCTATCACAGTGCATTCTTCCCTTCCTCAGAAACACTGGGATTACAACTCTGCCAGAGGCAAAAATCCTGAATGCAGTGAGTGGACAGCATGATGATTCTCACCAAGGATTTCCGGGATCTCTAGGTGAAGGGAAACCTGTTGGAACACTCGGTCTAGGAATATGCAGGGTTTCCTGTGACTGCCACAGCATCCCCAGTGTGAAAGGGTAGGCTCAGTGTGTTTATTTCCCTCTCATATCTCAATGAAGTCCTCTTGCAGCCTTTTCGTATTTAAAAATGGAAATAAATCATTCCACAAAATACTATGTATTCTAATTTTATTCTAATCAATAGTTTTGTAAATAATTAAACACAGATCTAACTTGGATTGATTCACAGTATATTTTTCTAAATTAGGGGCAGTTCACTGTGCAATAAAAATTCATTGCTTAGGTTCAGTTCTTAGTGCAAATTAGAATGATTCATGGTTCAATTTATAGGAAATAGCTTAAATAAGTCCATGCCCATATACACCAAAATAACATGTTCTGAATGAATACATAAGTATGCATGCCACAGTAAAAATTAGAACTCTGTGTAAAACGGAGATATTACGTGATGTCTATTTTCCCTTCAGAGAAATGTGCACAAACCTGTTTATGATTATGCCAGTACACGGAATCTCATATAAATGAATTATTTAGGGTAGACATTACATAGATACATAAAGATAGAACAAATGTAGAGATGATACAGGCTCTGCCTCACGTTTGGCAGAGAGGCTAGAAGTCATATGTCTAAAAAAATAAAAATCAAGTAAACTGATTTCCATCCCTGTTCACCAGGCACACAAACTCATGATGAAGAATTCTCTATTCTAATCAAGGCTGCAGAACAGGTAATGAGACCCCTTATGGAGAACAGTATATGTACAACAAATTAGGTCAATAAATAAATGTGTTAAAAATATTTAAACAGGGAAGACGGAAATTACTTAAATGTGATAAAGATAGTTTAGCAAAATTCATTGGCAAAATTAATGCTAAATGGTGGAAAGCCATTTTTATTAAATTAAGAAACCCAACAAGGATGGCTGTCATTAGCTCTTAAAATACTGCTTTGAAGGTTCTGGCTGATGATGAAGCAGTCTTTACTTATAGATGATAAGATTCCATACTTTAAAAATCCAACTCTAATGAAAATATACTTAAACTAAAAAAAATTTACCAAGACGCATAGATCCAGGATAAATATACCAAAAACAAAAAACAAAAAACAAAAAAACAACCTCAAACATTAATTTTTCACTGCACTAGAAATAAACAGCGAGAAATTTAATAAAAAATGTTACACAAAAAGTAGCCATGCAATCAGATGATACAAGGATAAGTTTACCAACAAAAATAAGACTTAGGTGAAGAAATATCAATAAGGAATATAACTTACTATTAGAGAGGAATCAGCAATTGTATTAACACAACCAACGTCACCTTTGCACAAAATGCATAGAGATTTGGACCACAAACTATAAGCTAATGTTCTTTTCACTTTCAAGTGAATGATTACAGGTTTGCTGTAGGCCTTCATTAGACCCATTGTTATGTCTAGAATTTTTATACCTTTCTTCGATTTAGAAGATCATCAAAAAGCCTAGGCTCCACGCCAGTCTCTTGCCAGGTAGGCCCAGTCCAACATGCAAAAAAATTTAATGGATATAATCTTAGCCAACTATGAATCAAAGAGCTTCAATGTACAATAAAGTCAAGTGACGACTTCCAGATAAACTAAGAGGAGGGTCATGTACACAGGAGGCTAAGCAAACAATGAGGGTCTCATGGCCAGGCCAAACTGGGTATGCTGTTCTCCTAGAATAATCAAAAGGAGTCTACCTGGAGGAACAATCCTAATCACTGCTGACGAAGGAAGCAAAAGCACATCAATGAAGACGTGGTTCTGAGGGTCAAGTCTAATGTACACGATGATGTCATAAAAAGTAAAAGGAATTCCTAGGCCAGACAGGAGGATGATGACCAGGAGTTAAAGGGTATGTAGAAAAGAAGCTGGGTCTTTGTAAGCACTTCAGAACTAAAATACCGAGAGGTTGCTGGAGGGTTTGTTACATTGCACCAGTTGCATGGAGTGTTTGTGAGATTACACAGACCCACACATGTATACAACCAAACCCCAAAAGCATGAGAGAAGTGCAAGTTTCATGGCTTAAAGACGCTGGGCAAGGTCTATGTTCCAACTGAATATTAACCATCAAATTACATTTTAATACTGTCCTTTGCTGACTAACAGTTCAGGATTGCTTGGGACCAACAACAGTTAAACTGATAAATTATCCAAGTGGGGAAGAACTATGAATGATATTGGAATCACATGATTAGAGTTAAAAGGACAGGCAAATTTAAGACCACAAACACACTGATTCAGAAAATATAAAATTATGAAGGTAAAGACATCCTAAATACAATTCTTTGGAATGATGAGATTTTGTTAAGCACAAGTTAATACCAATTTCTTTCGTTAATAAGATAGATTAGGGAGTCACACAGAAGTTGGTCATATCTAAAACAAACAGAGAGTAAAAATACTCTCGAATCTTAGGTAAAAATTATGTAAGACAAACATGAGTCGTTTTCTCTTTTCAAATCATTTCTAGCTTATTTATATACTTCTCCCTGACACTGGAAAAATTTAGCAATTAAACTGAAGACCATAAAACTAATGTCTTCTCCAGTACAAAAAACACAGCAAACAAAATGTAATTTCGTCTCTCTTTGACCTAGATTATGGCAACTACTTTAGATGTTTTATTTCCCACATGTACTAAGATGTTCAAATGATACATGATACATAGGCTTCTAAGAAGACTATATATCATCCCCAAATGTTACTCTCTCTGAAACAACAAACTTAACTTATTAATCATTCTGAAAACTGTATGCTAACAAAAAAAGCCAGCAAAATTAGATGCAAGAACTTTGCAAAAATTAGATGACCAAGTAAATCAGATAGGCAGATTTGAATTCTATTTCATCAGGCACTGCTGGCATTATCACGAAATTTAAAAGACCCAGATGAGTCTGCATAAATCTAACTCAGCATCTTTTTTTATAAGAAGGCCAGCTCTAATGAAGTCCATAATGATCTGGATAAAATACATTTAATTAGATTAAAAACTGCAACATAAAACAGCTGCACCATGCCTTTCAACATTTTCCTCTCTGAAGATGAGAGATTGAAAAGGGGTTGTAAAAAAGTCCATTCATTTTTCTTGTCTTTTAAAAGGAGGAAAAAAAAACTATTAGACACAACTAAAGTTTCAGACAATGTTTCACAAGTGAAATCCAAACCTGCCATATTCCAAGACCTCACCTGTGCAGTATGATAACAGTGTAAGGTGACCAACCCATCAATGGGATGGCATGTGATTAGACAACTTTGGAGAATTCTTATGATTCCCTCTGTGATACTGATAGTACAAGACTTATGTTCTGCTTGATAATGTCTAGATGAGATAAACAAGAGAGAAAAAAATCCAGGCTAATTAAAATGTATTTCAGAAATAATCCTGACATGACTTTCTAATGATAACCAAGTCCACTGTGAGTGTGAGATGATGGACTAAAGATCTATCTATCCTTCCGTGGATATATCTATCCACTCATGTGATTTATATATTTTCAGTTAGGGGAGATAGGGGGTGAGAAACAGGCATGCAACAATTATTAAGAATTTCTTTAAAGAAATAAATATTTGTAGTGCTCAGACATGTTATCTTGATGCTCAGCATCCAAGAGCATGGCCTCTGGAGTCAGCAGACCTCTGTTAAATCCCAGTTTCAACATTTTTTAGCTCTGTGACTCTGGGCTAGTGACTTGACCTCTCTCGGTTGCAATTACCTACAGAACGGGCTGAGAACAACACAAGCTTCATAGGATAACTATGAGGGATTAAGTGCAAAGCACTTTGTACTTTGCCTGGTCTAGAGTAGGTGTTCACTAAATTGAATCATAATCAAAAGAGAAAAGCATATTTGAGAGAAAGAGAAACTACATAAATGAAGAGCTATGTTCACAGAACGAAAAATTCAATATTGAGATGTCAAATCTCCCCCAAGTGATCTACATTTAAAACTATTTAAATTAAAATAGCAGCAGGCTCTTAAAAAACTTAACTGATCAATTCTAAAATTCATATGGAAAGGTACACAACCTAGAACAGCCGAATTAATTTTTACAAAAGAAAGAAAGAAAAAATTAGAAGGCATACACTACCTGACTTCAAGACTTACTAAGAAGCTGCACTAATCAAGCAAGATGTGGTACTGGAGAAGGACAGACAGAACAGAGAATCTAGAAATAGAGTCATACAAGTGTGATCTGTTGATTTCTGACAAAGATGATGAGGTAATTCGATGGGAAAAGGAAAGTCTCCTCATCAAGTTATGTTAGAACAACTGGCCATCTGTATGAAAAATGGACTTTTATCCCACCATCTGCAAAAACTGATTAAAAATGGATTCTAAATCTAAATGTAAAAGCTAAATTATAAAACTTCTAGAAGAAAATCTTTGTGACTTTCCATAGGTAAGGATTTCTTAAATAAGACACACACACACAAAATGAACCTAAAAGAAAACATTGATAAATTGAACTTTATCAAAATGAAAAAAACTTCAAAAGATACCCAAACAAAAAAGCAAATTACAGAAAGAAAATGTTCACAATGCCTATATGACAAAGGACTTCTATCTACACTATATAAGAACCCTTACAATTCAATAATATGAAGACAAACAACCCAATATAAAATAGGCAAAAGATATGAACAACTACTTCTTCAAAGAAAAATATAAATGTTAAAAAAACTCATAAAAAGATTATCAAGATCAGCTAGTGAGAGAAATGCAAATTAAAATCACAATGAAATACCACTAACACCCATTATAATGGTTAAAAATTAAAAGACTGGCAATACCAAGTGTTAGCATGGATGTAGATGGAAAGAGATATAGCAGTTTTTTGTAAAGTTAAACATAAATACCATACAGCATTGCCACTATGCCCCCTAGGTATTTACCCAAGAGAAATGAGAACACATGTTCAGTGTTCATAGTAGCATTATTCAAACTAAATGTCCATCAATAGGTGAATGGATAAACAAAATGTGGTATGTCTACTCAATGGAACAATGCTTATTAATAAAAAAGAGTAAATCGCTGATAAGCCCAACAATGAGTATATCTCATGACGACTATTCTAAGTGAAAGAAGTCAGATATAAGGATACATACTGAATGATTTTACTTATACAAAATGCAAATTAATATATAGTAACAAAAAGGAGATTGGTGGTTGCCTGGGGTGAGGAGGGAGAAAAGGAGGGATGTACTGAAAAAGCGTACAGATGTACAGATGACCATTATTATGCACACAGAAAGATGCTCAACATCACTAATTATTAGGAAAATGCAAATCAAAACCACAATGAGATACCACCTTACATCCATGAGGATAACTGTTATCAAAAACAAAAACAAAAACAAAACAAAACAGAAAATAACAAGTGCTGGTAGGATGTAGAGAAATTGGAATGTTGTGCATTGTAGATGAAAATGTCAAATGGTGGAGTTGCTATAGAAAACAGCAGGGCGGTTCCTCAAAAAATTAAAAACAGAATTACTATATGATCCAGCAATTCTGTTTCTGTGTATACAACCAAAAGAATTTAAAGCAGACTCAAAGATACATTTCTACACTAATGTTCATAGCAGTATTATTGACAATAGCCAAAAAGTGGAAATAATCCAAATATCCATCTACAGATGAATGGGAAAACAAACTGATATATATGTACAATGGAATATGACTCAGCCATAAAAAAGGAATGAAGCTCTGATAGCTGCTACAACATGGAAGGCCCTGCAAAACATTATATAAAGTGAAATGTCAGACACAAAAGGATGAATATTGTATGATTCTACTTATAGGAAATATCTAGAATGGGCAAATTCATAGAGAAAGAAAATAGACTGGAAGTTACCAGAGGCTGAGGAGAAGGAGAGAATGAGAAGTTATTGCTTTATGGGTATAGGGCTTCTGTTTGGGGTGATAGAAGTAATGGTTGTCCAACATAGTAAATGAAATTGATTCCACTGAATTATATTCTTAAAAATAGTAAAAATGGTAAATTTCATGTTATGTATATATTTTACTGAAATAAAAATAGTACAGCTGTCCCTTGAACAACATGGGGGTTAGAGGCACCAACTCCCCATGCAACCGAAAATCTGCAGATAACTTCTGACTTTCTCCCAACTTGAGTTATCCCTCAGTATCAACAGGGGATTGCTTCCGGGACCGCCGTGGGCACCAAAATCACCAGATTCTCAAGTCCCCTCGATAAAATGGTCCAGATCGATGTACACAGTCAGCCTTTCACATCCATGGACTCCTAGCCGTGGACTGAAAAAAATCCATGTATTACTGGACCCGTACATTTTAAACTCTTGTCATTCAAGTGTCAACTGTACTTTTTTGTACCAATTAGAGAAACAATTTGTACAGAGTTTAAGACTCTTGCCTAAATGATGTTTTGATGAGCAATGAAATATGCTGATCCAAACAACCCATTTAGTTTCCTAGAAAACAATCAAATTTAAAAAAAAAAATAGAACCTTGCCTCCCTGAAGAGTTCAAGTATATGTATATATACATATAGTCCTTATCACTAAATAATGATTTGTAGAATAAAGAGTTAAAAAAAGTAAAATGTTCATTTCTTTACCCCAACCCATGTCTGAAAGCTAGAAAATCACTGAATATCAGAATGGAAAACAACACTCATTTCAAAGTACAGTTGACCCTTGAACATCGCGGGGGTTAGGGATGCCAACCCCAGGCAGTTGAAAATCTGCGAACAATTCTTGATTCCCCTCAAAACTTAAAATGCCCCTTGGTATCTGTGGGGGATTGGTTCCATGAACCCCACTGATAGCAAAATCCACGGATGCTCAGGTCCCCTATATAAAATGGCGCAGATCAATGCCCTCAACAGCCACAGATCCCTAACCTCAGATCAAAATCAGTACAGGTATTTATTGGAAAAAATCTGCATGTAAGTAGACTGTGCGGTTCAAATCTGTATTGTTCAAGGTCAATTGTATAAAGAAAAAAGTGACACAGGGAATCTTTTGATAGTAATGGAAATATTCTATGTCTTGAGTGTGATTGTGGTTTCATGGCTGGGTAAAACTGTCAAAACTCATCCAATTAAATAGATTCATTTAATCATATAAAATTATTGCTCAATAAAGTTGATAAGGGAAAAAAAAAGGCACCAACTAATTAGCAAGAATATAATTTATGCCTTCCTTCCGTGTCTTCCTTAATTTCATCCTGCCATGTCTAGGGGTTTTCTCTCCTGAAGGGAAACAGGAGAAAAAGAGAATAAAGAGGAAAAAATTCATTTACTCAATAAATATTTTGGGAGCATCTATTCATCTGTGACTGCAGTAACACCTAGTATTACAGGATTATGGGTGAGGAAACTTAAGGTTTGGCATGGTAAAGTAATTTGTCTAGGTCACATGCAAAGTAAACAGTAGAACTGAATTTTCAGCCACTGTCTGTGGTTCAAAATCTTCACAGACATGCACTGCAAAGATGCTCTCCCTATCTGAGATCTTTCCAGGCCTGTATCCGTGAGGTGCAGTGGTGCATGAGCAAGATCCTACATGCAGGAGGGGAAGGGATGAGATGCAGAGCCCTGACAATCATGCATTAACAATCAAAACAAAACGAGTGGAAAACAGGTTCACAGTTGAGGACCCCACCTAAAGAGTTCAAAACTTGTCTTCGGCAATTTATCCTCAACAGTTGTACATAGAGGGTAAGGGCACAAACCCAGAGTCACACTTCCCACGTCCCAATCTTGGTGCTGGGACCTGATGTGATCTCTTCTTGTCTCAATTTTCTCAATTGCAAAGTACAGATTATAATAGTATCTACCTCACAGGGTTTTTGTTTAATTTTGTGTCTTCCTTCCTTCCTTCCTTCCTTCCATCCTTCCTTCCTTCCTCCCTCCCTCCCTCCCTCCCTCCCTTCCTTCCTTCCTTCTTCCTTCTTCCTCTCCCTCCCTCTTTCCTTCCCTCCTTCCCTCCTTCTCTCCCTCCCTTCTAATGCACTATGGTTCTTCAAATAGAGTTTCTGCATTACAAATGTATGATGGAAAAAACAAATGATAGTAACACATTATCTTATGAAAGAATAAATGATTGATTTCTCTTTGGCAGAACTGGGTCTTTTCCCTGCCTTTCTCTTTCTAGGGAAATAAAAATTTTACTCTTTCTAATACCAATTTTTATAATTGGTATAAAACTTGGAAGATTACTTTTGAAAATCTAGTATTTGGAAGCTTGAGGAAGCTATTTTTTTTTTTAAATAGCCAAGTACAACAGCTGGTTGTCTGAAGGGTGGTATAAAAACATTTGCTATTCTACAGAACTTCAGCTGCAGCAGCTCACAAACACAAAACCATCTTTATTGAAGAAACAATAAAAAATTGTTAGAAATTTAAAAAATCATATAGTATAGAAAAGGATGTTTAGTGTAATAAAAATAATGTATAGATAATGTTTCTTAGAGTTGACAAAGGTGCCCATCTGCCTACTCAAATCCACACCTCTAATAGTCTGCAAATTCACTAGTCGTAAAAGTAAAAGAGAAAGCGAACAGATTCTTTGGGGACGATGTCCTATCCAAGTTAGGTGGCCTACTGTTGCTATGTTCCAAACTAGCAGAGTCAGGGATAATAAAACACAGTCGTTAAGGGGAAAAAAAAGACTATTTAGAATTACAATGAATGTCAATATTCTATAATAATAGAAGAACTTTTAAATTAGAAGTAGTTAAATGCATTGTTCTTAAAAGTAAACAGATATTTGACCAACTGCAGGTGTTTCATCTGCTGCTCCACTGGCGTTAGGACAAGTCACTCCTATTGTATTAGCAGGTATGTTGAGCTGACCTTTGTCGTATCAGAATGTTACATAGTCTTGAGAACCAAAACTAAAAGCAAAATCTTCCAGAAGTTTTAAGAAGCAATTTTAGATTTGAGGCCAAGGGATGGTGATTTAAGAAAAAAAAATTGTTCCTTTCTTTTTAAAAGGTCTTAAACATTTATAACAAGCTTCAAGAAAAAGGCAAATAAGACAATTATTCTGTGGCATAATAATATTTCATTTTCTATAGCTCAATTAGGAGAACTAATGAAGAAGAAATATGTCCCTTGATTGCAAAAGCCAGCTTAAATTGTTAAGAGCCTAATTACTAGCAATATTTGTTAAGCAAAATCTATTTATGTTGGAACAGAAGGCATTTAAGCATCAATACGAAAGTTAAAATAGAGAAGACAGTACACAATACTTAAGTTATCACTTCAAATTTGGTAGTGTTAACAATAGAGCTACTTCAGAGATCACTAAATATATATTTTTTTAAGTTCTTTTAAACACCATATATCCGAGATGATCCGCCAAATATAAATATTTCACGTGAACAGTTAATTAAGAGTTCTTAACATGTAGATGAGAGAACATATCATAAAATTGTACCCTCTGTCCTAATTATATCTTAACTCTGAACGCTTTTGTTGAACAACGAAAATGACATGACATTCCCCACGCAGCAGAACATCTTTCTTGATTTCTGGAGATAACAAAGTAAGAAATAAAAAAGGAAAAGCAGAAAAGAAACAAACTGACTCTTGTTTCATTTTTAATAAATTTTCATGGTCCCTCAGTCATTCCTAGGTTGGAGTACATAGTAATTTCTATTGCAGCCATCATTTCTATTGATGAATTTTTATGTGCTGTTGTTGTTCCCATTTGTAGAATGGGCCCTACGTCTGAGCTCTGACATAATCCTTCAGCTCCCATCATGAAAGACATCCGGGACCCACTTTATCTGCTCGTTACTTTGCTAAGCCCACCAATCAAAAGCCTGGGGAGGAGGTCGCACATACACAGGGCTCCTGGGAATACCAACTGACTACTAGTTGCCTACTCAGCAGCCATTCTTTCTTTTTCATTCCTAACATAAACCCGATTTTATTCAGGTACCCGCCCTCGTTAGAAATAGATGTTTTTAACTTCTTTTAAATGCTCAATGTAAAAATAACATGGAAAGACAGCTGCAACAAGATATATAAGTGGAGAGTTGGGTATTCTATCAGTGTTTAAACAAATATGTACCAACTGGAAAAAAAATATGTGGATTCATTATCTTTTACGGTCAAATTTCTGGTATGATAATCCACATCAAGGCCAATAAGGTAGTAAAAAAGGTTAAAATTTAGTATGGTAAAATAAATAAATAAATAACCGAATGAGGACCAGGAAATCGTGGTTTCAATATCACCTTTTGATCCATACGTAATGAGATGAGAACTGACTTCCCAGACGGGTTCTACCGGCACCATGTGTACTGCCTGAATAAGGGGTCATGCTGCTCAGGGTTCTTAAACCAAATACTGAACTATTTTTCTTTATAGAGGGGGGAAAGGTTATAACATTAGAATCTAAAAATCTGAATAAGTAAAGTGACTTGATTTTTTCATCTGCTTGATAAATTGGCTTATTTTGCTGACGCTTCTTTAGGAGCTCTATAGCTATAAGCCAAAAGTCTTCATAGTTTTTCAGTGCAAAAATGCATCCTGCTGGTTAAGTGAGGAGCTGCTCGTTAGGACTGAGGAGCTGCTCATTAGGACTGAGAATCGGGAAAGACTTGTAGTTCATCCACACGTTTCACATCACTGACTTAGTGACAACGTTTGACCATCATCGTTCATTGGTCATAAGTGGAAAAAGCATCTGAAGACAATAAAGATGTTGGTCACTGATTTAGGAGTCCTTTTAGTCCACTATCTGAGGATAACTTGACCTCTCCTCAAGAAAAAATATTCATCAGGAGTAGCTTGAAAATGTGCTGAATTTCGGGCACCTCTCCAGAGTGACTGTCCCTACACAATTCTTAGACCCGTGAAAGGCTCTGAGTCTTTGTTCTAAATACACTGTGACATCATAGATCACCAAGTGATGATAAGCCTGCCAGGTGGTGTGTCCTTTTTGAACTAAGTATAATTTTCCCAATTCCATATACAATCCTTTCCCCCATGAACACAGGGACACATACGCCATTGTCTATCTCAATGACAAAAATATTCCCATACTGAAATATGTCATTTCTGAAATGAATGCTATTTTATTTTTCAAAGGTAAATGTCTTATCTTCCAGTGAAACGACAACCTCTTTGAACAATGATGCATGTTCGTAAGCATCATAAAGTAAAAACTTTAACCAGTTCCAAACATTCAGTGAGGTTTTTAATAAATATTTGCTGAATGAATTAATGAAGGTATGTCAAAAAAAAATTAGATTTTCCTGGTAAATTAATTTTGAAATAGGCAATGTACAGTCAATAACTAAATGCTAGTTCAAAATAACTCTAATAAAGCAATACGGGAAGTAAATTAGAAAACTTACAGTGAAACTAATCACGGCTCCCTCCCCTAAACCTGCTGCTCCTTTTGCATTCCTTATCTCTGTGTGAGGTACCACTACATCAAGAGATGTCTGTGCCAGGAGGGAGCTGGGAACACCCCAGTGTTGATGATTCAAAGGAAGGACTCACAGGCCTCAGCTCACAGTCGTACTCATGGCTGTCTGTGGTTGATTGCAGTGAGAAGATACCAAGCAAAATCAGCAAAGGGAAAAGGCGCATGGGTGAAGGCTGGGAGAAACTGACCAAGTGCAAGTCTGCAAGGTTCAGGAGCTGCTTAAGCCCTCCAGCAAGGTGTGAAGTACTGTCAACCAGGAAGCTTGCAGAGGTTCAGTGCTCAGAGTTTTCACTGGGGGCTGGTCACACAGGCCACCTTTGTCTAATTTCAGTTTCCCAAAAGGACAGCAGGTGTTCAGCACAACCATAGTGTCTGTACGAACAGTCTGGGCACAGGGAGCACTCTAATTAGATATGGGGGAAACCCTCCCCAAATCTAAGTTCTCAGATGTCAGCCAAGGGCCAACCTTGCAAGCAGGCCCTTTCAAGCACAGCAGTTAGGCCTGCGATATTCACTCTTCTGCACAGTGACCATGCAAACACCAAAGGTCTCAGCTCCCATTTCTTCCTCACCAACTCGCATCTGTTCAAGGTCAAACCCAGCATTTTGCTCCTTATATCTCTTGCATCTACCTCCATCTCTGAGTCCGCGCCTCTGTCATCTCTTACTGGCATCCCTACACCAATGCCCAGTTAGTCTCCCTGCCGGTGCTCCACTCCTTTCTCCACAGGTTCTTCCCTTGATGAAGATGGTTAATATCTTAATCTTGTTACCCTCAATCTCCTGAGCACAACATAAAGGAGTCTTCTGTCACGTGCCCAAGCCATCTCTCTGCCTCATTTCTCAGCACGTTTTCCTTTTGTACTCTATTCTGGTCACGTGGAACTATTCCATACAGTTCTCAGAAGGCATCACAGCTCCGTGCCCCTGTCACTTTGCGCAGGCTACTTGCCCTCTCTACCTGGAGCATCTTCTACTTCAGCCAGGGTTAAGAAGTCCATATCCTTTTGAGGCATCGACTCCTCCAGAAACCCTCCCTGGATATGCCCGCTCTCCCAATCTAAATTAGGTGTCAAGATACGTGAGTTTGACTCCCCTCCATGGAATTTATTACACTGCATTGCCATTTCCCAGTCTATTTCACTGATTTATCCTCACACACTAACCACGTACTCCTTAAGGATATGGTCTGTGCATCCCCAGTGGCTGGCATGGTCAATGACAAATTGTTCAGGCTCAATAAATATCTGTTGACTGACTGACTGAATGTCACAATTTTAGCAGGGGTCTCCTGAGGTCAGCCCCATCCCTTAGCCTTAGGGGGTGGACTAAACTGAGATCTGGCACAAACACTGAAAGTGTCGCATGAGTCATGTTATCCTCTTTGCACTGACTGTGTTCAAAAGCTAACAGCCAAAAGCGTGATCTACCTCTTCTGTGCAGGTCCTCAGAGCCCGCGTTTGTACACTAATCCTACTTCCGATTTGTTTGTTTTCCTTAAACTCTAATCCTGATTATTTCACAGATACCACTTTAACTTTTTTTTCTAACTTAAATTCTTTCTGGAACAAGTCAGAGTAAATAAATGTATATAGAGTCCAAGAGATAGGAAAACACTAACTCATTTTTTTCTAGAGAAGGTAAACAGCTCCCTGTTTCTCAGTAACCCGTTCTTGGCTGAGTCCAAAGTACCATAACACACAGCTTACAGAAGGAAACATTCTCCTTCTGGTTCTTCTACTCAACTTCATGCAATGCAGTCGGTCTAAGAAAAGGCGTGCACGGGTGTGCCCATACTGTCCTCCCAGGATTTAGGAACAAAGCTCAAAGAAGTGAGTCCAGATGTGCGCCTTGCTTTATTCAGTCCATGTGCTGTGGAAGAGCTATGTGTAAATGAGTTGGGTAAACAGAATCAAAACTTAAATTTACTTGAGATGTTCACTATTTAAAAGAATGCTACGGCAAATCAATGAAGTAATTTGTAATCCCAGATTTATAAACTGAGGCTTTTAAAAAAGTATACTATTAGAAAAGCCTTCTCAGATTCTTTTACATAAATACACAATCCTCTTAATTTGTTTCATCATGTCTAAATGTAACTCGTTCAAACTTGGCCAGGAAAATAAAATTAATGTTAAATACTGAAACACTGATATCACCAAATTCACACCAGAAATTATTAGCACCTCAAATGTGAGAATGTTCTCAAAGCCTTGTTAATTCCCAGCCCTCCACTTTTGACAAACATTCCTTGACATCATAAGTAAAACACTGCTCTAGGTGTCAAGTGGGATTTGATGTAGTTAAGGTAGTACTTGCTTCCTAAATGAGCAACCTCATTCTGTTTCTTTCCCTTTCTTCATTGTTACAGAATATCTACCTATTACTGACATAAGATGTATTTTTCTTCTTTATTTCAAGTTTTTATTTTATTTGTTTTTCCTTTATATCTGCTTTTGTTTTAGAAACTCCTAGACAAGAGATAATTTTCATTAATTTGCTTTATGAAATTCTTAACGACTACAGGGAACACAGAGGAAGGACAGTATGTACAGAGATGGGAAAAAAAAACCCAAAAAGATATAAAGCTCATCACTTAATTTGAATTAGTGGATGAAAATTCTGTCTGAATTAATGATAGATTTGTATTGTTAAAGCAATTCAGTTTAATTGATCTCAAGTACAAAGACAGTAGGGCAAACTGGACTAATCGAAGGTGGCATAGTGGACATTCTAGGAGTTTTAATTTTAATTAATTAATAGATTTATAATGTGCTTCTCAACAATTTGAATATAAACAAGACATTTTAGAAAGCATCTGAAAACTGTTCTTTCATGTAAGTTAAGAATCAGTCATGCGATATGTTTACAGTACTATTTTTTCTTCAAATCATCTTTAAAAACAGAGAAACGGTAAATTTTAGCCGACTTATGTTCCAAATTATCACAACTTCTAAATAAATATGATCAGACTACAACTACCTTGTAAGTGATTTTGGCAATGAACGATGACTTAAAGGAAAAAGAAGCCGCTCAATAAAATGTGCGCTGAACACTAAATTTAAAAGCAAAAATCTTCTAGAACATCCGATAGGTCAATGTTTTAAAATCCTTGTTAATGTTGTTATCTGTCACATTGTGTGTATTTAACCTACTCACAGGTATTTATGCTAATTCATTAGCTCCCACAGGGTGGGTAGGGCTGACTTTATTATCTTAAAGCACTGATGCATGGCTTCCTGGGTCAGAGACAAATAAATCTTTTACTATAATTGCATGCTACTTTTGTGCTGTTGTCTCCCTGCTGTGAAAAATGTTAAAATATTTAAGGTTTACTATCTGAAGTGATAGTGGTTTTATAATTAAAGTCTGGAATGGGAGGGTAGAATGGCAGAATTTCATACTTTAGTAGGAAAATTTTTCTTTGAATTAGTAAACTTTTGGGGAGAGCAATAAAACTGAAAGTTCTGGTGAATAAGAGTTAGCAGAGTCTTTTTGAGATCACTATAATACCAACCTGAAGACAGTATGGTTCAATTAAGATAGAGCTAGAAGAATAAGGAGAACTGTGTATGTAAAAAAGATCATGATTACCACCAGTGATAAAAATGAACGGGTTTAGTTCATTTTTCATCAGTGCTAAAATACACTAAGCTCCAATATAGCTATTGTTTTTACACATCTTCAAATTTGTAGATACATTTGACAGCCAATGGGGGAGAACAGTTTTTTCCTAATTAGCACGCTAGTTTGAAGTGGAACTATCTGACTGGCAAGTGATCCAAAGATTCTCTCACCCCATTCCTCCATCACTCATACTCCCTCTATCATTTTCCTCGTCCCCTATCTCCTGGAGAAAAAGAGAAAAATCTAGTCAGTGTGGAGGCTGGGTGTGGGTTGGGGAAAACAGCTGGATTTTATCACTTGGTGTGTCGGAATTTGCAAAGTTTCTTCGAATTCTAAATCTTAATGTTGCTCGGCAGACTTGTGCTTCCTGGTACCAACCAAGAGGAGATGCTTCTCCACTCACAGGCCCTCCCGTGGCCACAGCCCTGGGGCCCTCCAAGGAAAGCAGAGTTCGGTACCATCACTAAGGACAAACTGCTCCTGGACACGAACCTAGCAAGCAACAGTATTTTCCTTAGACACATAATTTTATAGATAACTTGATTTAAATCTATTCTATTATTTCATGTGAATGAAAAGCATATGCATAAAACAGCCTGGAAGGGCAACTGGAGCTTTTCCATGCACATTATTGTGTGTGCTCCATGCCCAAGAGAGACCTAACTCAGTCAGCATCATGTGTGCAGGAAAACCACACATAATTATAAAGGCCACACAGTCCAGTGCCGACTGAGCTGGTGCTGCTGGAAGAGGAGCAAATGGTCCTCAGCCAGACTCTGTTTGCGGGGAACAAGAGATTGTGCGGAGGGTCTATGAGAATGAGTTTGTGGTTTGGAACTGGCTAGTCAATTTTCAACATAAGCGAATCCAATATGGGTGACTGTTTAGAAAACCAATTAAGGACAGTTAAATCTTTCTCAGTTACTTAAGTGCTTTTCATCTGGAGGTGTGGTCAGAGAAAGGAGCCTCCTGGAAACCAGAATCACAAAGAAGTGTTTAGTGTGAAAAAATCAGTTCCAGATGATTTTGTTTATATGTCTTGCGTTTAAATCCAGACTATTAAGTCTAGACACTGGAAATTAAACTACAGGTCAGCAAAAAAAGAACACCCAACTGGTAAAAGGCTGTTATGTCACTTTGCTTTTATTAAAGGGATATAATTTGCTTCCTTCGAATCTATGTTTTAAAATTATTTTTTATAATAAAATCTCTTATGACACAATTGAAAAGAAAAATCAAAAGTAATAATAAAATAAAACTAAATGCTTGCTGATCAATGCAATGCTCAGGAGGAAGATATAATTGGGAAGGGAGCTGAAAGGCTGTGGAAGGGCAGAGCAGAGGAGACATGTTTTAATTTGTAATAAAAGAAAACAAACTATGAGAATTTGCTAGAGTTGTGAAAATTTTCTTCTGTTTAAGGAAAGTTTCATGCCAGATACCTTCAACTCAACATTAATATCCACAACCTTTCATCAAAAAAAAAAAGAATACTGTCATGGTAATTATGCTTCTAAAATTAGATAAAAACCCTGAAAGCAGGTGTATCTGCAGATGTTAATCTGCTAACTTACAATGATGCATTGTATTTGTTTTTGCAAATAAACCATACGAAATTTTTAAGAACAAAAAATGTTGCCAGAAATTAAACAAAAGACAAGTTCCTAAATGCATGTATTATTTTCACAATCATTTTAATGTTAATAAGCCAAACAAATATAATCTCAAATCAAGAAACAAAGCAAAGATAAAAGAAAGAGATGGCATTTTTAACCCTAAAAGATATCACATCAAGCTCTACATCATGCTGTTTTCAAACTCATCTTTAATCCAACCCCAAAGGTATGTAGAAACTGCTTTTTTGCTTCTTTTGAATAAGAATTCAACATTCTCACAAGCTTATTCCTCAATCAGAGGTAGCAGCATCTTCTCACTGCTCCAGACACCTGCGAAGGCTGAATTCCACTTGGAGTTCACGTTAGGCAGGAACCAGTGGGACTCTTCTACCAGGGATGCTGGGGTAGGCAGTGGGCTCGGGTTCTGCCTCAGACACCATCAGTCCTTACTGCGTGTAGCTCAGTTGTGAGGAGAAGGGAATCCCAACATCCCACACCTGCTCCCTTCACGAAGCATGCGGCGGGCGTGGTGGCCACTTCTCGGGAGTGTACCTGTGCTCAGGGAAGACCCAGGCCTTGAGAGGTGCTCACCCTTACCTTCCTGATCCATTTCTAAGGCTGAGAGGCTACAATGACTTGGAGAGTCTTAAAGGCAACCAAACAGACAAGAAAACCAGCAAGGTGGGAGCTGGCAATTCATAAACTCATGGTAACAGCAAATCCCTCAGGTCCTCAACCTGAGGGCTAGACCGATAACATTTACCTTATCTCTTTGTGTAAGATGAGAAAAGATGCAATAAGTGAGTCTGATTCTCAAAGAAGAAAGAGAAAGTAATATTTAATATTTATACTTCCGATTATACTTTCTTGGTGTTGAACCAGAAATACATCTGGGCATTTCTGTAGCAATCTGTAACAAACTTTATAAATGTACCCATTTCAAAATGATGGGCTTTAATTATAAGTTCTCTGACACACCTTTTATCCATTCCATCTTTTGAAAATGACATCCAAAATGACAAAAAGCTTCAGGCTATTAGAGAACCGAAAGAGAAAGCCCTGCATCCCCTAACGGCCTAAGGACCAGCCGAGGGTGTGCTCCCCACCTAGGGGCTAAGCCCTTACCTGGGACCTGTCAGAACTCTCATCAGAAAGTAACGGGACCAAGTGACAGTGGTGGGATAAAATGGAACGGTAATAACTGTGTTTAAATTGACAAAGGCAGGGTCCTAATTACTGACAAACCTGATTGTGGAATTATTTTAATGGCATGGTTTCATCGCCTTCAAATGCATAGAGTAAGCAGAACAAGCTACTACTTTGTTAGATAATGAAAAATAGATCAAAATTTATGTATAATTGGTACATTTCTAACTAGTGCTTAAAAGCTATTTATCTCTTAGTTAGAAAAAAGATTCTTTTAAGTCATTAATTGGCGACCATAAATTTTAATTCTATTCTTGGTCTAATTGTAACAGATTTCAAGTAAGTAGACTCTAAAACAATGAGGCTTTACTGCTTAAATTAAAAATATGAGTTGAAGGGTTTCCTAGGAGATCACAATAGGACAAATTAACTGTTATCTGCAGAAACACTGGAGTATAGAATATTGAATGTAGTAGATCTATATGAAATAAACATGAAAAGATATTTAAGACATATTAGTAAATAAAAATAAGAATGTTATGGATATATATATAATATAATGCTACTTACAATATAACTTTACTTATCAAAACAGCACAAAATGACTATTTTTCTTATGGGGTGTGTCAGTATGTGTGTAATCTTTAATTACGTTCTGGGGTGTACTGGCAATGGTTACCTCTGGGAAGGCAGATGGAGGAAAGGACATGTAGATGGGGAGGAAATGGAGACTGAGGACAATGACCAAGGGGGAATATTAGCTTGGCATGGAAAGCTTTTTTCTTCTATAAAGTGATTGTGCTTATATATTATTTTTCAAATTGAAAATTAATCTAAAAATTTCCAATTATTTACAGCCCACTATAACTAATCACAGGTGGTGATTACTGAGTATTGAAGAAGCCGATAGGAAAGCACTATGGTAGGTGCTGTGGAAGTTCCTAAAGCAGAGGACTCCTCTAGTGTTCAACCTCACGAGAGCCACGTCTCAGGCACAAGTTCCCAAGGAGAGATCAAGTGTAATGACTGGCAAATTGATCATGGCCTAGCTTATTAATACGAGAGTGATATCTAGACAGGATCACATAGGTTAAGAAGTGGTCTGCAGTACCAAACAATTTACTTTGACACTTCTGAGAGTCAGGCTGATTTTGAGGAAAATACTTTTGTAAACAAAAACACAATTAAAAAATTGTCTTTCTTTTTTATCGACTTGCCAAAAAAGCTGTATACGTATACTAGAAGCAATAGTTAATAATGGTTATAATAAGGCTTCTGGTAATGGTGAAGTAGCTCTTATCAAACCAACTCTCCCACATATAACAATAATAAACTCTAGACAAAACACGAAAACAACTATCTAAAGGCACAGGAGAATGGCGAAAAATAGGCATAAACTGAAGAAGAGTCAACACTTGAAATAAATGAACAACACTAAGTGAGTTTCTTATTTTAAGGCTTTTTGGCTGAAAGAAGTTCTGTGCCAGCTGGGACAACTAAAACTTGAAGAAACAGAAGAAAGCAAGAAAAAATAGCTCAGTGAGGGCCACAGAGGGGAAATCCTAAATTTACTGCATAAACTCTGCCTGAATTTCTGGCTGATCCCTGAAATCCACATGCCTCAGGAAGATGTCCAGCAGCCCAGCCAAAGCTAACGCAGGAGAAACGAAGTTTGGACCATGAGTCTGGCCAAGGTTATAGCTTCCTAAAACGAACATACAAAATTCAATACTCTTTGGAAAAATATAACAGAATCCAGAATCCTATAACATATTAAAAATGTTCTGAATAAAATCCAAAATTACTAGGCATATTAAGGAAGAAGAAAAAGTAACTTGTTCTCAAGAAAAAAATGCAATCAACAGAGACCAACCCAAAATGCTCCAGATATTGCAATAAATAAATAAGGATGTTTTTAGTCAGGATTCATAACTATGCAGAAAAGGAAAGAGAGAAAGAAAGAGAAAAATAATGTGCTTGTAATAAATAAACAAATAGAAAATATCACCAGAAAATTATTTTTAAAAAAATGAAAAAGAATCAAACAGAAATTCAAAAACTGTAATATCTTTAATAAAAAAATTCATTGGATGGCTTAAGAGCAGATTGGAGATAACGGAAAAAAGTCAGTGAAATCATCTAATCTAAAGAACAGAGAGAATAAGATTTTAAAAACTTTAAAAAGTCTCAGAGCCTTGTGAGAAAATATCAAAAGGTCTAACGTGTGTAACTGGAATCTCAGAAAAAAAGCAAAAAGAAAGAAAATACAGCAGAAAAAAAATTACTTGAGAATGTAATGACTAAAACTGTTTTAAATCTGGCAAAATACAAAAAAATGCATATTCAAGAAGTTCGGTAAACCTCAAGTAGGCTAAATCCAAAGAAATCACGTTTAGGTATCATACTCAAGCTGGTGAGAAACAAAGATAATGAGAAAGGCTCGAAAGCAGCCAGAGAATAATATCATATTACATATGCACAGGGAAACACTGATAAAAATTACTTTTGAGTTCTCCTCAGAAACTACAGAGGCCAGACACCGGAAGTATATCTTTAAGTGATGAATAACAGTTCCCCAAAGATGTCCAAGTCCTGATCTCCAAAACCACGACTATATGTCAAGTTACCTGGCAAAAGGGAATTAAAGTTGCAGATAGAATTAAGGGTGCTAATCAGCCGATCTTGAGCGGGGAGATTCTCCTGGATTATCCAGCTGGTCCCAATATCATCACAAGGGTCTTTGTAGGTGGAAGAAGGCAGGAAGAAAGCACGAGAAAAACAGCAATCATAAAGACTCGGCCTGACATGGCTTAGATGATGGGGCCATGAGACAAGAAATGTGGGTGGCCTCTAGAAGCTGGAAAAGCAAGAAAGTAGATTCTCCCCTAGGACCTCCAGGAGGAACACAGCCTTGCTGGCACCTTGATTTTAGCCTGCTGGGATCAATTTTAAACTGTGATTTCCAGAACTGTAAGATAAAAAATTTATAGTTTTATGCCACCAAGTTTCTGGTAATTTGGTAACGTGACAATAGAAAACTAAAAAATGTGCTGGGTTGGGGAGAACCTATCAGCCCATAACTCTAAATCTAGCAAAAATACTGCTCATGAATGAAAGCAAAAGAGACATTTTCATATAAAAGGAAACTAAGAGAATTCATCGCCAGCAGACCTGCACACCACACAAAGTGCTCAAGAAAGTGCTGCAGGATGCAGGAGAATGATACCAGATGGAAACTTGAATGAAGAGCACTGGGAATAGCAAATGTGTGGGTAAACATAAAGGCTTTTTCTCCTCTGCATTTCTTCAAAATACATATGACTATTTAAGCAAAAAAGTACAACACTGCATTGCGAGGTTTGTAAAGTATGTAAATGTAATACACACAATGCTATGCATTCTATATTTTACAGGAAATGGTAAAATATTGACTCTAAGTAAATGAAAAATTTAAGTATATGTATTGTAATCCCCAAAGAAGGCAAGAAAGGAGGAAGAGGGGAACAAAAAATAAGAAATAAGACAGGACAAACAGAAAGTAAATGGTAAAATGGTCAACCTAAAAGTTCAAATAACCACAGTAAAACTGAGCGGCATGTCCCAAAATAAGTTTCTGTGAACTAAATGTATGTGTCGAAGACTATGGTGATGATGTTTGGGAGTGAGGCTTTGGGGAGGTGATCAGGTCCTGAGGGCAGAGGCTTCATTAATGGGATTGGTGCCTTTATAAGAGACATGAAAGAGATGATCTCTCTCTCCCTGCGATGTGAAGACACGGCAAGAAGGCAGCCGTCAGCAGCCCAGGAAGAAGGCCCTCACTCAATCTACAAGCACCTAGATTTTGGACTTCTCAGTCTCTAGAACTATGAGAAATAAATACTTGTTGTTTAATTCATTATAGTAGCCCAAGCTAAGAAGTGTTACTTGACAAAAGTGTTCTCCAATCCTTTAAGTTTAAGAAACACTGGGATAAACAAAGGTAAACAAGGTTTGCAGAGCAGAGCTTCTCATCCTTTCATATAC
Source organism: Pteropus medius (assembly GCF_902729225.1). Classification (NCBI taxonomy): domain Eukaryota; kingdom Metazoa; phylum Chordata; class Mammalia; order Chiroptera; family Pteropodidae; genus Pteropus; species Pteropus medius. Next base: position 4,581,586 of record NW_024349796.1, read on the forward strand.
AAAGGGACACAAGGATGCTCCAGTGGTCACACCCACCGAACTTCCCAAACCCTTTACCTCGGTACCATCACATAGGATTAGCTCTTCATGAAAAATACTTTTGGAAATGCTATTACAGCATCTCAGCCAGCAATTATCTTGTCTATTCCTTGCCAATATGTTCATTTGCATAAGAAGTGGTATAAGATACACTGGCAGATTTAAACATGTATACAAACCCATAAGTCAATTACAATGCTTTAGTTTCCTACTTTTCATTGAATTAAAGAGGAATAAAACCACAGCAAAAAAGACACCAAGAGGCAAAAAAACAACTCCATCTCTAGTTCTGCTGTCCACTCCATTTACAACTCCCACTGAGAGAGAAAATGCTGAAGAGAAGCAGCAGCAGAGCTGGGACTTCATTTTCTACAAATTCAGCCAGACAATGATTTTGGGGTTATTCACCCATTCACTCCCAACGAACATGTGGCCGATGGAAACACCCAAGGAAGAGAAGTGCTAAGTTAAGGTTCATTATCTTTTTAATATATCGTATTTTATCCAGGACAGAATCAAATTTGATTCAATGTAACCCTTCCGGGTTTTAAAAAAAAAGTTCAAAATATGGTACTTTACTGATTAACTAATATGTAAACTAATAATTTAAGAACATTAATAGTGTTGGTCAAAACATTAAAAATAAGTCAAAGTTATATCAGTCACTTGTCTTTTTTGGTTCATTTATTTGAATTGCTTCCACTAGTATCCTATCATTTTTGCCCTGGTCAAGTGAGATTAATTATTCAACTGACTTCCTTTTGGTTGAGGTAAAAAAATACTTTGCTCTGTAAGTCTGCATTTATTGAAGGCATTTATTGTAATAGTATTTACTGAAAGACTATTATTTGATAGATATAGACAAATATCAATATCAGTAAGATAGGCCTTATCTTTTAAGATTTAAATAAAATGTATAAGCTATATATGCAAATGGATATAAAACATGGCTGACTGTCATATGCAAAGAGAAAGGAGGAAACATTTTTTCCCCGTTGGAGAATCGGGAGGAGTTGGTCCTTGAAAGGTGAGTATTTCAGAGGTGAGAGGAGAGCTGGGAACCAAAAGTAGAAATAGGACACCAGGGAAGCGTAGGGCATTTGGGGGAAAGGTGGGTAGCCCAGTACAGATGGAGCATATAGGTGACACAGGTGAAAGCTGCAGGAGAAAATGCTAAATATCTAATTTTGGGTCTTGATGCCAAGCTAAAGAGCTTGGACTTCATTTAATAGTCATTGGGGTTCACTGACTATTTTTTTTTAAACTCTGGATTAACATACTCCATTATTTTTCAACAATATTCTTTGAGAATCTATTATGTACCCCAAACTGTGCTAACAAGTAGGAATACAAAACTTAATCCCACAAAATCCACCTCAAGAAGACTGTGACCTAGTGTGCGAGCTCAGTGTATAGAGATAAATTCCCATAGCAGCGACGTGGAGAGCAGATTGTCCTGTGGCTCTGCCTGGCAAAGATGCCAAGTCTGGACTGCCTTACTGAATTCAAACCCTCAATCTACATGTGATCCATGCATGGAGGAATAAATAATTTAAAATAGTAAAAAAGAAAGAAAGGAAAGATGGGAGGAATCAATTTTTGCTGTATCATAATACCCATCATCTAGTAAAAGATGATAAAACAGCACAAAATAATGCCACTAGCTGGACAGAAGAAAGAGATTTTCTTGTTAACAAAATTAATGCAGAAACTTTTTTTGCAAATGCTCTAGTGTTCTTTTCCTGTTCTGGTGATACTCTCATTTTTAAAAATGAAATAATAATTTGTCAAATGAAAACATAAACATCTCCTCTTTAAATTTTCAAAATTAGCTCAAATAAAAATCTGTTATAGCCAACGTTCAATAAAAGTACATCTCAGCAAGTTTCTTTTAAAGTGTCCTCCATAAAGCAAGCAGGAGATACACAAACATGCACACACATTTTCTTAAAGCTTCGAGGTAATGTAACTTTCTTACTGTAATAAGTATGAATAGTGTCAGAGGGAGGGGAACTAGATTTATTGGGGTGATCACCCTGTGAGTTATATAAATGTCTAATCACTATGTTGTACACCTGAAACTAATACAATGTTGTATTCCCACTATAATTGAAAAATAAAAAATATTATTTAAAAAAAAAGACAAGTTTGTCTATATGGGTGTGCACGCACACATGTTAATCCTTTGATTAAAACATAAACACATGCACATAAACCTTACACATAAACACATGTTCAAATATTGAAAAGAAGTTGCAAAAATAATGAAAATACCATTCTGACAAACTATTTTCAGGCTCCCTCTGAGCAAAGAAAAACGAAATTTCAGCCAAACTCTTCCAACCAGTCTCAGTCGTTAAATAATACTAGAGATCTACAATAATTTTCAACTAACAGATTTAATCTATTTGGTTTGGTGGGACTGCTGAATTGAGAACAGAAGCTAACAGTCAAAAGGTTCACTTGTTGCAATGCTAATGGAGACTGCTGTCGAACCTTCTTGAATTAAGCATGGTGGCAGCAAGTCTATGCTTATTGAAATGTCTGATAAGCTAATTTTCTAACTCTTCATTGATTTGAAAGAGAATCCTATTCACCATACTTGGTAAAGTGTCTTGAAAAAGTGTTGACAGAGCCTGAAATTGTGAATCTAGGTCCAAAACAAGTACTTCAGAAGTCAACAAAAAGTAGTTCTTATAATTAATAACCTTGGACCTAATAGGCAAGTTATTTCCTCAAAATAATATTCAATCTGACATTTATTTTGACACAATTAGTCTGTCCCAAGGCTGGCTATGAAATACACCTTTCTCTAAGTTATTAGTAAAGGGAGAGCAAAATTTGGCCACGTTATCCACCCCTGTGCTTCCCTGTGGCAACAAGTCGATGTCCACCAACACATGACAACAGCAGAGCTGTCTGTTCAAAGGAAACAGAACCATGCCTTCAAGAGACAATAGAGCAATTTCTGAAGTTGAGTGCTAAAAACCATCACCAGTATCCAGAATAGATGTAAAGAAAAGATGTAAAGAAACTCTAAAACTGATTCTCTCTTGGTCTCAGTGGGGCTAAGGAAAACTATAGTCTATTAAACACTGATTCACTGACAATTGGAGGAAAAAAAGATAAATTCCAACAATTATGATGTTAATAATTTCATCCGCAGCAACATTCAGGAAGCTGATTAGATGATCCTAATGGGTGATTTAAAGTGAACGGATAAAACACCCTTGGCATAATTTAATAAGATCTTCAGACTGAAGCACATTCAAGTGTTTCATGAAAAACCTTCTCATGGCCTTTTAACAGCTCTTTCCAAATCCAATTAACTTGTTCGATGCCAATTCTCATTACCTCATCAGAAATCTAAAGCCATCCCTTTCTGATTAAATCATTAAATAACCGTTAACAGCACAATGCCTAGTAAGTATTTATGGACAGTCCAGCACAGATAAGCAGCTCGCAAATCTCGGTGCCAGTGGAAAACAAAAACTGGAATGGGTAATTAAAAATAATAATAAATTCTATTTATCTGTGGGATGCATTAGGGATGTTCACCTAACACATCGCCCTTCCGAGGTTAATATTAAGATTAGCATTTTTTTACAGACGTTCAGCAGACAGTGCAGAAATGTTGATCAGGAGAGAGTTCATTAACATGAAAAAGCCAGGTTGTAACTGAAGAAATCAGGAAGCACATGTCAACCCATGAGCTGTCGCTGCCTGCCAGCACGGTGAGTCAAATCATCCCACTCACAAGTCACTCAAACGTCTGCGGACTTCTCTGTCCAGCATGCACTCCACCGACAGGCACCCCTATGTCAGTCCCATACTGACATTCATTATTTCATAGGTCGCTTCCCCACCTCCCAGGCTGCTTGCTGCCCCCAAGGACTGGACAAGCCTGGCTCAAGAGATCAATAGCATATCCAGAGGTCTGGTTCATAGTTCGAGGTTGTCTTCGCCCTCCAAAGGCAGAGGACACCACCCACTGAGCTGTGAACAGGTCAGCTCTGCCACATCCTTTACTTTTAGTTCTTGCATTCGTGAGTATCCTAGGACAGCGACCCTCTGAGAAAGTGAATACAGACTCTCGGAGAAGCTCCACAACAAAGTCAACAGCCCCTCTGCTGACAATGTTACACTGTCCTTTGCACTGCGAATATTTCTAGTCTCCATGCACCTTCCCATGCAGTCTTATAGATATTATCCTGGGGAGAAACAGGCTCTGAGGATAGACAACAAAATGAAATAAAACTCATCAATAAAAATTACCATTTAACTTACACTATAGGTCATTAGGCTGAAGCAAAGGAATTGAGTTTCAGTCTCTTCCATAAACCAGAAAAACTGTTAAAATTTACCAATGAATGTTACTAGTAATGTTTTGATGTTTTTATGGATTAAGAAGCTTGTAATATGTGAAGTTCTGTCAACTATTTCTTGAGATGCTAAGATAGTTCTGATTATAATTATACTTCTAATCAAAGGTACCAAATAAAATATTTGACTGTGAAACAAAAAAAAATTCCAATGGTAGTATAAATCTTTATCTTCCAGTTAAAAGCTAAAGTCAGCAAACAGGAACAAATACAACAGTACCACATTCATATTAATGGTTTCGTGAAGACAGGGTATTATCCTTGAAAAACTTTGAACTGTTATCACACTCTGCCTATTTTCCCCTGTCTCTGTCAGCATGGCACCTGGCACGAAACGATACTCCTTAAATCTCTGCCAATCCTTCGAACTAGCAGGAAATTTTCCTGATTAAATGCTATATGCAGTATTTTTACCTCTCTCTAAATCACCATGGTACTTTAAAAGCTTAGTTTATAACTATATCCTTTCATACTTTAAAAAATATGGCTTACCTGAATTAAAAATATTTAATGGTATAATTAAAATATTTTATGTGTAAATTATGTTAATATATTACTGTTCCTGTTCTCAAATTATTTCACGTTTACATTTAAAAAAATATCTTCAACTAAACTGTTCAAGGAAAGAGAAGATTCCCCATTTTTCTCCTTTAGTATCTTTTCACTCTTCCTAGTAGAAAAGCAAAAGATAAACACCAACCAGGCAGTTATACTTAAATTGTCCTCCTCTGTCTTTTAAGGTTAATTCCCTAAAATTAGCCCTACTCGCTACATTTTATGGTTGTTAGTAAATTTTAAGAACAAAACAGGGTCTTCATCCATGCTACCCTGAACAAGCCCGATCCCATCTGATCTCGGAAGCTAAGCGGGGTCAGTCCTGGTTAGTACTTGGATGGGAGACCACCTAGGAAGACCAGGTGCTGTAGGCGTAAAAAATAAAAAATAAGGGATTGTAAACTGACAAGGTCCTTGCAATCTGTGAAGTCAACCAAGGGTTGCCTTGCCTAAAAAAAAAAGAAAAAGAAAAAGAATGAAACAGGATGAAGTTGTTTGAAATTCTCTTGGCTCAGCCTGCAACAACTCCTCCATTATCAGTTTCAACCATCCATTCCTACGTGACTCCCAAAAGTCCTCTCTGGCTTCAATTTCTCTATTATCCTTTGTACATGAATAGTTAATTACCATATATACATATATATATATATATATATATCTCTACCTGTTCAACATCTCCAGGTGCCCTGCATGGTTTCCAAAGCTGAACTCATCGTCTTTCTCCTTCACGTGATTGCCCCAGACTCTTATCTTAGTAAGATAAGAGCTACTTATGGCTTAAGTAGCTCACTCTTGAACTTGAGTCAGCTTACTTCGTCCCTCTCTCTCACCTTCTGGCCTGAACCAATCTCTATGTCCTGTCCTTTTTCTTTCTAATTCTTTCTAATATTAATTCCTTGGTCTATCCCCAACACGGCTTACCTAGTTCAGATTCCAATCATTTCTGACTTGAACCACTGCTGTGTCCCCCAGCTGGTCTCGCTGATTCTGCCCTTTCAGGGCAGGACTTACGCCCGTTCCCCCAAACAGTGGCCAGCACAATCTACCTAAATTTAAATTTGTTTGGTTTACTCTTCCTCTTAATCTTTTCGAAGGTTATTCCTCAGCCAACTATTAATTCTCACATGTAATACTGGGCCTTCAGGAATCTGGCCCCAGCTTACCTCACACTCTAACCTCTAAACTCCCACCTTCTTGGAAGGTCCTCCTTTTCATTTAACACATACTCATCTCTTAAGACCATTCTCAAAACTCCTCTCCACCAATACCTTTGATGGCCCCACAGTCTGATTAGTAAGCTCAGTCATCCTTCCTGTGAGCCCACCTGCCCAGATCACACTGCTGTGTCCAAGCACCTCTCCTCCATATTTAGCCTGTGAGCTCCTTGAGGGCAGGACTTATCTTACATTTCTATCACCAGCTCATAATTCAATACTTCTCGCCTGGTAAGCCTTCAATAAATATTGAAGAATGAATGAATATGTGGAGTTCAAAAGCCAGATCTAAAGACCTATATCAGAAGATGGTAACTCTAAGATCCTAGCAGCTATCATAAACAAAGCTCTATTACATTCCTCAAGGTAAATTTATTTTTTTCATTGTCCTCAATCTCAGTTTTTACACTGAATGTATTTCTCACATTCCTAAAATAACTTTAATTATTTTGAGACTATCAAGACCATTGAAAGTGATCCTTCCATCCTTTCTCCTCCTTGATGTAAAAATTATTTGCATGGCCATCCACAGGAAAACATGTCCTTCTGAGATTCCGTTTACCCACAACCCTCACGGAGGCCCTCTCTCTTCCTGCATCACACTCCTTCACTCAACTCAGTCATGGGCCTGAGATTTATCCCCTCCTGTAATTCCCACAGCCAGGTCTTCATCATCTCTCACTTAGACTATTTTAACGACCTCCTAGTCTCACCTCCTCTCTCCTCTCTTCTTAACAATCCATTTTTTATACTATCTGAGCCCTAAGCACACAACTGATCATGCCTTAAAATATTCTCATGTGAACAAGAAGTTCCAACTTCTTAGCCTGAAATCCAAGGTCCTATAAGATCTTGTCCCATCCTGCCTTTCTAACCTCATCTTCCCTGGTGCATTATAGAGTCAAATCAATCAACGCCGATCATTGATCACTTCTTATCAAGCTACAATCTGCCAAATCTCTCCAGTCTTGCTCATGCTGTTCCTCGACATGATTATCTCTTTGTCAATTTGAAAAACCCCTTCATCTTTCAAGAAGATCCAGTTCAAATAAGCTTCTCCTCTATAAAAATTTTCAAGCTGCCCAGTTACAAGTCATGACAACATTCAGTGTTTCCATAGCATTTAGTTTATATACCTGGTCTGGCACACAGAATATTGGATCTATCTCCACTGTAATAGAGAAACTCCTTGAGAGAAGTCTGTGAATTACACATCTTTAAATATTCACTGTCTAAGATAAAGCCTAAGGCAAAACAAGTGTGCAAAAAAAAAAAAAAAAAGTTTGCTGGATTAAGCTGTCTTCATTACATAACAAACGCCCAAGGGCAGAAACAATACCTTATTCATGGCTGTATTTTTTGGCACACCTAGCACAGCTCCAAAATACTTATGGAATAAAAGAAAACTGAGATGTCGTAATTCACTTACGATTTCCATGGCTACCAGGAAAAATTTAAATGTCCCCTCTCTGGTTGGTTTTCACAGCACAACTGTCACCCTTTCCAACTGAGGTCCAGAATAAAAAGAATGACCCACTTTGAGGGCAAATATGCAAAATAGGTGAATGAGCTAATGTGAAATATTTTGAAAACATAAATATTTCCAAAATGACTTAAATACTTATATTATGAATTATTTCTAGCATATAAAGACCAAAGCAGGGCTACTCAGAGTTTGCCACCGACCAAGAAAGCTGTTTAGAAACATTTAAAGCAAATTGACAAGACTTAGACATCCAAATGGTATTGGCTGGTTTAGGTCTTGCGGAACTTATGTGATAAGTGTTGCCTGGTGGTGCAAGAGCTGCAGGGAAGTTACAGCTCAACAGGCCCGCATATCAGTCCCTGACGGAGTAGAACTGAAAAGAAAAAAAATATCTTTCACCAGAGACAGTCTGAAAACACTAGCAAAGAGAATAATATAATAAACTCCAACATATACAACCAATTTCTCCACATTCACTTCCAAATTTGCCTGAGGTGTTATCCCCCACGACATAAAACATTACGGATATAACATGTAGAGTTGAAGCCACCTCTGTGTCCCTCCCCAATCTTTATGTCCTCTTGCCCTCCGCAGAGACAGTTTCGAATATGACTTCAAATAGGCTACTAAATCCTGTTTCATGTGTGAAATTTTCCTGCTGAGGGTTAGGGCAATGTTTCCTATCACCAAAAGATACTCACATTCAACAGTGATAAACCTGATGTTATTTTGAAGACCCCTGTCTATTTAATATTATGTGAAAACTTTTGTTATGTCCCTTCAGTCATGACAGACAGACCTGAACTGCAAGTAAAGGGACATCTGCTACCTCAACCTTCAGAGGAACAAAGACCGTCTAAAAACGCCCATGAGTTGAAAAAAAAAATAGAAGAGCACGCTGTAAGGGTGGTAGAAAACAAAAGATTTCCACTGATTTCCACTAATAAAACAGGCTTATTATTTAAAAACACTGGGCTGATGAGACTTAACTATAAAAGATGCTATTTCAACGTTAGAGGTTAACAAAAAAATCATCAGATTTGTATGGAAGCACAAAAGACCCCGAATCACCAAAGCCATCCTGAGAGAAAAGAACAAGGCTGAAGGCATCACTCTGCCTGACTTCAAATTATATTACAAAGTGACAATAATCAAAACAGCATGGTATTGGCAGAAAACAGACACACAGACCAGTGGAACAGAATCGAGAGTCCAGAAGTCAAATCATGCTTATGTGGGAAAATAATTTTCAACAAAGGAGCCAAAAACAAAAGTAGAGAAAGGAAAGCTTCTTCAATAAATGGTGCTGGGAAAACTAGAAAGCCACCTGCAAAAGAATGAAACTAGACCATAACCACACACCAAAATTAACTCAAAATGGATTAAGGACCTGAATATAAGACCCGAAACAATAAATTGCATAGAAGAAAACATTTGAACTAAACTCATGGACCTTGGACTTAAAGAGGATTTTATGAATCTGAACTCAAAAGCAAGGGAAATTAAAGCAAATATAAATGAATGGGCCAACATCAAACTAAAAAGCTTCTGCACAGCAAAAGAAACCTTTGACAAGGTAAAGAGACAACCATCCAAATGGGAAGATATATTTGCAAGCAATGCCTTTGATAAGGACCTAATATCCAAAATATACAAAGAACTTGTACAACTCAATAACACCAAAAAACAAATGATCCAATCAAAAAATGAGCAGAGGACATGAACAGACATTTCTCCCAAGAAGACATAAAATAGCCAACAAACATCTGAAAAGATGCTCAACATCGCTAGCTATTAGGGAAATGCAAATCAAAACCACAATGAGATACATCTCAAACCTGTTAGAATAGCTGTTATCAAGAGGACAAGTAGAAACAAGTGTTAGGATGCAGAGAAGAAGGAACCCTCAATCACTGCTGGTGGGACTGCAAATTGGTACGGCCTCTATGGAAAACAGTATGGAGGTTCCTCAAAAAACTAAGACTTGATTTACCATATGATCCAGCAATCCCTCTACTGAGTATTTACCCCAAAGACTTGAAAACTCACATGCGAAAAGATATTTGCACACCGATGTTCATAGCAGCATTATTCACAGTAGCCAGGATGTAGAAGCAACTGAAGTGTCCTACGATAGATGATTGGATAAAGAAGCTGTGGTATATATATACAATGGAATATTACTCAGCCATAAGAAGAGATGAAATACTGCCATTTGCGAAAACCTGGATGGACCTCGAGATAATTATGCTAAGCGAAATAAGCCAGACTGAAAAAGCTGAAAGTCACATGATATCACTTATATGTGGCATATAAACCTAAAAGCAACAAATGAACAAGACAAACAAATAGACTCATGGACATGGACAATAGACTAGTGGTTACCAGAGAGTAGGGGGAAGGGGGGAGGTGATGGGGTAAAAGGGGTCAAATATGTGGTGACAGAAAGAAATCTAACTATGGGTGGTAAACACACAATGCAATATATATGTGCCTTACTGTTAAATTGTACACCTGAAACTTACTGGATTTCATTAACCAATGCTGCCATAATAAAAAATAAATAAACAAACAAACAAACAAATAAATAAATAAATAAATTTTTAAAAAATGATAGGTTAGCTTGGAGAAGACACAGAGAAGAAATATCTATATTGGCAGGTGGGTAACACGGGCTTTCCATGGTTACTCAAATGGGCACTGCAATGCCAACATGCTCTCTGAAATTCAAACCTATTTTTGCATTAATGCCAACTCATTTCCGAAACATCCACTACTAAACAAACTTGTTTGGCTGTCTCCCTTTCGAAACTTTACAAAACTTTAATTTCAGCCTCATGAGCCCTGCAGCTGTAAATTAATTGAATAAAATTTACAAACATTATGCAGTGCAATAAGGTACTTTCAAAGTCTTTTCCCTGTTCACTCGGCTAAGCTGCCTAGTGAGCCAGTTTTGCCTGACATGAGTTCAGCATCCCTGGAAACTGTCCTAATCCTACTCCCTCGGCCTTGTGCCTGTTCATGGGCCATGTTAGCCCATATCCGGAGAATTAATAAGCCGCAGATGGGCTTAAGCACTCAGAAATACTCCTGATACTGCTTGCCACTCATTATATTTAGACGTCCTTTCCAATGGGAGAATCTCCTCAAAAGAACAACAGCAGCAGGTAAAATCCCTGAGGTTATTAGCATGCAACAAAATATCTCATTTAAGATCTCTGTGGTCTCTGCCAAAGCCAGGAATTATATTTACTGAAGGTGAAATTGCTTATGCTTTGGTTTAATACAGATATTCCCAAAACTGTTTTCTGAACTTCTCCATTTCACAGCGAGAGAGTAAAATTCACTGCAATTTTGAAACAGTAAAGAGAGTAAAACTGATTGCTCCCATGTCTGCCAACTGTACTGAGTCAGCTAATCAGTGATTACATGTCCCTACATCACCCTGACACTGAGAAAACAAAAGACTAATAATTTCTCAAAATGCTGAGATGTCGTAATTCAGTTATGATTTCCGTGGCTACCAGGAAGAATTTAAATGTCTGCTCTCTGGTTGACTTTCACAGCATAATTGTCACTCCAACTGAGGTTTATCTATCGGTTCCATTTTCATCAATTTTACTAGCATGTGGAAACCTCTAGTCCATCTGGAGCTGTGAGGGCAGATGCTTGTCTAAGAAGCCCAGGCTTTGAAACAACCTCTAATACCAATTGCTATGGGAGCTTTGTCGATTTCTTAAACTTTCTGAAATGTTGTTCTCAACAATTAACGATAGTGTTCAAGTAGGATCTATCTTTCCCTTGTTTAGAACATAAACCAAAAAACAGAGTCAACATATCCCACCACTGCTTGCTCTTTTTTTTCTGGGGGGGGGAGTGTTAATTATTTATTTGTTTATTTAATTATTTATGGTAACATTGGTTAATGAAATCCAGTAAATTTCAGGCATACAATTCAACAGTAAGGCGCGCGCGCGCACACACACACACACACACACACACACACACACACACTGCGTTGTGTGTTCTCTGCCCGTAGTAAGATTTCTTTCTGTCACTGATGGCTCTTTAAATATATGGCCTTATACCAGAACCAAGCAAGTTCATAGAGTCTTTTTATAATTTAATTACAGAAAAAATTAGAACATCAGGTGTTTGATGGCTACAAAAGTGATCCCCTTGGACCCTGCCCCACCAAGTAAGAAATGGATAGTGTAAGTCCTTATAATAAATACTCATCTGTCCCTCAGTAATTTTGGACAGGACAGTGGGAAAATTAGCTAATTCAAACAAAGTCCGCTAAATAAATAAAATTCCAATACTTGTCTCTTTAGACAAAAAGAAGATGGAAACAATACAAAAGATGGCTAATGATTTGGCAATCTAATTGTTCTTCCAAATGCCATTCACAAAAGCCCACCAGACTTCCAGCTGTGACCGCGCCATGGGAATCCCCTATGGCAATTTTCAGTATATTTAACTCAAGATCAGAAACCCAAGAGTATTCTTTAAAAATCTCTAAAAATAAATAAATCTAAGAAGGAATTACTGTTTATACCTCAGAGCCATAGATTCGAAGAGCCAAAGTTAAAGAAGAAATGAACATATAGGTATAAATCTACTTCATCAGGTAACCTCTAAATAGTAAGAACTTCACTGTTGTCTCCAAGGTGATGGTCAAATCAAAGCTTGGGTAGTTCTTGGAAAACGAAAGTCTGAAGAAACTTGCTCATACAATGAAGTTTATCTGACTTTTAGAACTAGCTAGTCTTGCTTCTGACAAGAAACAAAAATTGCTGGCAAGGGAGCCTTCACTAAGGTCCTTATGTATGCATTCATTCAAGTATTCACCAAGCACCTACTACAGACTAAACACTGTGCCAGAAGCTAGAATAACACAAACAACAAGTAAACCAGCCCCTGACTTCAGGCAGTTTATAGATCAGAGAAGAAACGGAGAATTACAATAAAAAGGCCTAAAAGCCATGCCAGAGGAGAACACGGGTTAGCTATGAACTCTGGTATCTGAGAAAATAACCCTAGTTAACAATCTCTACAAAGAGATTGCACCCTCCCATAATTAATGCTAATTAACTGTTACCTAGTCTCTGAAGTTCACCCTCCTGTAAAATCCTTGCTTTAGAGTTTCAGACCTACATCTAAAATTTCATCCAAAAAGATTCTGACATCACAGTCACTGCCTGCTTCTTAACACTTACCCTACATCTTCCATTAAAAGCACTTCCCAATCTGTGTCCCCATGTGCTCATGTCCAGTGTGCTCATCCTTCATTAGTTACCACTTAGCCACTAAAATAGCTTCCACAAACAAGAATCTAATTTCACGCCCTTTCTTAGCCCTCTAATAGCTCCTGTTGGGTACATACAGGTTGAAGTTCAAACTACCTAGTACAGCTCAAACCAAGCAGCAAAACAAATACTAACTTTATTCCCACCAGACAAGCTAAGAGGGGAGCAGTCGCACTGAACTGGGCACTAGCGGACTGCCCCAGGCTCTCTCAAGCATCCATTGCTTTGCACATGCTCCTCTCTCCTCTCAGAAGGCCCTTCCCTCTGGGCTCAGCCCAGTAGTTCTTTCTATTTTTTCTAATGTACTGTCTTCTGTGTAGTCTTCTTTGGTTCTGGGCAGACTTACATGTTGGTCCTGTGCAGCTATAACTCTGCATATGTTATAAAACTGTACTGATGTAATTTTGTCTTTTCTCTTCCTACAAAAAGACAATTTCTTAATCATCTCCCAGAAACTACCATAGTGCATGACACAAAAAATACATTGAACAAAAACCTGATGAATGAATTAGGAGAATTACTAATCCATTTTAAATATAATTCTAATAAAGGAAATTATTATCTATTAGGCTAGTGGTGTACATTGCTAGAAAGATAAAATTATTCTGAGCGTGACAAAGAAATACTGTTACAATTCTGGAAATAGCCTCAATGGAAGGTCTTTTATAAATGGATTCCTTACCATTCAACTGTATCTGCCTACTAAGGGTTGACCCTACAGCAGTCACTTTGCAGTTTGCAATTCATTTGAGGTTTGAAGTTAGCTCAAGGGAAAACAAGATTGGTATCTTACAAACTTATTTTTAACCTTAAGGTCAGATTTTATTAGGAAAAAAAAAAACGATATATCCTAAGAATCAGAGGATTTTTTTTTTTAATCTCTCTCTGCAGCTGAAATCTCTATATGGACAAGAAAACCTTAATTAGTTGTTTGTTCTCATGGAAGTCATTAACCTGCAGTTAAAAATTCAGATTTCACCAACAGCTCCAAAGCAAGCACATCAGAAAATAAATAAGCCTCTGAGTTCTCACTTGCTGTCAGACTCCTAATCGTAGATCTCCTGGTCTCCCAGTTTGTTTCACTGAAATAAATTCCTCCTGGGGCTGCAGGTACATACAGGGCGCGGGGGTGGAAAGCAGAGGCCCAGCCTCACTGAGGATGTCCATAATGCATCCAGGAACATGGAGGAAGGAGCAGAGATTCGAGCAAGGGATCAGGAGTGAGTGCTCCTCATGCAGGCTCCCAGGAGTTCTCATCATGTGCTGCAGAAGGCAGAATTCTTAGAATGAGAGCAGGAGCTGGTTGCTCAGTTCAGCAAGCTCACCGGCCCCAGGGCAGACAAACTCTCAGATGTGGCGGGTCTCGATGACTAATGAATAGAAGCTGCAAATGACATGCCAGTGAACCGGGGTGGTGAGTCTAGAAATCCCGAAGCCAGGTTCTGTTTTGGCTTAGTCTCTAGTTTGATGTGTGGCCTTGGACAAGTCAGTTAACCATGTGGGGACTCAGTCTCTTCGTCTGTGAATTAAAAGTCCAATTAGATAGTCTCTCAGGTCCCTTCTAGTTCTGAACTACTACAATTCCATGTAAGGGTTTGAAATTGTGAAAATTGAGATGTTTTAGATATTTTCAAATACAAATTTAAGGAGAAGCCTTCATTAGGATGTTTCCTCTTTCATTTCCTATAAAATAAATCACTAATCCTCTCGCAACAGGAAACAAATACAAAATACAGGAAACAAATACAAAAAACAGAAATGGCAATCAAGCCTTACCAAAGACTCTGTATTTGAGCATAGTCTGGTATGCATGTGTGGTATTCACATGATAGCAATATACCTGAGGCTTTCCTATTCTCCCCTTTAGAGCTCATTAAATAGCTCATCCTCAAAAGAAGACAATTCGCATTCTTATGTTTTTCTTAGTTAAGAGACTCCAGATGTTTTCACCGCAGATGCTCTGTAAGGGATCCCATAGAAACCAGTTCTACGAGTACTAGACCTATTTTAAGGTCACTAAGTTTAATACCCTCTTATTTTGACTTACGATCAAATGATCCTGAAGGCAGCCCATGTGGGCCAGTGCGGCTAAAAAAGGCCAGATGGCAAACAGTGGTCCTTCACACACTACACAACCAAGGGATGCCTGTGGTAGCAGAATTTAGTGCAGCCTGAAGAATCTTTCGCTTTGCCATAACGCTCTTCTTCTGGATCTCCTTGCTCCAAAAGAAGTTTCCTCGAGGTGCACGTCTCTCATGCCTCCGGATAAGCATCTCTACATCAAGACGACTGGTTTCTCTCGTGTTGTAACGTCTCAATAGAGCTCATGCCTAAGCTGTGTGATGATTCCTTCTGAGCTCTTCTGGACACGGAGGAGGGCCTGATATTCATCGAACCAGCGGACATCCCCTTTGCATCCCAGAGCATTCTGCTACCTGATGCATATCACAGTCACAGCCACCTGCAATGGCAGTACTTTTCCCCACGTTACTTTACCATGTGGGGTGAACAGTTTAGTTAGCAATACGTCTGCTCAGTTTACGGTTAATACAACACCCTGCTTACGATGGACCTTCATGAGCCACTTATTAACCAGCTCTTATTGATCTGTTAATTTATACAGACTGCACAGAAATTGGTTTTGGAGGAATATTACTTGTATTGTGCTATGTTTAACTCTGCAAAGGATTCTGCTGTTTTCAACGAGGGGTGATTTCCCTGGATGAGGGGTCTGCATACTCTGTACACACTTAAAGCTTCTAATTGCTATGTCATTCTAGGGTTGAGGCTGGACTGAATGTTACAAACACTCTCATATTTACATTTATGAGTTAATTCTTCAAAACATAAGATAAATGAGTCAGAAAGAAGGGCCAACTCCCATGTTCTTGCTGTTGCCAAAATTTGGGCTGTTTTCTCTAGGATTTCTATTGACTATTATAAAAAAAAAATCGGTATTTGTCAATTTTGGAAGAAATTTAAAAGTGGCCAAATGTTCTAACAAATCTATGTTAAACTTCTGGTTCTATTATTATTGTATTTGGATTACTCTGATTTCTTCCAAACCAATTCTGTACTAGAGTCTCTTAAGTTAGGGTATAATTAGATTTCTTTAAGAGAAGTCGAAGACCATACACATAGATTGCTACCAAAGAGGGAGCAGAGATAGACAGGTATAGTTTTTCTTCCTACATAAGGCAAAGTTTCTGAAAAATTTACATTGTGAATCACGTGTGCTTTGAACATTCAAGCTTTGAGAAGTAATATTTTGTTTGCTTTTGTACTAAAAGACAAAACAAAAAAAATTAAAAGCCAGGTATACTAATCTACTTTTTCAAATATACCTGCAAAAGAAACTATTTCTTTTAATGCAATCATGGAGAATAGCGACGCTTCAATATATAGAAATAATTATGCTTCTTAAAGCATTGGTAAAAGTACTAATGAAGACCAAACTTTTTCACAGTTGTTTTGTAATAGAAGAAATTTATTATAAAGAGACAATCCCATTTTCCATTAGAATTGCTGCTAAAGAGAATATGTATCATAAAATTATATAAACAAACAGCATATTCTATTTAGGTCGCTATAAACTAGATAAATTGATTTTTAAAAAGTGTCACTTGGAAGATAAAGTCAATCTTGGTAAAAAAGAAATGTTTAAAGTTTTTATTGTCGTTGTTCTTCGTTGGCTTGATAGATGATAACTTTGTTTTCACCGAGAAATACAAAGTACAAAGTACAAAAGAAAAAAAGTCCAAAAAGTCCCCCCCAAAAAAAAAGCACCAGAATGGAATCGTTCTGCTTTTAAATGATATAAGCAGTGAAAGAGGATGCCTCTGGCTCCTAAAAATCTTTCAACATCACTTACTACGTTGTAGGAGTTTCCTATTGCACCTTTGTTTCTCCCATAGACAGTGAGCTTCCTATAGGCAAGGGGCAAATGCATCTCACTCATCCTGTATCTTCAGCATCTATATGACGTGAGTGGCATGCAGAGACTTTTAAAGTACAGCAACTGACAATTTCATACTTGAACCTTTTTTAAAAGGATGGCATGGAGAACAATAAACACATTTGCTTAGAAATGACCACCTCTTGGCTCTTTTTCAGACTGTGCTGAGTCACCATCAATAGGCACAGATGTGGCCATTCTCTTAGCAGTCCCTGTAAACTGTTAGGAGTCCACGAAAGGAAGAGAAGTCCACCAGGCAGCACAGTGATGGTTGTTCTTGGGGATGCTGTGCAGTTTTTTATGGTGGGACCTACAATTAAACTTACAACATTATTAACGGAGCTCCAACATCAAAATGAGAGAAAAACACTCAGTTCGGGTGGGCTCTGACAGGAATGACTTTAAGAATTTAGACAGAGACACTTCAGCTGTCGGAGTACTGAAATTAGATTGACCTTTCCACATGAAGCAACAAAAACCTGGACGATGTATGTGAAATAATAGCCTTTGTGCCATTGAATATCAGGAAACAGAGACCAGTGATCACTGAGAGATGGAACAAGAACAGAAAGGTTGCCCCAGCTCACTGACTTCGGAGAATTTCCAGACCACAGCCCAGGGAGGGAAAGCCAGGGGAAGCCTGGTGTATTCCCTGAGTTAAGGAAAGGAAGTTGAGAGCACAGGAAGACCAGGAAGGCGAGAGTTCACAGGTCAGAAACCAGAGAGGAAAGAACTGCACAGAGAGAGAACTCTAAAAATCTGCCAGTGGTCGCACTTACGTGTTCAACAGAGTACCTGATCAGCACACGCACGAGAGGACACGACTCTAGTCTGAGGACAGAGCCAACTGAAAGGATTTGAGGTAACAGAACCAGATGCTCAGACATGGACAAGAATGGTGTCTGTTCCCACCAGCCAGAGTAGAAAACCTCAAGATTCATAAGGCATCAGATAGAGGACTCAGAGAGCCTTGCCTCAGTCACTTACCCTAGACCAAATATTGCTCTGGTCCTGTCTAGCAAATCTGAAAAGCAAGACTCCCTCAGATGAAACTGTTTCCAAGTAACTTGACTATGTTTCAAGGAGGAAAAAAAAGCTCAAGAATTGTTTTAGGGAAAACAAAAATATCCGGCACCCAAAAAGGTAAAATACCAATGTCTAGCATTCAATCGAATATTATTAGGCATAAATAAAAGCAGGAAAATACAATCCATGATGAAGAGAAAAATCAGTTAATTGAAACTGACCCAGAACTGGCACAGATGTTAGAATAAACACAAAGACCACTAAAGGTTATTTTAATTGTATCCCATACGTTCAAAAAGTTGGAGACATGGAAGATAAAAAAAAAAAAAATACTCAAATCAAACTTCTAGAGATGAAAACCACAATGTCTGAGATGAAAAATGCACTGGATGGGATTCACAGCAGGTAAGATGATATAAAAAAGATTAGTGAATTGAAGACTGAGCAATGGAAAATATTCAAGATAAAACAGACAGGAAAAAAATGTTTATTAAAAGAGAAAGAGCATCAGTGAATTATGGCACAACTTCTAGAGGGAAAATATACCTGAGGGGAAAGAGTAGCATGGTTTTAGCACATTTTCACTGGGGGACTGTCCCATCATAATGTGGATGAGGATGTATGTGGTCTGGATGTATGTGGCAGCAAAGGTAACTGTTTCCTGATCAAGGCCAATAACACCTACAAGACGATGAAAAGGACTCAGATAACGAGGCGATAGACTAGATGAGCCACTGTGTGTTGTAAGTAAGGACAAACTGTACTTCTATGTGTAAAGCACCTTGAGACTGTAACACACACATTCGCACGTGTGCACACGCGCGCGCACACACATACACACACTTTCTACTAAACACTAGGCCATGCTCTATGTCCTTACTATTACAGTGCAACTAACACTTAACTTCTCACTGTGTAAATCACATTGAGGCCATTAATTTCACAGCTTAACTTATAAAATAGGGCTATAACAAAGAACTAAACAGGTTAAATTTGCCATGATATAAAACACCACACAAAGCAGGTTTAGAACAGAATGGCAGCTTTATCTTCATTGATTCCCTTGCAGAGAAGACATCATATAACTTTATGATTCCTCCCTTCGCTGGTAAACCAGTGAAAAGAGGCACTAGTTAGTTACCTGTTAAGCACTAACCGTTGTCCTTTATCTTAAACACAGAATACATCAAAATGCCAGATTGGCTTTCAGAGAGAAGCCCTTAGCTGTGTTCTTTCACAGTTAGAGTCTTAACCACAAAGAAAGAAATACAGAATATTAAGGAGAAACAGAATAGCTTTTATGTATTGTAAATAAAACGAGTTAGCCAGTCCCATTGACATGATTTAAGCCGTCTTTTACAGCAAAATAATACTGCTTCAATTAATTGGGTAGCACATTTTCAAAGGTCAAGGGCATGAAACCAATCAGCCTGCTTAGACTTCATTCCTTTCAACAAATAGGAAAAAAAATTACACAGGCAATATTTTTTAAAAAAATAGACCACTAACTGACTCCAAAACCAAAATTCAGTCAAAAGACATTAAGATCCCTTTGTTTTAACAAGAAAGGAAATGGTTTTCCTTAGACATTCTAACTCCAGTGGATAAACATATTAAAATAAACTGCAAAAATTCACTGGAACATCTGTTTTTCTATAAACACATAGATGAAACCTTGTGGAGAACTGCCCCATCGAAAGCTGAACTATATTAAATAATCCACTCTACATTTGCTTGTCAGACCTCAGAATAATAACAAAACCCACAAATATTATAACTTCAACATCTTTGCAACATCTGTAAAACTAAGCTAAACCTGACAAGTTATTTTAATTTATCAAATGTTATTTTTATTTTTTGTAATAATTTTTAGGTTTAAATAAATAAAAGATATTATTTTCAATTTTCATTTCCTTTTAATATTGTACCACCACTAGTGTGAGAAGGAAGCAAACCAAGATGCTGGCTTTTCAACTGATTTATCTGCTGTCCCCTCCTGCTTAAACAGGACATAGGAAGCAGGTTGCCCAGATGTCAAAAATACCTCAGAGCCAGGTGAACAGAATGCAAAGTCCAGGGTGGCATCGAAACTTGATTATCTCTCTCTCTTTTTTTTAAAGGAGTCTTTCATTTTGCAACAGAAATCATCTCATGTGCATCTTGAAATGTGATCCATTGTGAAAACACAGTGACAAGAGAAGGTTCCCCCTCTCAAACTTATTCAGCGAAGTGGGAAGCAACTTAGAAACCCATTTTGTCATGCATGGAGCTGCAACTTTATTCACATTTCTAATAGTCAAAACGTTGCTACTTTAAAAATTGGGTTGCTTTATTTCTAGAAACAATGGAATAATATTATTTCTCATCACTGTACATTATGTACACATAAATGTACATATTCTCTCTTTGACAAGATTTCTTCCTGCTAAGTATTTGTAGGCTAATAGTTAAAATGTCGTGATCATCCATGTATTTGTCTGTCTCACTATCGTCACAATGTAGTATAAACAATATAAATTCCTAGGAGGTGACTAACAATAACTGTGTAATTCTGATAATGAACTTTTAAAGAATAGAGAGAACAAGAACAGTAAATGATTCTGAAAATGCCTGTATATTATCTATATCCAAGTATGTAAACCCAAAGCACTATAAAATTTTATGTATAATTATTTTAAATATACAATAGAGGAGAAATTTAAGGGAGGGAGGAGTAGATGAACAGAACTCTGCCATCTAGTTTATTCTTCCAAAATTCAAATGTTAGACAAAATGTTAAAAATAAATAAGAAGCAGAAGACATAAGTACTACCTCGAAGGCCATTCAAAGGGTAAAAATTATCTTAAAAAACAGATAATAAGATTTTTTCCAAGTAGAAGGTCTTCCAGAAAACGAAATCACAGGAGATATGGTTCAACTCCATCATTCATCACAAATACGCTGAAGACTCAGAGACACCCTAGAAGCCTACCTTAAATCCCAAGTTATACGTGCAGGTGTCATGTGGAATGTGGCCACCTTCACCCAATGATCAGATGAATCAGGCTAGAACTATCATTTATGCTGACTCAAGAATGTCAGTGATGAAAAACATTAAACAAACTGCAGAGTACCTGTTTCTGTTAATTTCATGCTGGTTTCATACTCCCTCCAACAAATCCTCTACCCTCTGCCAGGGAAATCCTTATAAATCCAAAGCTAACGACATTACTTGACGTGGCAGAGAACATCAGTTACTCTCAACACATATTCTCCCTTTTTCTTTAATAAGAGACCTTTACATTTTTTTAATGTGTGTTAAATAGAAGTATTGCGTGGAACTTCAGGGGAGCTTACTTAAAAGCCATGAGCCATGTGCCCTCTTGGGCTTTTCTTTCTCTCATCTTCCTCAGTGTTGAAATAATGGCTGATGCTCCAACAGCCACCTTGAGCCATGCAGGATCTTAAGGATAAACATTCTTGAGGCTTTCTGAAGCTGCAACTGCAGCCTTGGAATTTCTACCTCTAGGCTTCTTTTATATAGAAGTGTCAACTCCCGCACTGTACACCACTCTAGTTGGGTCTGTTTCCTGCAGCTAAATACTTGTTCTAACTAATACACTCACTCTTGAATGACTCTCGATCACCCATCAGATGTTCCAAACCCTGCTGCCTTTCCAGCCTCATCTCCGGTCACATACTACACCACTCTTCCTGAATGCTGTTCCCTATCATGCCCTAAATTTTCACAGATCATGTCCCCCTGCTTGAACCCACCCACTTCTGGCTTACTAACTTCCTAGTCCCCTATCCTAAACTGAAAGGTCATTCCTGTGTGGTTTTTGCGGGCCCTCTCTTCCCCAGCCCAGGTAAAGGTCTTCTCTTCTGTCTCTCTCCTCTCCCCACACTCATATCCCATTTGTAACTCTACTTGTTGGATTTTAAACATCTGTATATGAGTCTGTCTTCTACAAATCACTGTTTTTGAGAGCAGGGAGTATGTCATGTTCATCTCCATTTCCTTAGCATTTGGCACAGTGCCTGGCTCATGACCTTGACTGGATGGCCAATATTTTGATTTATAAATAATTGGTCACGGGCCAGCCAAGCTTGAATGTGACTTGTTCTGTGAAATCATTATCCTCAACTCAACCTCTCCCTCCTGTGTGTCTCAGGGACATTCTGTACATACCACTGAATAATGCACTGGGGTTAGCAGCTATTTAAGTATTTGCCTCTCCTGCTAGACCATGTGACCCAGAATGGCAGATTATCATGAATTTTGAAATGTCTCCCATTTCGCCAAGAACAACTGTTTTCCAAATTATTGTTCATAGTAATTGTAATCTTTTAAAAATGAAAGAGCACAAAATTCATCAAATATGTCAGTTAAAATAAATGGAGGTTGACTTGAGATACAATGTACCTTTTGGTCTCAATATTTAATTTTCAGTTTATTCTCAGACAAGTAACACTATTGATTATTTTTCCCTTACATCTTAAAATTAACAGCAGCCAATATCAGACTCTTTTAATAAAGGATAAAAGCTTGCCCCACAGGGCAGTAACTACAAAATGACTGCTGTAGGAAGTAGGAAGCATGTATTCTGCAAACTGGCCCTGAAATGAGTAATCGATGATGTCATTCTGGGATAAAGAACACAGTGTGAATGAGGGCGTCTGAGAATATCGCCCATGACAGGAGCATCACAACACAACAAGGAGATGAACCAAAAGATTTCTAATGAAACAAAATAACACAAGCTAATTAAAAAATTTCCAGTTATGTATAAAATTTTCCAGAATGAAAATCCACTTAATACAATACCTATATCTTTTTTTATTGTAATGTCTACCACCTCAAATGAGTTACAGTGATATTTAAAACTATTTCCAATGCCCTTTTATTCTCTCAAATTTCAGAAATAAACATACTTTGTAGAATGTTTAGGAAAGCAAGATTGATACCACAGAAAAAAAGAAAAGAAAAAGAATTTCCAATATTTACTGAATAAAGTAGATACAATATCAACCACACAGATCTATATATCCTTATGGAAGTGTATTCCTACCTGATGGTACTAAGAATTTTGAAAATTATTCCTGCTGCCAAATGATAAATTGCTAAGGCTCCAAACACCTGTCATATACTTCAAAAATGATTCACTGAATATTAATCTTATTACACGTTAATGAAATATCCCCAGTTGCCAAGTAACTTTTAAAAATGCACCAACTCATTAAAGAAAAAAGTCACATACTTGACTAAAGGACATGTTTCATTTAACTCTTAGCTGAACCTTGTCATTGAACTGGAGGTGGTTATTCTCCTAAGGCCAACTTTCTAACACAGCTAGAGCTCAGTAACCAGAATGGCAGCCACATGTGGCAACTGGGCCAAACTCACCTGATGTCCTAACCAAGGAAATCAAGCAAGCATGCCGTCTTGTACAGGACCACTTCCATATCTGTACCAGAAAACGCAATGTGGAGTACAGCAATTATTAACTTCAAGCAAATCCTGTGCTTCCCAAACAAGGCCTAATTTTAAAGCTATGGACCATGGAATTTATGCCCAGGAAGTCTGTATTAAAGGAAAACATGCTTTGAGGTTTTTTGGCTTTTACTTTGATTTCCAGGGAACATTGTCTCTAGAAACTTAGTGACGTGCAGTTCAAGAGCAAGAGACTAAAGGGGAGATCAGGGACTGTTGTCTACAATAGATTCTCCTTTCTTACTCTGTTCTCCCACCAAAAACTGAACAACTTTAGTCAAAACTGGAGTTGAAAACCACAGAAATCTGAAATTTTGAAGTACCAGAACAGAGGATAACTGGAGCCGAATATGTTCAAAGCAATCCAAATTTAAAAAGAACTTCATGATGGAGGATTTGAGGGGCCTGGACAGCAGAAGAGCCATCTGAGGCAGTAGCTTAAGTCATCTTGTGTTATAAAATTACTCATTTCCTGATGGTGGCAATCCTTGGTTTGCATCTTTATATTTTTGTTCTAATAAAACTGAAGCTACATAATTTTATACAAGAAAAATAAAGTGAATTAAGTCTGTTTTTAAAAAAGCTGAAGCTATCGAAATTGCATTACATGTTTTTATTGTTTTACACAGGTAGTATGTTAAGTCCAAAAGACCAAATTAAACCTTCATACAGAAATGCATGCTGTCAAATTTTCCCCATTTTTTTTTTTTTGAGAAATGTTTGATTTTATATAGAAACTAGCAAGCATCAAAGGAACTATCAAAGTAATAACACCCCCAGCACCAAAGGCTGGAACTAGTCCTCCATGCTGCAGTCAGCCTTTCTTCCTATCAATACTTCGTTCAGGTCATCTCAGCCATCCCTGTCACTATCCTCTGTCACTCTGCTCATCTCTAAATGTGTTACATTGTCTGTCTTTATTTTTAATTCTTTCCATTTAAGATCCTTTTCAGAATAAAATTTTTATTTGTCATTGTATATACCTCACTGCTAAGGCTTAATACCATACTTTGTGCATAACAAATAGTCAATAAATATTTGTTGAATTAATGATGAACTACCCTACTACTATCATTATGAAAGCAGTTTTAATAAATGAAAAATAATCTTTTTCTAAGGTACTTTAACCTGTATTCTTGTCTTAGTACTGTTACTAACTAGCTATTGATTTGGGGCAAGTCACTAACCTCCCACGGTTTCTGTTTTCCCATCTGTTAAATGTCAGGTTGGTGAAGGTGACTTTAAAAGAAACCTTCTTTCCAGCTTAAATCTGTCATTCTGCAAGTTCCTTTTCCTTGCCTTCTTTTTTCTTTTAAAAAAGTTTCTAGATATTTATTTTTTAAATAATTTTTTTTCTATGCCTGAAAGTATTTTAAGGTAATTAAAGAAATGGCATAAAATTCAGAAATGCTGTCGCAAATAACAAGGTGAAGTTTTAGTAGAGCCAATTTCCTAACATGTATGGATCATCTATTAAGTGTAACATACTCTTCTAGGCAACGTAAGTGCAAGAAAATGCACAAGACTTTCCCTAGGGCTTTCAACCTAATGGGAGAGATGGTTAAGTAAAAGACTACCTGTAATATAAGGCAGACGACATAACTGCTAGAGAGAGCCAAAAATAGCATGCTTTAAAAAAGAAAACAACGGAATGTGATGTCTCAGGCTAGAATACAACTACGGTCATACACGGAGACCTAGACAGACCTCACCCCGGGCCACCCATGACACTGCAATAGAATGTGATCTAAAAATAAAATCTGATCCTATTTCCCTTAAAGAATTGCTGATATGTCTACAATTATGAAACTACATTCTAATTGATAAACATGTTGATGACAGCAGATTTAAAACCTTGAATAATTTTCCTTAGTACTCTACATATTGAAGTAGAATCCTCATCGAATTCCTCTCAAAAAAAAAAAAATCGTATAATAAAATCAATTTAAGTCATTAGAATACAATTTTAATCATTTTACTCTTATCTTAAGAATAGGTACTGACTCTTCATATCAAATTAAAGACAAGGTCCCAACATACCTAAATGGTAAACATGGTAACCATACTACATACGACAGGCTGTGTGACAAAGAAATGAGGCCTTTCTAAAATCAAATCTCTCAGGTATCTCTTGCTTCTGGTATACACAGACCAAAAAAGAAGTAAATAAAAAAACAAATTTTAAAAAAACTAATATTAAGGAAGCAATCACTGAGTATACGACAACTTTAAGATTACAGCTGAAGACCATGATTGATTGATGAATTAGAAGGAAAGAAATATTCTGATGGAGTGGTGATATATCATAAAAGATACTCTGGTAAATCTAAGAAGAATCAAAGAAAGAGAACAGCAATGATCTTTCTTTGTGACGATGTTCATAATCGGAAGTGGTGACAGGGTTCCTGAAGAACAGACAAATATCAGTGCATGGCCTTAGAACTTAGATGACAATAGAAACAAAAACAGCCAATCAATCAA
This sequence comes from Pteropus medius, assembly GCF_902729225.1. Taxonomy (NCBI): domain Eukaryota; kingdom Metazoa; phylum Chordata; class Mammalia; order Chiroptera; family Pteropodidae; genus Pteropus; species Pteropus medius. The sequence continues at coordinate 4,607,507 of NW_024349796.1, forward strand.
TAAATCCCCAACAACAACAAAAAAGCAGTTCTATAATCAGAAAGGCGGTTGAAAAAAAAAAGGAGTGACAATTACCAATCCATTCGCTCGCATTATATACGATAACATTTGAAGAACGGAAGGAGCTAGAAGCCACCTGAAAACACTTCAGTATCCCCAGAAGCTATCAGCCAGCTATCTAGAAAGTGCTTCAAGTAGAACAGTGCCAGGGCATTAAGGGATACTCGTGGTGCAGTGGGGTGCCAAGCTAGGTCATGAAGCAACGGAGCACTGTAGCTTGGACAGGACCCCATGTGGGCACGACAGAACAGAAGAGCTTGTGACTTGGAGTCCTCAGTGAGAGTGGCACTCCTCCTAGGGTGTTTTTAATCATCACAGTGACATTTGGTAGTCTGGAGCTGGGCATGCTAGACAGGACAACCTTGGATAACGAAGGTTATTCTGCATCCTGCAAGTCTTTTGAATGTACCACCGTACATTCCTGTAGATTATAATTTTCCATTTATAAAATCTAAATTTGAGCCCAACCCCACTTAACTGATAGACACAAAATAGTTTTTGCACATTTTAATATATACTAAATTTTCAAAGTTTACAACTTCTTTGATCGTAAATTGAGGAAGAATTATACCTAATTTAGTTTGGAACTCTGTCAAAAGTGGTTCACCACTTTGGAAAACCATGTCACCAACTCACTATGTTTAAGTTACCAATAGGTCACACCTGCACCAATCCAGGACCCGCCTCACATCGATTTGTAGATGTTATATTTATTGTGATTCTGTGTGTTTCTGTGTACTTACTTAGTCCTTATTTCAAAGTTTCGCATATAAAGAACTTTTGCCAAACAGTTGAATGCTGTTTTACTTTTCTTTCATCCAAACCTACTCATTACTAGTGGCTCAAACACTTGATTACTTCATTACATCTAGAATACTCACGAGCAAGTACTTACATAATAAAATGCACTAAGTATTATCTTCCTTTTTTATTTATACTACAATTATAACATTATTTTAATTTTAAAATTATATGTATACATGGTTATATTATCTATAAATTTTGTTTTAGAAATAAAGGGGGACATTCCAAAATGTGTTATGAAGAGGGGCCACTGAATCTGACAGGGTCGTAACTGCTGCTTCGGGTACATCAGAGGAAGCCATAGGGTGGATTTTGATATTCTTGTAGAGAAAGGCAAAGGGCAAGAGGACCAAAAGTTGATGCTATCACTGGAAAGGAAAACAGCACCTGATCGTGACTAGAAAAGTGAGACACTGACAGATCCGTGTCCGAAAGGGCGGCTCTCCTGACTTTCAGGTACAGCATGAATCCTGCTGCATGAACAGCTGCTGCTTCTGGTCCACAGAAAAGGTATGAGGCTTTCCATCAACGACTGCAGCTGAGATGGGCACAAGTATTTTCAGAAATATTGCTGTTTCAGTGTGATCTTACTCTGTTGGAAAGCACTTGACAAAAGATAGCTGGGAACCCCTGAATCTGCAGAACAATTCTCCACTTTCCGTTTCATTTTGTTTTTATAGAAGTAATTCCTCCACTAGTCTAATCCGTAAATTCACTGCAGTTGGGCAGAGACATGAAGAGGGGAGACGAGCCGAGGGGAGGAGAAGACGTGGCTGGAGTGGGTATATATATAGTTTATTACATATAATTTATATCATTAGGTTAAATTTATTAATATTAAGTATTAATTTGTTATTTTTGTCAAGTTGTGGTATATGTGGTAAGGGCAGAAATGCAGACACAAAGCAAAACTCTTTTTGGTAGAATTAATAATTTTAACAATCAAATACCTTCAAGTCTTTGTTCAAATATCATCTTCGATGAGGCCTAAAGTGACTCTCTATTTAAAATTGAAATTTACTCCAGAATCCTGCACTCACAAACCTTATAAAGATCTTAGTTTTGTCCCATAGCTCTGATCAACTTCAATCATGCTACATAATTTGCTTATTTATTATCGTTATTGTTGCCTGTTAGTAGCATATAAGCTCTATGAGGGGAGAAATCGTTGCCTGTTTTGTTCGCTTCATATCCAGCATCTAGAACATGCCTGCAGCAAAGCAGGTGGGCAACACATATTTGTGGAAAGAATGAATAATAGCACCTACCATTTACTCAATGTTTTCTATGTGTCAGACACAAGGTTAAGTACTATCCAAGGAAGATCTTATTGACTTCTTACTAAAAAAGCCTGTGAGGCAAATATTATTCGTCTTCATTTTATAGACGAGCAAACTGAAATTTAGAGAAATTAAGAAGGTCGTGTACTATGGCACAGTGAGCCGTGGAACCAGCATTCGAGTTAAGCCCAGGCAGCTGGCTTGAAATCTCATTGCATAATCCACACAACGGATTTTAGAGCTGAGGCCCTGTCCTTCTCCCTTCCGAGGATGAAACAGGTCTCTAGATTAGTCAGCCCCAAAAGTGATCTCAGTTTTGCTCACTGGGGCCCTCAGCAAAACATGCAAGGTGAAAAATAATGTCTCCATGCACACGAATTTCTAAAACCTCCGTTTTGCAGTCATGAAAGCTTTAATAGGTAATTGTTGACTCAACACCTTTAAAACAAAGGAAGACTTGCTCATAAACATTCTTTGAGACTAAAGGAAACATATTCATTGAATGCAGTAAAAATGAAAATTAAGGATAGAGCAGAGCATGGTTGATCTCAACTTGCAAAAGTGACATTTTATATTTTCTCATTTGGTCAAACTATCTTTGAAAGACTAACCTTTTGACATTCAGTGCTATTTCCTTTCAACTCACAGCATCTTCTGCTGCATGTTCACTATTCAAACTAGACCAAAGGGAACAATGACAGTCTGCAGCTGTGATTTTGCTGTTTAATCAAACCTGAATGAAGGGCCTGTGCACATAAGGAAAGGAAAATGTGTCACGAGAGGTTACGGGAAGAGGCTGCCAGAGAAAACTCATCTGTTCACATGAGTAATCTCTCCGTCAGGGTTGAGGATGTTCTGAACATATTTCTTTTTCTTCTTTAAGATGAAAATGGAGATAACAATTCAGAGCACATGTTAGCTGGTAAGGCAAAGGATGTACTAACTAAATTCTTAACATATAAATAATCATGATCCCACAGCAGAAAATACTACTTTGGCTGAATTATCTCAAGTATTTTTAAAACTTAAAGTTCTGGTAAGTCAAATATACAACTGGAGCTATGTGTACTTCCTATTTAAAGGCACAGAGAATAGAAAACTAAGAACATTAAGTGATGCCACAATTCCCAGATAAACTAAAAGTGCAAAACGAGAGAGAGTATCTTTCTCCAGAAGCAGGCAACCACAGCAAGTCACCTGCAGAGTGACTCGTGTGTTCTCTGTTTTTTTCTAGCACCACAGAATTCATCACACTTTTGAATGGATGGCGTTTGTCACATTGGGGGGCTACAATTTAAGATTAAGGCTTTAATGCTTAATATATAGACAAATTATCACCAAAAGTACTTAGGCTCTGCCCTTCCATGTCATTGGGTCCCAAACCCTCATATCTTCAGTGTTATGAACAGACCTAGAATTTTCTCAAATTAAGCTCCTATTCACAAGTACTGTACCCATTCAATACTCCTCCCCAAACTGAAAATTTTTAATTACAAAACAGATCATTCAGAATGACTGCCTCCAATAGGAAGACTAATTTATGTCAAAATGTACTGATTCTTATAGGGTGGCTGCCAGTTTAAATTTCAAAACTAGAGCCCATGAAAATTACAACTTATATTTCTTAAGAGGCTAGAAATCTTAAGTGAAACAATACATTATCATTTTCAAAAATCCTATTTTTACTCTCCTGAGAATTTTAATCTCTTCCTAATCACAGAAAAAAAAAATGCTGTCTGGATTAAAAGCAATCGTCATCCGCCACTCACTCTACTTCAGGTGGTTCTGACCCTTTTCAAAGGATCCATTTTTCATTTCCATATCTCCTGTCGGAATTATTGCAATGGCTTGATAGTTGGGCAACTTCCTTCTGGTCCCTTGACTTTCTAATCTATCTTGGACATTAGTAGCAGAATATCTTCCTAAATCATTATAATCAAATTATTCTCCTGCTTAGACCCTTTAAATTGCTCCCTATTTACTAGAGAAGATAGTCGACCTTCCTACCAGAGCATTGAAGAAACGCCACAATCAAAGCTCATCTCATCTTTCCAGTCCCCTTGTCACAACGAAGCTCGACAAGCCCTGGGCTCCAAGGACAGGGAGCACACTGAGTCCCTTCCATGAGTCTGGGACAGGACTTCTTCAGTCCTTCCACTTATCTGCCACCGAAATTAAACATCAACCTGACTCCACACGTCTTTTACTTTTTTATGATGATGTTCCTGATCCTCAGAGTCATAATTACTTGTTCCTTCCTTTGCATTCCCACCATACACGAATTTTATATCTAAAACGATACCGTGATTAGTATTCGAGGTGCCTGCACTGCCCTCTTGCCTGCCACTACACGAAATCAAAGATTGTCTTGTTTCACTCCAGATGACCAGAAATACCTAACGAACAACAGCATACATGGTAGTCGCACAGCGAATGTTTGCTGAATAAAAACATGAATTCCTCATGTGATCACTCAGTCAGACAGCAAGAGGGGGGAAAGATGAAGCTCTGAGTCAAGACAGAGCTTTGAGCACATGCTCTTACATGTATCACCATAGGTTTTTCAGGATGAAAGATAAACATACCAAAATCAAGTAAGCGTGTGTATGTGTGTGTGTGTATTCAAGAACACATGAACATACCAAATTTTAAATTCAGTATCATTAATAATTGTTCAAAAACAAAACAGTTGTAAATCTAACAAAACATATATAGGACTTGTATGATGAAAACTACAAAATGCTGATGAAAGAAATCATAGAGGATCTAAATAAGTAGAAAGACATATCATGTTCATGGATTAGAAAACTCAACATAGTAAAAATGTAAATTCTCCCCAAATTGATATACATGTTTAATGTATTAACCAGCAAATTCTAAGGAAGAACTTTTGTAGATATATACAAGATTACTCTAAATTTACTTGGAAAGGCAAAGGAACTAGAATAGCTAAACAATTATGAAAAATATAAAAGGAGAAGTATTAGTTTACCTGATTTCAAGATTATATAGCTAGAGTGATTAAGACTGTGTAATACTGGTAGAGGGACAGACACATAGATCAAAGGGACAGACTAGAGAGTCCAGAAATAGTGATAAAATCTTTGGGATCTACGACTAGGCAAAGCGCTCTTAGACTCAACACCAAAAGCACCATCCAAAAAAAAATTTTTTTTGATAAACTGAACTTCATTAAAATTAAAAACCTTCGTTCTACAAAAAACTTCTAAAAGGATGAAAAGACAAATATGGACTAGGAAAAAACCACGTATCTGATAAAGGACAAGAATCTAGAATGTATAAAGTACTCTCAAAACTCAACTGTGTGTGAACAATCGAATACTAATTTAATGCAGAAAAGGTAACTTTCCCAAAGCGTATCATCTAAATCAACTCATGCAGCATGACTGAAGGAAGAGAAGGGCATCGCATCCACTTCTAGACACTTGGAGTTACTGAAACTGTTAATGGGCCCAATGCCCATCAAGTCAGGAAAGGGTGAGAATATTTTCCACAGGAAATCTCCGTACAGTGCTTCCCCTTTATCCTGAGCGATACGTTCCAAGACCCCCAGTGGATGCCTGACACCTCGGATGGTACCGAACTGCACATACAGTGTCTTTTCCTGCGCATGCCTCTTCCCTTAGCACTGTACAGCTTCTGAATTGCCAGCATCACTACTCTTACGCTTTGGGGCCATTATTAAGTCAAATAATGGTGACCAGAACTCAAGCGCCACGGCACCAGGCCAGCTGATCTGGTAACCAAGATGGCTACGTGGAGCTTGGAGACGCTGGAAAAAGGGATGATTCATATCTGGTGTAGGATCGAGCTGGACGATGTGAAATTTCATCACATTACTCAGAACAGCATGAAATTTAAAACTTATGACTTATTTCTGGAATTTTCCACTTAATATTTTTGGACTGCAGGTAACTGAAACCAGGGACACTGAAACCTCGGATAAGGGGCGGGGAGATGGGGTAGGGGGAACAAGTGTACTAAATGGAGAAACTAGAAAGAGTATTTTTTTAAAAAACAAAATAAATACCTTCCAGTGGCCTGAATATTATTAAACTTGCTATCTGATGATAGTATCTAATTGGCCTTTGGCAATTTTAGTTTTAGTTTTGTTTTGCTTAGTTGAGAATTTATATGAAAAGAAGAGCCTAAGGGATTCATCTGTTAAAACTATTAACTTCATCTAAATCCACGATTCTTGATTCATATCATCACTATTGGAACTACTAATGGCGGGGCGGCGGGGCGACATGCTAATTTGGGAGCAGCAAGAGAAAACATCCTCTTAAGGAAATTAAAACTTTCTCTCTTTTTCATGAACATATATATTTTTTTAAATAGTAAAGAGACAGAACATAAAAAACTCAACTGCCATCAAAATATCTCTTGAAACTATTTCAATATTTTAATAACGGCCATAGCTAAGTTAGCAATTGACACTGCTGTGGCTATTATTATAATTAAAATTATATCCTAACTTAAGTTTTCATTTTAAACTCCATAATTAAACCATTGGCATCCACGGGCTAAAAGTACTTCAAAAGGAAGATATTATTGTTATGATAAACTCTTTAAAAATGCATTATATCTGGACCAGAAGAAGCCATTTCCACACACAGGCAAAGACAGCCTGGGGAAATGACTAAAACTTTCAGATAAAATGACATTTTAATCTTCCTTTACAAACTCTATCCCTTGCCTAGTTTCATAAGCATGTCAGCTCACTTTGTCACTTGCTGTATTATATTAAGGAAAATGTTTTTATTTTCTCACCTTTCCTTCTAGAAGTGGCATATGACTGACATTTCAAGAGGAATAGCCTTTACTTGAAAATATTTTCTTTCAGAAACAGTACTCCAAAAGTATATTCCAACCTAAACTCCATCAACACATAATTTAAATTGGGTTTTTTCATATAAAGCATTTAATGAGCATATATGTATTCAGCTCAGCTATGTCACTGATATAATTTATAAAATAACCTAGATAATAAATAACCTAGATAAATTTTATAGGCAAAATTTAAATTATATGTCTATAATATAATTTTCATAAGGTCAATTAAACATTTATAAAAATGGTGGATCCTCGCAGGTCCACTAAGGTACTTCAGGATCCATGAACCCTTTGAAATTACATGCAAATTTTGTATGTGCATGTATATGTGCTTAGCTTTTAACAGTTTCTCAAAAAAAAAATCTGTGAACCAAAAAAAGTTAAGAATTACTGGGTTATTCACAAATGGCCATTGTATTATTTACCTATAAGTAGCATCTCAAAACAGGAGACATAAAATCCTCTGACTTTTAAAAAGGGTTTAAGTAACCGCCATGTAGCTTTCCATTTACTTCAACACATATATGCAAATGAAATAGATTTCTCAAATTTTCTTTTTTTCCCACTTCCTCTCAGTGACTCATTTTAAATTTCCCCTCAAGTAATAAATAATAGCTACTTTCAAAGGATTTCTGTTTGGAAGTTAAGGCAATCTAAAGATCATGTCCCCTAGAAAATAATCATAGTCAAACCACAAGGAAAATTAGGAACATAGGCTAGAAAGGTGGCTATTTGGTCCCCTGTTTAGTGTTGAAGTTGACAGTGAGAGCTGGAGATAAAAAAGAGCTTTTCTGACTTAAAACTAAATCAATATCTCAGTGCAAAAAAATTACTATTATTTAAAACTCTTAATGCACTCATAAAAATCCAGAAAGTAAATCTTTTTTTTGCTTTAATATATTGAAGAACACAATGGTTCAGTCACCTACCTAAAAGCTTTCAGTTCAAACTTTGTGAAGCCGTCTACACAGCTCCTCGGTCCTCTGCTTAGACTAGAGTAGGGGCCTTTGTCTCATTCATTCTTCTACACCTAGGATCAGACACAGTGCCTGCTAACACATGGCAATTCAAATGGTTTTTATTAATTGATACTGATTAAATCCTATAATTTGAACTATTAGAAGCTATCCCAATTTGGACAGCTTTAGTATGCTCTAAAACAATGGAAGGTCATAAATAAATCAAGCCATCTTAGGGACATGTGTCAAATTCTTGCACAGAACTTCCAGTAACATTCCTTGAGTCATTTCATGACAAGTCAATGCTAATCAACATAGAAGTAATTGACCAAAGAGCATAAACTCGCCTAAAATACAGAGACAACAAGTCATCCCTATATCAATCACTCTAAGGCTTCTTAATTCTTAATTAAGTGAATGGGGCAATTCTCACCAAATGTTTGTATGTATATGTGTGTGTGCATGTGTGTATGTGTATACATGTGTGTATACACACACATACATATATACACACATACATATACACATGTGTATATATACACATACACACATACATATATACAGAGTAGAAATATGGAGTTGAAATTCTTTTAGTGTTTGAGCCAAAATAAAATTTTAAATAAAAGAGAAGCATATAAGATCACAAAAGTAGAAGGAATTGCTAGGAGTCATCTACTCCAAACGCTAATCTGGCCATTTATCATTCAAAGTAAGTTTTTTGTCATGTTTTTATAAGGTCTCTAGGATTACAGTATTATATGTAAGGCTTCCCCAAATCATCCTTTGTTCACTTATGCTAACAGAAAAGAGAACTGGATTCAAGAAATAAAAGGGTTCTCAAGCCTGGCAGTGCCCAGTGATAACAGAACTTGAGACTGTTAGGTAAGAGTCACTGGTACTGTTTCTCTCTCACTGATGTCTGAACTCCTCTCAAATATGGGAGGAGCTGCACATGTTCCCAAATTACCATCTCAACATAGTTCCAACGGAGTGGAGTTAATCACCATACACAGCACACTCTGTAGAGTTTAAAGCGCAGGCCAGTGCTGACAAACACATCACTTTTCCTTGATTTACAGTTACTGTCTCTCAACTGCATAAAAACTCACTATCCACATGAGGAGTCACTCTTCATTTTTTCAGTTTGATATCCACTATCGATTTCAAAGCATAGGTCCCTTGTGCTCAGATCTGGAAGCTGAAAGAACGGCAGACACTTTAGACACCTCATGGAAGAGCCAGAAATGGTCGCAGAGAATGAATCTCCTGTTGCCTCTATTCCTGCTCTGAGCAAGTTCTTCTTGTGCTCTTTGTCAGGCACGTACAGAGAGGAAGTACAGAGAGATTCTTCAATGGCAACGAAAAGTTGCACAGAAGAGGTGGGATGTAAGCAGGGCGTACATTCTCAAGAATATCTAGGAGTTAGAGAAAGAGGATGGGGTGAAGGTTGGGAAGAAAAGGACAGGCTTTGCAGATTGGGAAGATTGAACAGAGCAACGAGTGGGCAATTTCAAGATAAGGAATACAGTTTTTTGAGTGAGCGAATGAGTGAACCAATGAACAAAACCAATGAACAAATAAAACAATGAAGCATGTGAATGAATAAGCCTGTAAATGACAGAGGCTTGATGAATGGCAAACTGGGACTCAGATGCAGATGGTCCTAAATAACAAACAATGCGTTTGGACCCATCCTAAACAGCACGAGGAGGAGGGCGTCTCCAAGTTGTGCAGTGCACAGTCTGCCCAGCTGGATGCGCAGACTTGCCTAAAAGCAAGGGGAGTTCACTGAAAGGTTTTATTACCATAAAATAAGTGATCGAGGAAGATTAATTGGGAAGCAGTAGGTAAAATACAGTGGACAATTTGGTGAGGTGACAGACAGAGGGGAGAGGGGTTGGGAGGCTGGGAGAATGGGGTGAAGGGTTAAAGAAGTACAAATCAGTAGTTGATAGATGGTCGTGGGGATGGGGAGCACGGCACAGGGAATGCAGTTAGCATGAATATGATGGCTAGGTGGAGGGCCAGGGGAGCGGGGAGCAATTGAGGGGATCGTTTTATGAACTATATAGATGTCTAACCAATGTACTGTATACTTGAAACTAATTTAAATAAGTTTTTTTTTAAGATATCGAATTTAAAGAAATTAAAAATAAATAAGGAACAGAAGCCTCACAACAGGTACTATGAGCTAAGCCACCGTTTTTGATTACAGAACACCAACATAGATAGGCACATGGAAACTAAAATTTTGGAATTAATGATCTTTTTTTAAAAATTGAGATATAATCCACTTATCATAATATCCATGCTTTTAAAGTGTATGATTGAGTGGTTTTAATATATTCACAAAGTTGTATGACCATCGCTACTATGTAATTCCAGAACATTTTTGTCACCCCAAAAAGAAACTCATGTACCATATCAGCAGTCACTCTTCATTCTCCCTCCCTCCAGCTCATAAAATTAACATACTTTAATCTTAAAACAGATTTTTTTTTTTATGTCTCCCCAAAGTGCCCGTATGGAGATTTGCACATAGCACAGTGCTCGTAGAACATAAATGATTATTTACTACGGAAATACTGCCAAACTCAGGAAGTATCAAAGAAGACAAATTTTCTACCTATCTGATATGGCATTTTTACTTTCACTTGGTAAGTAGCAATTTCCAAGGCTCATTAAGTTTTTTAAAGTATCACTTAGTTTCCCAATTGCAAAAATTTACATTTTTTTTCTCCTTTGGATATCATAACCACCTAAATATAGAGGCCAGATCAAAAGATGGTTCAAGCAGATGGGGCACAACTTAGTCCGGCAATCACAACCTTAGATCATAATTGATTTTTCCTCCAAGCCACAGAGAGAAACTGAAGTTCTGCCCAAGAAAGCACAGATATTTCTCTGCAAGTCCTGAGATGCAAGTAGTGGATTACAAGTTGAGTTTATCTTCTTCCCATTTTAAGGTCAACTAAGAATGTACCTCCATTACATTTTGTATATAATTCTACTGTTGGGTTTGAAGATTGTTCTTTGGTATCTGGCAGCACATTTTAAAATAAGTGAATCTCCAAATTTTTTTTCATAGATTATTATTACCCTAAATTTAGGGGGAAAATCTTATTTGGTTTTACATGCTTCTCCTCGGCCATACATGCACATTCTTTTTCTCTTTGTATTCCTTTAAAAATGCAAAATACCTTTATTTTTAAAAGATATTCATCAAATTAATGAAATCAGGCTGAACAAAAATGACGTGTCTTACTTATTTTCCTTATTCTATGAATATGACCCAAGAGACGTAATGTACAAACAGGACCGACGCTGCACACAGTTCTCATCTGTCCCATCCCGTTCTACCCCCATGTGCTGCAGTCTGAGGACCAACGCATGTTCACACACCATTACAGAAGATGTCAGTATTAAAACGATTTTTTTCATGATATTCAGCTTCTGGGATTAAAAGAAAAAAAATAAAGCCCAAATTAAAAATTACAAAAAATGTGTTTTGGTCCGTTTACCTTCTCCTATTAGCTATTTTTTAAAAATCTATTTTCTTTTTTTAAAGTTTGAATACTACCTATAGTGCCTAAATTTCTTTGAACGGCTCTCAAAAGACATCTTTTCTGAAGGGCTCAGATCCATCAAGTTTGCTGGGCACAGTCTCAACTGTTCTGCATCCCCTCTCAGCACCCCAGAACATTGCAGGGCTGCAGTGGCTGAGACAATGGGGGAACTAGGGGAGCTGGCCTTCCGGGGCACAGCGGCCCCCAAGCCCCTGCCTCGCCTGAGCCATTCAGGGAGGAGGTTTTTTATCTCCTCCCATCACAATGCCTGAAAACCCTAAGGGGATCTTTCATCAATAATTCAGGAGCAGCAGAAAGAACAAGCTCTAATCAATAAGCAGTACCGTCAAAACTCACAGCAGGTCCAGGAGGACTGACTGGGTGTTATGTTAATATTTGATTGAACTTCCTGGGACAATTTAATTTTTCATAGACCACAGGCCTAAAATTAACCTTCTAACCATATGTTTATAAAGGACCTTTCCCAAGGGGACAAAAAATGTTTAAAAAACATTCTTAATGAAAACAGGAGGCTGAAATGAATATTTCAATACCTAGGAGATTGGCTCGAGATCACACAGAAAAACAGAATTAGAACTCGGTTTACCTCACACATACCTAAAATATTCTGAGATTTTTTTTCACACTTTTAATGATTATTTTCAAGACTGTGTTATAGGGGCTTTAAAATACGTTTTTATTTTTCAACTGCCAACTCCCTATATTCAAGAAAAAGAATTTGGAGTACTCTGTACCCTATTTCGCCTTTTCTAGCAATTCCCCTTGTCCATTAATAGCAAAACGACCAAGCCATGTGCCGTAAGTACTAGAGTGGCTGAATGTGAAACAGATTCATTAAACAAAAATAATAAATTCTGATTTTATGATTACCCATCTATGCCTTTAAATTCAAAATTCTTGTTATGTACCAACTTTGCATAGAAAATCTCAAATGGTTAACAATGGTAGGTTATTAAAGACCTTAAAGATCGGTTTATTTCCCCAATTTTGTATTATTCAAGCTGATGTTCAAACGAATTTAAATTTTTCAGCACACCCTGAGGGGAGAGGAAGCCAAGAATCTCACTAGAAAGTGAAGAGTAGCTGATCAAGGCTTTTAAATGTGCTATGGAGAATCCTCCCCAAAATATGGAAGAATTACTTGTATTCATTACTTGGTGAAGTAGCTCTTCCTTTCGCTAAGCCCTGATAGCCTTTTCATTATTTATCAGTTGGTCAGAAACAAATAAAATGTACCAATAAATAAATTACTCTTTAATTACATAAGAATAATATCTAAAGCCAAGATCTCTTTTAAAGAGAATGAAGAATACACACACGTACAAAATAAGACAACATGTCAACAATGGCCGATGAGGTACAAGTACCAGATTCTTCTGAAATGCTTGGTAAAACAGGTAAGAAGGTGAGCTCTGGGGACCAGGAGCCTTGGCCTCAAATCCCAGTTACGCTGCTTTTGATATGTAATATCTTAGGCAAGAAACATCTCTCTAAGCCTGTTACCTCATCTGAAAAAGCATGAATGATACTCATTTTGTACAACTGTTCTGTGAGACTAAGAAGGAATATAACCTATGAAAAATACTTAAACACATTTTCTAGCAAACAATATAAGCTCAGAAAATGTTGGCTGTTGTTATTAGTACTCGTAGTGGTCACATCATGAGCAGCTAGTCAACAGAGAACTGAGGAGTGGAACCGTAATGCCTCATGAATCCATCATCTTCACTGGACAAACCGTCCCACAGTGGATTATTTTCCTGTTAATTAAAGCTTATATTTTCAGGCATCAATTTTTTTTTTTTTTATTGCTACCACTTGGGAAAAAGTGCTTTACAAATGCACATCATGGCGCCTGGACTTAGCAGAGTGGACAGCACCCTCCTTAGTAATTCAGGGCCGTCTTTAGGACCAGTTGTTACTGTCTTGTGTAATCTGTGACAGTACAGAGGTGCTGCCGGGGCTACACAAGTGGGAAGGCTTCAGGTGGCCACGCGCACCACTGCAAGGCCTTTTTTTCTGAAAACAAATTCTCAGAAAGGTTCAGAGGACACTACATTTCCCAGGGGCGCACACGGTAATACATACATGAAGGAATGGTGGCTTGAGCCCCGAAGCCTGTGGCCTGGGAATCCGTCTCGTACTCCCCACCGCTCCCGGCTATCATCCTGTTCAGACCACAGTACTGGGAACTCTGCAAAGGAGCCAGCAGGATTTGAATTCCATTTAACTAAATGTCTAACAAGGTCAAAGGCCACAACTATGAAAAAGCCTAATGTTAAAATGAGACAAATAATTATTTCTCTAATTTCATCTTGTTTGCGCTGACATTCAAAGGAGTTTGAATTTCGTAAGCATACCTTGACAAGGAAGACATCCAGGTAGCCTGATGTGTATCAGAGAGAAGCCTACGGGGCGGGACGCTTCCGTAATCACTTGCTGTCGTTTTACTGTCCTCGATTCTCCTTCGCAGTTGTGGCAGCTAACAACGGCGACAACGGCTTCTGTTTATTAAACACGTATGGTGTGCTCGAAACTGGTATGTCCTGTCTACAACGCAGCTCTCCCGGATGTACTCGGAATTTACAAAGTGAATGATTAACATGCCAATGTCAATATATATTTTTTAAAATCTTCAATTAAATTTATTAAATGATCCAGAATTTGTGAACCAATTTTAAAACATTTAAAATTTTCATTTACATTTAGTAAATATATCTCGTGGATTCAGCATCGAAGAATACAGTACTGGTTTCTGTTTAAATCCTGGTTATTGAATTCCACATTCAGTGGAGGCACAGTTTAGACAGAAGTAATGGAGGACTTATTTTGGAACAAAGTTAAGTTTCTTGTAAAGAAGAAAAATTATGCTTATGTGTATATTTTTTCTTTTTCAAAGTTTTCCTTCCTCTTTACTCTCTCTTTTAAGAATTTACCTTAAAGCAAAAAAGAAATGCTTGGAAGACAGTAGCTGCGAATGACCAAGTATTGCCACCTTCAAACCTTAGTGCAACCATATTCTTTTTTCTTCTTTCCTTTAATACCAGAAGGATGCTCTCTCTTTCTCAGTACTAAAGCCAGATCTACCCGATCTTCCATCAGTGCCCGCATGCCTAGGTTTCAGTGAGCAATAAGCTGAAACTTATTCTCAGTAGAGTCCTTGTAAGTACTTCTTGTTTTCTGAGCATCTACAAACACACATTGGCTAGAACATTGTGAAGATCACTGAAGGTGAAGACAAAGTAAGAGGAGCTGAATGATCTTAGTTCTAACCTTTTGTGGCTCCTTTATTGGGATAAACACGTGGACAGGAAGTCGTGTGCAACTTACAAAGCTGTGCAGCTAGCCTCTCTTAATCATATAAGACCCACATGTATTCAATAGATAAAGAATAATTGCCACCGACAGTACCAAAAAACTCACTAATGTGTGTTACAGACAAAAAAAAGTAAGCCTGGACTATAGTATACTTTTTAAAGGAAGTATAGTCGTATAGTTGTAGCATGTTTAATAAGCACATGTGCTCACACACATACCCACACATCCTTAAATTAGATGAATAGTGGTGAGGGACTTGGGACCTGCTTAAAGGACACGGACTGTCATGTATTATTGCATGAACTACATCCTCCCAAAAAGCTTAAAAATGTAGCCTTTCTTGGTATGTTTAAACAGTTTCTTTTCAGTCTTGGTTATATAATGGCATTCCAAGTAAGATCCCTTCATAACACATTTTCAAGGACAAAAAGTCAAAGCAGCCCTATGTGAAGCATCATAAATGTCAAATGAGTGAAGTCTAAATTCTCAAGGTTTTGCTTACTTATGACTGGGAACCCATAAAGAATACCCCAGCCACTGTACTTCCCAAAGCTGCCAGGGACACCTCATCTGATGAGTAAGTCAACATCATTTATCTACGTGACTGTACAACTACACAACCACACAGAAGGGCACTGGATAGAGATATTGAAATTTTGATTAAATGCAGAAAAGGTAACTTGGCCAAAGATTTTTTTGCACTTTGCAGTCAGGCATTTTCTTCCTCATAGAGCAGCAACAGTTAACAAACCGTTGCTAGAAGCTCCTGAAAGATTTATAACTTTAGCTGGAAGAAAAGCTGGAGATTTTCTTTCCCCTTCCCGGACTGTGCTTATAAGCTACTTATTGCAGCCCTGCAAGGCTCTGTTCGCCTGGGCCGCCAGCCCCCGCAGAGCTGATGAGTGGTGATGGATCCAGCACAGGAGCAAGGGGTATTACTGAGGATCTGAGAGGCTGCTACTACCACATTCTCGGCAATCTTGAATGCAAGCCTGTGGACTGCATGCAGTCTTTCTTCTCGTATGCAGCGAAATTCTGAGCTGGAACCAGCCTTAAAACTCTAACCTAAATCCTTCTCAATTCAATTTCTTCTCTGGGCAACATTAAAGAAGCAATGTGTTTTTAGTATTTGAAGCTCGTTTTTAGGTTCACAGTAGTGTCAGTTTGATTGTCTCATTATTATTAAACTACAGGTTTTAATAAAACTCTATTTCACCATAACATCTAAAATACTGTGTCTGAAATTGATTAATTACACCCCAGAAGAAAGTAAAAACCGACTTCCCTATTCTAAATACCTAATGGGAAGCTACTGTTTTATTCTTCTAATCATATAAGAATGGACAAGGTAATAAGCCCACCCTATCAACAAATTTCAAGAATCTTTACCTTTTTCTTTTCTCCAGATCTGTTAATGACAGAAGCATATCATAATTTAATTAGCTGACACTGACTGGCAATCTATCCACTTCTTTTTAATTGGAACATTTTCATAGAGCTATCCATAAAGGCAGACTTTGCATAACCAATAACCTCCATAAATAAGACCCTTGGACAGCTTATAGAATGACCTAAAACATTTGGACACACTCACTATGTTCCCACTTCACTGAAGACTAGGGGCATGAAATTTCCCCTGCAGTGTTCATATGTGGCTATTTCTGAAAGCAGGAAACAGGTACCCTAGGTGGCACAAAACTGTCAAAAAGTCAAGCTGGCCACAACCTCACATAAGCATCACTTAATGGGATAGTGACTCAAGAGGGTCACTCTTGTGTGTGAGTGCCAAGGAAAGAATTTCCAGGGGCTGAAACTTCAACGACCCATCAAAGCTGCTTAAAGAGAGAGCAACTGCTTCTTAAAAACATGGTTTTAGACAAATGTTTTTTGTGGCCTTAAGATAAATATGTACTTAATCTGCCTGAAAATAGTTTGGAGCCAGTCTCTAGAACACAATTAGTATTCTGGTAACTGGAGTTAGAAAAATGTGTGAATATGGTACATGTGTGGGTGTGTGATGCCTGAAAGTTATATAGGTATTCTCTTTTAGGAAACAAAGCCGATGGCACTGAAATAGTACAAAATAATTTTTAGGTAGGCTCACTCCTTTTACAAAATTTCAGGCTCCTTGGAAGTAAATTTTCAAAAATAGAAATATCAATAACATAGTTATTTGAAATGTGATTCCATCCTCAAGTCACATTTTCATCCACGCACAACATTTTAGGAACTGGACTAAGTTAAAATGGAGTTCCTCTAGGCAGCAGGTTCATTTTGCTTTGTAAGATACCGATATCATGGAGGTTTCATTCAGAAAGTATTAGTCAAACAGCCTGGGTTGTCTAGTCATGGCTCTATTTTATTAACTGTGTGTAGTAAAAAGAACATGGACTTGGGAATCAGATCTGAAGTGCAGTCTAAGCTATCTGCCACTGTAGCTACAACATGACCTTGATCATCAAGTTCATTAACTTCTCTGAGTTTCAGGTTATTTGTAAAATGAAGGCAAGATATTAACACCTAACTCACAAGGCTG
Organism: Pteropus medius; assembly: GCF_902729225.1. Classification (NCBI taxonomy): domain Eukaryota; kingdom Metazoa; phylum Chordata; class Mammalia; order Chiroptera; family Pteropodidae; genus Pteropus; species Pteropus medius. Next base: position 4,624,908 of record NW_024349796.1, read on the forward strand.
TCATAAAAGTTAGTTATAATGTAAAAGGCTTAGCAGTGAATAGCTGCTCAATAAATAGCAACTTTTATTCTCACAATTATCGTACATTAATTTTGGCTAATACTCACTGAGCAGTTAGAATCAGTTAAATAATTTTACTCAAGCACTTAGACAATTAAAAGGCGGTGTAGCTACACTGGATTAAAGATGATTTTTAAAGTGCAATTTCTGCCCTTCATTTGCTTTGATTATCAAAGTTGGTTATTGAATAACTGCTATATTACCACCAAATGTCCCTGCCTTAAAGAATTCACAGCTAAAAGGGACAGGCTCTAGAGTCAGATGACTGTTAACTTCTAGCTCAGCCACTTCCCAGCTGTGTAACCTTGGATAAGTAGTTTAAACTTCTTAGAGGCTTGACTTTCTCATCTGAAAAAAGCAGGCAATAATTACAGTACTCACCTCAAAGAAATTGTGAGGGCTAAATGAAACAGTTCACGCAGACTTCTTAGCACGATGCCTGGCACGGGGTAAGTACTCAGTATATGTTAAGTGTTATTATCTAATTAGTGATAATTAGTGACCATACAAGATCATACCTGATAGACGAGAAACCGAAGCTTAGAAACGTTGAAGAGCCTTGCTGCTGTTAAGGAGGAGGGGTGGCGGGAGTTTTATCACAGATCTGTCTGACATCAAAGCTCATATTCGCCTCTCGTGCTATTAAACCTCTCTTAAACCAGGCTCAATCATTCTTTATTAAAAATAGCTATTGAATATTTACAATGTGCTAATCGAAGTGTTAGCTGTTGGGGATATAATAATGAACAAGACAGAGGGTAGCCCTGGCCTCAGGGAGCATAGCGACAAGAGACAGGACATTGTAAGAGAGCATGCCCTGGGTTCCGGCCAGAAAATTACTAGTGCAAAGAACCAGCACGCAGGAGGACCAGGGAAGTGAATAAACAAGGAACTTCTTAGAACACAGAAAACAGGTAATAAAACCGTTTCCATCAGTCCACACTTGACCTTTACTTTAAATTAAAATTTCCAGTAACGTCCAACAGCTCAGGACATTTGAGTGTCAAAGTTCAAGCTGCAGGAGTGTAAAAGACCCAAAAAGAAGGAAAATGCTTATGGAAAGAACTCAGGAGAGCAAGTCTATGCAGGGTAACGTCGAGTGTTTGAGGAAAAGCCTCCATCTGAACACCCTCCCCTTCCCCACCAAGTGCCGATCTTTTTAAACAAGGGTCAAAACTTTTCTAGTGCAACTAGGGAAGAGATTTGAAATGCAAATGGCTTTCTTAGGATGGTCAGGACGTGAACCTGGTGCACAGTAAGGCATGAATGACTGACGGGAGACCTTTCCTGAGGGTGAGGTTTGAGGAGGACAAAATAAAAGGGACTGAAGGGGACAGAAGGGTATGGAGAACTGGACTGGGAAGCAGGGAGCTGGAGAGAAGGTAAACTAGCTTAGGAATCTAAATGATGGAGCTATATACCCTATAACCCAGAGCCACACGAATATATTAACCTATAAACAAGACAGAAAAGTGCATTCTGAGAGGAGGAGGGAAAAGAATTGGGGATGAGAGAGGAAAACAAAAGAAGCAGCTTAAATTCCAAGCAGTCTCCAAACAGCTCCTAAGCTACCGTAGGCCACGGTGCAGTCACCTGCTCACCACCTGCTCACCGAAGCGAACAGGCACGAGCTCGCCAGCCGCTGGCTGGTTTTCGGTGTTAGACTCAGGCCATTTTCTTGTTAGTCGGCACACAGGGATGACAGTGCTTGGCAGAGGACAACCTGTTCAAGAATGGTTAGAGTCCTTCTCCTTTCCTCCTTGGTAGCAGAACTGACTAGTATGTTTGCAGTATCTTATTTTACTTCCATCCGAATGCACTGTTCTCTGTTCAAGTGAAAGCTGGAGCCGCTCAGCACATTCTCCGTGTAAACGAACCTGGCCGTGCAAACCCGAAGGGAAAGGAGGGGACTCTGTTCCCTCAATTTCCCAGGCCCAGGAAAGGCTCGTCTTCAGGAACAGCAGCAGCTCCGATGACATTGCTGGAGAAAGGCCATGCCTCGCGGGGTTCGTGTCATGAGCTGCAGGTACAGCCAGGGAAGCAGCCCTCATTAAGTGTGACACAGGACAGAAAAGCTGGAGAGAGCCTCTGTGAAGAACACATCTTTATTACATGTTGAAAGCAATGAGAATCAGGACGTGCTCGGTGGCTACGATTCCATGCTATGACTTGCAGGCCAAGACTTCAAGGTGGAGAGAAGATGAAAAAGAATGAAAAGATGGAGAAAAGCCTTCTAGTGTAGAGTACTTGATATTTAACAAGCGCAGTGCTAAGCACCTGACACAGGTAATCTCAAAAAAAAGATTACTTAGTGACATCTGAAATTAAAAGCATAATTCCCATTGCCAGTGTCCCCCATCCCAACAACCCTAGGGATCAGTCATTTACTTGTGTAATAAGTAAGGTGATCGTGTACCTGTCACAGCTGTGCCATCAGGATGAAGCTACTGCACAGTTCCTGCACCACCTAACCAGCGAAGGGCACCTGAAGGCCTGGTCTAGTGCCCCCAGGTGGGTACTGAAGAAACTGCACCACATGGCGATCCCTATGACATGTGCTGGGTTTATCAACAGAGTTACGTTGACAGGGGGTCCAAGAAGAGGAGTGAGGACTAAAGGGTGGTGGAATGAGTTTAAGAAAAACTGGGAGGACAAGAGGTAGAATCAATGAGCAGAGACACCTCCTTTGAGAAGTGTTTCTGTAAAAGAAACTAGAGAAATGGGGCAGTAGCTGGACAAGGATGTGGAGTCAGAAAGAGGTACGAAAATACGCAAAATCTGATCAAAAATCACCTCTTGCTGCATTTTAGTTAAATGATAAAAACAATTAGCACTAAAAAAAAACCTTGGAGATCTAAATCGAGGCCCTTATCTTCTACTTGAAGAAAGCGAGATTCAGAGAGGCTAGATGACTTCTTGCCCAAAACACAGAGTTAATAAAGACAGGGAGAATTCAGGAGTCTTGCCAACATCGCTGAGCCTCCATCAGTCAGCCAGCAGACCGGGCCGCGCCCCTCGTACCCCTGTGACTGATTCGCAATTTCACTTTTGGTATTATTGTTTTTACTGAAATGCTTCAAAAGATCTTAAAGAAAAAAGGTATCAGATTAACTAGAAGTGATTTTGTTTTTCCTTTCAGAAGGGAAATTTTAACTACTTTCACCAACAAAGGGATTAAGTCTGCTCAATCACAGAACTGCATTAAAAATAATGAGACAGATAAAGAAAAGCTTTTATTATTTTAATGAATTCAAAAGCTGGAAGCATTATTGAGATGAGCAACGTGTTCACTGCTCTAATCCAATGTAATCGTGTTTTAAAAATTATTCTGTTTAGGAATTTTTGTGCTACATCAAACAAAATCCAAAATGTGCTAAGTACATAGACTATTAAAATTAACTTCAAATTCTGGGCATCTTCAAAACAGAGATCACAATTCTAAGGAACATCTCTGAAAGTACCATCTACAACACAGGAAGCTTCCTGATACGCGAAGATGGTCCTTCTGTCTAAAATTTAATCCAAAGATTTCTCTGTCTGCCATTTAATCCCTGTCCTAAGAAATGTATGATTCTCTGTATTTTTTTAATCTGAATCAACCATTTGCTTCCGTGTATAAGGAAGCCCATTTAACTTGTCTGTTCTTTTGCATCCACAGTTATAGAAAAAGAAATTTAGTTTCTGAGTCACTTCACTGGGGTTGATTCTAAAGAAGAAAACACCATAGTAACTTTTAGCATAGACATAAATTTGCTATACAAACATTACATCTTTTAAGTCTCAGATGAAAACATCAAAATCTTTTCTTTCCCAAACAACTCGAATGCCTAAAAAAATAAATGTTACCCAAAGAAAAGTTTGACATATGAGATACCTACGACAATACTCTCTCCCTTCTTTCTCAAAATATATCACATTTACTGGCTATTAGGTTCCCATCGCCATTCTGCTACAATCTTGATACATCAAGTTTAAATATTAGCACTAATGACTTTGATAAAGCAAAGTTAATTGCGTTTCACTTACTTTGAGTTTTTTTAAATTTCGCTCACTCATGCGAACGCATTATTCCAACAAAAATGTAAGTCACCAATCACAAGTTCAGCTTTCATTTCAGCAACAGCACAGCACTAGTTATAATCAAACTTAGAAGAAGAGTTCAATTCATCTTCCTACAGATTTTTGATTAGGACCACTCATTCTAAATTATTCCAAAATCTTGCCCCAGCTATCATAAAATGATTATGCCATGTTTAACAACCCCCAAACCTCACTAAAAATCTAGTCAAGAATAAGGACATCAATTAGTCAAAATCTCCTATACCAAAAATTTATAACAGAATATAGCATAAACTTCAAAAGTAATCTGAATATTAAATGAATGAGAGAATTGGTAATTAAGCCTTTTGTAACTAGGGATCGAATCGCTGGTTCGTCATTTCCTTGGTCGTCCAGTTCACGCCTTATTGTCTACAGTTGAGTTTCCAGTGGAATAAGGGAAACAGACCACCCACATCTTGTAAGCAGGTCTAGTGAGAAGGTATGATAAGGCCTGTTTTACACCTATTGATTAAAATGATTTATTACTATATTGCTAATTCTGGATATACTAATGTTTCTGTCTGCATGAAGTACAAGAATAACTTGTGGAAAAACTGGGACCTGAACCAAAGGTTTCTCCTTTGCAGCCATGGAAGGGACAGAATGAGACTTTTTGGCCAAGAAACTAAAGACCCAACCATGAAAGACAATAAGGTGGAGACACAGGGAAGATGCCAGAGAGACAGAACCAAAACTCTCTATCTACGTTACCATGGTTACGCCACAGTGGCTTATTTCCTCATCTAGTGTCCTGCTTAATAAACAAAGACTTTTTAAAAATAATGTCCCAGCATTAAAAATAATGCTTGAGAATCATTAGTATCTATCATAGTTCATTTTCTCTCCTCCTAACTACAGGAGGAATATCAAGAAATGGTATGACTCAACCCCAAGTCATGGCAACCTTGCCTGGAATAATTTGAAACCCAATTTTCTACAAAGATCAAGGAATACAAGTCCCATCTTCCTTTGCTTTTCCCCACCAAGATGTGTTTCTTTCTGAGTTATACTGAAAGCATTTTTTCAATTAACAATATTTATGAGGGTGGGGAGGAGCTATATTTTTGCTATTAACTTCTAGATTTTTTGTACTATAATTATTGAGATTTTCATTTGATCTAATGCACGATCAATTTTTGTAATTATTTTACGGTCACATAAAAGAACGAATAAACTCCTAAATGTCCTTTATTCAAACATGTCTCTCCTTGCCCTACGGATGCAATGTTCTCTTGACCCTCCCTGAGAAAACTAAGGAAACCAGTTTTAAAGTTTTCTCATGTCCTCAACTGCTTTGGAGTGAGTCCTTTACTCTGATGGCTGCCAAGTCTCTTCATGTGCAAAGTGACTTTTTTAAAAAAAATTGGACTATATTGTTCAGTATTGATATGCCCTCACAGCCCGTGTAAGTTACTGTCCAGTTGTCCCTAGTAGGCATTCCCTGTGTATAACCGATGGCTGAAGAAGTTGTCCAATGAGTTTTCACCCTGGGGGCTCTAAAAGCCAAAAACGTTTAATAAACTCATCACACAGTCCACTGTGTAACAGACTACGTGACGCAATATCATCGCCTACAGTTTGTTTCCCAGCGCAGTGGTATCCGTGCCAGAGCATCTCTCGATTAATGCTTACACTCTGACCCTCGTCCTTTGCCTGAGTAGAATTTGAAGTACCTCGATTATTAAGTGCTTCTTTTACAGGTAACAAAATGTGTATAGATTGATTAAAACTGTGCCCCAAGGAACATGTAATATGGCCAAAACTTTTTAAAGAAAACAATACTTCAAAGAAACTGAACTTCCAAATGTATATTTTGGATGACAGACCTTACTCCCACCCTCCAGTCCCACTGCGACCTTCCTGTAACCATCTCCCTTGTGCTCTAGGCCTTGGACACTCTGCTCCTCAAGGACCCCATACCCCTAACCCCTGTGCGCTCCAGCTGCAGTGCTTTCCCTACCCACGTGGACCCCAAGGGGCATCACTCGGACCCTTCCACCATCAGCATCATCAACGCCTTTGCTCTATTTATTTGTGTCTCATCTACTCGGCAGGGCTGGACACGGAGCGGTCAGCTGTGCACTGCACCTGCCTAAGGCAGGAGGGTACCAGGAAGCAAGTGCAGGTTGGAGCAGCAGGGCCTGCACCCTAGCGGCAGCCCTGCTACTTACCGACTGGACGGCACTGAGCGATGTGGTTACCCTTCCAGTCGCAGCTACAAAATGGTAATGGCAGGAGCTTACTTCAGAGCGCTGTGCAGATTGAGTGACATATTACACATTACGTGCCTGGCACAAAGTAAGCACTCGATAGACGTTCACTGTTCTTGTTTTTATGGCATCAGACTGCGAAGATCTGGCGGAGGGAAACACCGGGCTCCGTGCCTAGTGCTCCCGCGTGTGCAGTGTGCAGTTCATCCTCGTAACTGCTCCGGGCACCCGAACCCCACCACGTGGTCCACGTTCATTCCCTCGGGAGTGTGCCCGAGCCTCCATCTCTCTGCTCAAGCCCCAGCCCTCAGTGTGTGTGCTTCCTCAGCAGAGAAAATGAGGCCACAGCCCTGTCGTCCACTTTCCTCCCAAGCCCCGTAAAGAACATGCCCATCCTTTAGATTCTCCCCTTCTTGGACTGGTCCCCCCGGACGGAGACAAGCCCTTCTGTGTTCTGCATTCCGTCCTTCCTGCCTCCTTTACAGGTCTCACTCCAGCAATCATAACTTGTACTTTCTTAACGCGAGCCTCTTTCTCTCTCCACTGACTACTTCCTCTCAGCCCCAAAATCTGCTCAGAGTCGACCATCTTAAACAAAGTAACATAAAATGCTCCTCTGATTCACTTTATTTCTCCCTTCATAACCAGGTTGCTAGAAAAAAAATCTCTATGCTTATCTCCATTTCCCCAATTCTCAACATGTTATAATACGTACTATGGCATCATTAAGCACTAAATCTAATCTTACTTTGGTGTCCAATGACCTATTATTACATGCAAAGTAAGACAAACACTGAAAATTCGTGTTTTGGCTTATTCTCCCATTCTTGAGTTATTCCCTCCTCTACACTTCTGTGGCTTCACTAATAGCAAAACACTGGCATGGTTGTGCCTCCATAACCAAGCCTATAATAACCTAGCCTGTGTTCACCGAATCAATGAAAATAACCAGTCTTGGTGGCTCCAAAGCTATCCACTGTCCACTAACAACTTAAAAAGTCATATGGTAAACAAGTTCTTCAGCCAACTGAGATATCAAGGAACCAAGATTCTACCTGATGCAACTCCACTTGGTTCCATGGGTTGCTCCAGTGAGAAATCTGCTTATACTGGTAAAGTGATTCAGGGCTTAAGTCTTCAAAGTGTCAATCACAGCAGGATGCCCAGTACACACTTCCAGGCTACCCAGCTTCATCAGTGGTGTTACAATGGTCTACAAAGCTAAAGCCAATAGGCCTCCTAGGTAAGCTTTTAATATGGTCTCAGATCCAATGTTTTTCTTCTCTCCTTTCTTTTAAAAACCATAGGAACATACTTAACATTTTGTAATTATCAAAGCAGTTATGCAGGAAGATTTCTTGAACCTGAAAGCTCTTGCTTTCTTGTTTCTGCACATAACTGATTTATGACAATGATGAATTAATGAATTAGTTTTCTTCACTTCCAAACTCTGTTGCCCTATACAAGCCAAGTATTTGACGAAGAGATTAAATGGAACGGAGAAATTTAATAATAATTCTGAAAATAAGACTGGTATTACTTTTAAAAAAGAAAAGATGATTGCTTGATCTTTAGCTCTTCTTCCTCTGTAAAAGCCAATTCATTGAGGATATAAAAAATATAAAAATAATTTTCACCCTTTTCATTCCATAGTTTTCTTGTTTCAAAACAGCAACCCAGTAGAAATAGTCCACTGATAGTTTCTATATACTTTGATTAAATGAAAATATAAAATTTCAAAACCATCAACAAGCCCTTTTCTACAGTAATCAAAAACTACCTTTGCTATAAAGAAAAAAGTTATCCAACCAAAAATTTGATCATGAAATAATTTCACATCAAAGATGAGAAGGAAATATAACCATTCATTTACTGATTCATCTCTCATGAAAGATTTATTGTGCCAGATGCTGGCAATACAGTAATAAATAAGATCCAGTTTCTGCCATCAAGATTTTCCATCAGAAGGAGAAGCAGAACCCAAAGTATAACAAAAATTTATCCATCCTCGGTTATAGCCGTTCTAGGGACAAAATTTTTTAAATTACTGTTAAGGTCTGGGAGAGCTGCCTTGGCTCTTACTTTCCAATATCAAATTTGATTATTATGTGTTTACCACACTCAAAAAGACCTTCTTGTACCTGCTCATCATTTCAAGTAAATTTAGCTAATACCCTTACGTTAGACAGCCTCTTGTCTCAGAAATCTGAGAAATCGGTAACAAAACAGTGAAAGAAAATAAAACAACAACATGAAAAGGACTTGGAAAATCTGGCCACTGGGATGTTGCTGAGGACAGCGGACAGCAATTCACCACTACACGGAATTAAAATTTTTAAAAAGTTTAGACTCTAAACAAAGAGACTTTTGGAATGCCATCTGCTAATACTCTAATGCTTATAATTCTAAGTTATTTGGAAGTCTGGACCATATTTTACCATGACATAAGTTCCATATCATGGCTAGGACCCAAGGTTAACTCATAAAGACCTATTTCTTTGATTTCTTCAATAAATCTTAAATGCCTGTGAGGCACTGTGCCAAGAGATAGGGATATAAAGTCAAAAGAGTCCAGTGGAGAAAACAAAATTAATGTTTACAAGATAGTGCAATAGGTGTTTTCTAGAATATTCATGAGGTGCTGTGGGGAGCAAAGTAAAGGGCACCGGAATCAGGCTGAGAAAGGGAGAGCCACAAAATGCTGAATTTGGAGGTCTGGTAGGATTTAGCTACACTAAAAAGGTAAAAAGGTAGAACAAACCAGACTTGATGGCTGATTAGATGATGGAAAGGGGTGGCACAAAGGAGCCTAGAACCACTCAGGTGTCTGATTTGGGTGACTGAATGTGGGCACCATTCACAGAGAAAGAAATCATAGGTAACATGAGGGCAAAAATGAAATGTGCATATGCAGACCACGCAAAGTTTAAACCTTTGCCTTACATCTGTCTGGAATAGCAAGAGATTTCTATTTAGGGCTTGTGTCAGCAAACCTGACTCACATGGTGTAAGACAAAGGACAGATGCTGCCCCAGGCACCACTGCACTAACAGTGCACAGGTGTTACCTGTAGTGCCCGCCCATCCACCTCCACCCTAAGGAGTCCCTGTCTCCCCATTTTTGCCTCTATTTGCAGCTTGTGCTTCGGCTCTGTCAGCAGAGTATGCCTCAGGAGGCTCTGGCCAGCCACAGTTTACATTGTTAAATAACTTGCCAAAGAGCAGACAACGGGCAATGGCCGACTTGCCCCAAGACCAATGCTCTTCCCCACAGCACTGCACTGCCTGGCTTAAGAAACAGCAGCCATCCCTGTGAAGCAGTTCTCACGCAGGCTCTCAGCTGCCGAGACAACATGTGTAGATCATCCAGGAAAAGGATGCTTCAAGGCATCCCCTCTCAAAGTGTGCCTCTGAATCATGTTCTTTGTTACATGCCAAAGAGCTCCTGGGTAGCGTTATAGGATCACCTGGGTAGCCTGTCCTAAAGGGATGGCATCTCCCCTGGCCAAAACAGTAAGCTTTGTTTTTTTTTCACAGTTCTTGTTTCCCTTTTTTTGTATTCTGCTACGGTCCGCTATGATTAATTATGAAAGAGGCTGGGGTAACTATATCAATCCCAATGAAACTGCTTTGAGAATCTGCAAACCAGGCCGTATATAACAGGGCTTCTCAATTCTCAAGTGTCACAGAGCCACATATTTCTGATCACCGCATTAAAGATCTGGACCCAGGGTTCAGATGGATATGAAATTTATAAAAATATGTTGCCAGTGAAATCCCAATAGGTTGAAGACTGCAAAAAACTGAGATGCTTAAACTATGCTGGTTAAAGTGTTTACTCGCCACTTGTTATATACATAGCAGACGGAATGGACAGTTGCAGGTATAAACAGAGAGGTAAGCAGACCTCTAAATAAGTAAAGAGCCAGGGAGCAGTGGCCAGGGAAGCGCAGGTTTCAGAATGAATTATTAAAGCAGGTATGACTGGTTTCTAAGTGAAGACATCTTATCCTGAATGGCTGCCACTTTAAAGATAAAAATAGACTCATTATTCCCCTGACTTCTTTTCTCCATCATTGGTGAAAAATGAAAGAGCTCCGTTTATAACTGATGCATCTGACACCAAAATTTCATTCTATGTACTGCCGTCCTTTGAAATACACAGTAAGGGGAGAAGAGTGTCCTGACGTGCAAAATAGCACGTTTTGACACGCAGCCATTGGGACAGATGAGAAAGAGCATTTTTTACGAGGACAGAAATGCAGTTCTACTTGAAAGTTTACCACGCATTGCAAATTTCACTTTGAGCAAACATTTTAGGATAAACAAATATACAATGATTAAAAGAAATAGGCTTTACTTTTATTTTTTAGAAATACCCAGGAAAGGTGAGGTATAAATTTTTATGTTTTATCTTTTTAATACATACTACTTACTGAAAAATATGAAAAGCAATTCCTAGCGCACAGTGCTCAATTTACTGATCTGAATTATATAAATATATACACGAGCACAGAACATATATATAATCAGTGCAATACCATTAATTCCACTTTATTTTTCCTCTCTCCAACAAACTACTGACATAATCCACAAAGTTGCTCTTCAATCCAAATAATACAGTTCCACCCTACACTGAGCTGACCCCTAAAGGCAGCTCACAGTCTGTCCTCACCGCTGCCTCCACTTCCCTGTTTAACGACAGGCCTCTGAATACTGGACTGACAGAACCGTTCTTCCACATCCATTCCGGTTATTACCCACTGTACTATTCGCTCACATTTATGAGAAGTACTTCTTTATTTGCTCTCATTTTTTTTATTTATTTGGAATTCTAGACAGAGAGACTTTCACGTGGTTCTTTAAAACCTCTTTAATATGTATGGGAAGAAAAAAATTCTTAAAATCAAAACTGATGTATCTCTTTCTGTTGCTGAAGTTTGGGGGTGTGAAACCCATATTATGAGCAAATAAATCTCGATAAGGCTCCTATTCACTCTGAGATACCTGCAGAGGGAGAAAAGAAAAGGCTGAGATTTCAAAGCTCCTGCCAGTTCTTCTTTGGTGCTGAGAAACATTAACGAGCTTCTGGATTTGCTAGGTGGGTGCAGAGCCTCAGGATGTTTGAGAGTTAAACTGCTCTGCATAATGAAGTAAAGTAATTGAGTTTCCAGAGGAATCCAAGAATAAAGAGGTCTAGGAAAATGGAGAAAGCAGGGAGCTACGAAGGTGGCTGTCTAACCTCACGCCCCATCTTGCCTGATTCCATGTTGTCCCAACTCCCCATGAGGGAAGAGGCAGCAGCGAGTAGGGGTTCTGTGGGTGACTGCTGTGGGCAGGCACTGAGGAAGTGCTCCCAATCACACCCAGGACAAGGCAGTATTTTGAAATCTAGGAAGATTAAAAGGAGATGGTGAGTCTAAAAGAACCCAAAAGGCCTGGCAAAGCCCCGCTGGCGTTCCCCAGGGCAGAGACAGAGAGAAGTGGGGATGCTGGCTTACTCCTCCCACCCCAGAAGGGACAGCCAGGCATGCAGAGGCCCGAGACAATAACAGCAGACAAACCCAGTGTTCCTCCCCTCACTCCTCAGCACCCGCTTTCCCAGCACCTCAAGGCAGAGTCATCTGAGAATGCAAATGCAGCTGGCAGGGCACACCTGGCATAGTTCAAGTACAGGCTGCCAGGCATGACAGTTTTCACTGTTAAAAAGGCCTCTTCTTCTCTGGGGCCCCAGTGGCTTTCAGTGTAAACTCCAGGCTCATTCAGTTGTGTATTAAAGTGCTTCTGACTGTCCCGTGCCTATACTCCAGTCTCACTTGTGCCGCTCCCCACAGGCCCCTGAGCACCACTAGGGCCAAGCTACTCTCAGTGTCCTCCATGTGCCACACCGTTAAGATTCCTCTGTCTTCACACACACTGTTCCGGCCATTTTACTGTCCTCTCTTCCACACTGCACCTGCTCTCATAAAACTATCTTCGATGAAGATTTCAACAAGCGTTTCAGGCCACAGTGCGTCCAGAAAGCCTCCTGTAGCCTCCGACCGGATGACCTCCCGTATGTTCCCCTATCACCGTATTCTCTCTCCCAGCAAATCATCATCCATTGGACTCATTAACTTACTTCTATGTCTCCCCAATATGTAGATGCGTCCATAGAGCCCAGCACTGTGCTTGCTACATAGTAATCGCTCAATAAATTCTTGACAATAAATGGATGACCTAGCTCTTATTCTAAAGCCTGAAAAGATAATCCAATACAGATCTGCCAAAGAAGAGTCTATTTCAAATGACTATAAGACAAGACTATGTCACCCCAAATCCTGATCTTTCCCTCCAATACATAACTATGACTCTCTTGACCTATGTCCAGACCCCCATACTACTCTTTCCCCATTAAGTTCACAGCAGCCTTCAGAACAAAAATACAAAAACTAACTGTGAAATGCTAATATTCTTTCATTCCCCAAACATTCACCATGTGCTTCATACAGGAAGCATGTGCTAAGCTCTGCAGATACATTGCTGAACAAAACTGACATCGCTGCTACCTGAGTGGAATTCAGCCAATGAATAAATATCTAAGATATTTCAATTGTGATAAGTGCTTAATGATAAAAAATGACAGAGTATTAGGGAGAGTATGATTGTTAATAGGGGACCTAACAGATTCTGGGTCGGGGATGGGCAGTTTGCCAGTACGAGTGTATGTGAACTACAGTAGCTTCCTCTTGGAAGTAGAAGTTTGCCAGCAACCATGCGTGTGTGAGTGAGTGTGCGTGCATGTGTGCGTGTGTGCACGTGTATGTGTTCGTGTGCATGTGTGTGTTGGTTAGGAGAGTTGAAAAGATGAGTAATACAAGCAGAGATAAGAGCCTGCGGCAGCCTGCAAGAGCTTGGAGAGTTCCAGGAACAGAGAAGAGGACAGTGTGGCTAGAGCTATGAGTTCCCAGTGTAAGTGAGTGAGGTTGAACCAAGTAGCGTTGGATCTGGCGGGCTAAGCTAAAGCCTCTGGTGAGTCCGTCAGAGAAGGACTATCTAATTGTACAGGCTGCGCCTGTCGGAGCAATGTTCCTAAAGTGAAAAAGAAGCATTACGGTAAATAACACTAGACAGAAATGCTCATCAATCAAAAAGCCAGCATCTCCACGTTGGCTAAGTGAAGGGAGATTCTTACTTCAATCGCTCCAACAGAACACTCAGAAGTAGCTAAAGCTAATAAAAATAAGTGTATGGGGTGGGGAAATGCTGGCAAAAGAAGTCTGTCCACGCCGGGTACAAGTGACAGCTAGAATTTGCCTGAGGGACAGTCCGGGCTGAAGCTATATAGAGAAGTATTTCTGAAGATGGTAGCCAGCTGATCTGAACATGACTGCCATTCAAGGCACGTTTATTATTTTTAAAGTAATAGAATGGATGTCAATGCTGGTGGGTCATTTTAGATTTTTATCTCCCGTTTATAAGAATGTGGAATTTTTGTTTGTATTACCTCTGAACCCAAAGTTATATGATTACGAAGAGTCTATGGTTTTCAAGCATCATTTAAAAATAACTAGCACTTCCTAACAGCTGGTGGCAGCAAAAATCTGAATCTTGAGATCAGATTTCATAGTTATGATCCATAGCTAAGAATCTCCTCCAACACGAAAGCACAATAAAACATGAGAGTTATTCCCTACGTACAGAGATTACTGCTATGTCAGGATTCCCATAAAAGGATATGAACTATACCATATTCCTACACAATGAAAAACTTAACTATTTAAGTGTATAATTATAACTTAATACTGAAGATCTTATGTTACTAGTATTTGCTTTATGGAAGGAAAAATTATTTTCAGCTGAAATGGCAGGGTGCAAGCAGCTTATTTAATATATATCCTAAGAAGCTTAGGGGCTAAGTGCATAATCCCTTCAGCTGTATGCCTCAATTACATTTATCTTATAGTAGCTACCTCTTGCACAGTTAATCATCTTCATCTGTATTGTTAACCTGACACTTTAAATATTCATACTCCCAGATGTATTATTTTCTGCCATTCTTTCATTTGAAAGATCCCTGGAACATTAATGGTTGGAGAGATAATAGATGCCATGTTTCTAATATTATAAATTATTGTGACTTTTATATTCAATGATCGGTTGTAACTTGGAAACTCAAGACCACAACTATATGTGACTGACTATAAAATGACAATGAAAATAGTTCATGCTATATTTGCAGCCTGCTTGACATTTTCCAGCTTGCCCTGATTTTATAAAAAGAAATGACCTTGAAAATAAGCATATCAATGGTAAGACTGCAGCTCACTGAAATAATATGTTTGTCTTTATAATTGCTAAGCATTCATGAAATAGAAAAATTTTATTGCTCTTTAACCAATTTATATTTGTATTTTATAGGCTTATGCATATTCACTACAAGGCCATTCTAAGCTTTGTTTACCTGTATCCCTCTGAATTTGGAAATAAAGGCAATCAGGTCTCAGCCTACGAGACAGAAAAAAAAATACTTTTGCAAGAGGCATAAGGGTCTGGTTGATTTTTTTCAGCCTGTGTTTCATTAGAGTGCTCTTAGTAAAAATACAAATTCAGATTAGCTTTCTCTGTTCAGTGTTTATTAATTTAGATGCTCTTTAAAGGAGAACATGTAAACATCTTGATAAATTTAGCTGCTGTCACTTTATAAAAAGAACAAATGCACCAAAAAAAAAATATATAGAAAATGCAATGGAAAGAAAATACTTATGAGCCCTGGATGCTATCGTGCCCATCATGTACAAGTGAGCACGCTCCCTGCAGTGTCGGAAAGAGCTGGGCAAAGTCACACCCAGACGCGCCTTAGGATCTCAGGGTGGAAGATGCTAAGAGGAGGTCCTAGGAAAATCAGAATCTCCAAGAGTGGAAGACCAAATACTTAGAGACCTAAAGAAGAGATCCTCCTAATAAAAGGAACACTTAGGGGAGGAGGCACTATTCGGAGTTTACTTCAAGTTCTCCGCTGGGTCTCCCCTTCTACACCCACTCCAGCAGAGTCTATTCACATCGCAAAGTTTAAGTGTGCACAAAGTGTAGAGCTGGTTTCTCCCAACAGGTCCCTGTGACCCAAGAGGGTTTTAAGGAAGACGGTACAGAAATAAGGCTGCTCTCATGAGGTGAGGGGACACTCTAGAGATCTGACATTTCTAAGTTCCATCAAGCCAAGCCAGTGAGCCAAATTCTCTATGCTTAATCCTTTCTTCTTTCTATGCCAAAAAAAGAAGGCAGAGGAAGAGAGGGAAGAAAATGAAGGGAGGGGATTGGAGGGAGGAAGGGAGGGAGGGAAGGAGGGAGGAAGAAAGGAAGGAAGGAAAGAAGGAAGGAAGATTTCTTAGAAAAGATTCTAACTTTCTATTTAACATCGGCAGGAGAAGTACCTGCGGGACTGGGGTGAAAAGTGTTCAGAAACCATGGCTCTCCACGATGTCCACGAGGAGCACATGCGGATGGGGAGAAGTTAGTACCTGGGGGAGCCAGGCTCACAGGGGACTTTTCCCGGCACCGAGATCCTCCTGGGGGCCCACTCCTTCATTAGTTCATGTTGGACGAGTGCCTACCACACACCAGGCACACTGTCCTTGCAGTGAACAAGACTGACAATGGCTGCAGTCTTGTAATGGGTGACTAATACAATAATAATCTTAATAATTCTTAAAGATCCTCAGGAGAGTGATCAGTGCGATCAGGAAAATATCTGTCCACCAGTGCACTCAACAAAGACTAAATGCTGTGCACCAGGCTCTATGCCAGGTGCCCGGAGGGTACAATGCAATTAAAATATAGGCTCAGTTTGGGAGTCAGACACAAGAAGGTTGTAAATGAATCTACAGGAATTCATGAGGTCACTCAGAGAGTGTGTAGAGCAGGGGCCCCTAACCCCCAGGCCGTGGACGGGTACCTGTCCGTGGCCTGTTAGGAACTGCAGGAGGTGAGTGGTGGCCCAGAGAGCGAAGCTTCGTCTGTATTTGCAGCCGCTCCCCAGCACTAGCATCATCGCCTCAGCTCCGCCTCAGATCATGGGGCACTGTATTCTCATAGAAGCTCCAGTCCCTGGGGCCAAAACGGTTGGGGACCACTGGCGTAGAGAATAGAAGAAGAGCCCATAATTATGCAAGGCAGTGGTGAAAGAAGAAGACTAGGAAGAGTGTGGTGTCACTGAAGCCAGGGAAAAGTGTTCGAGAAGGGTGTCATCCTAAGACACACGCAGTTATTCCGTCAAATACAAAGGACGCTCTGGATTTAGAGACATGAAGGTTTTGGGTGACTTCACTAGAGCAGTGCTCATCGACCGGAACACCAGACTACTGGTAGAAGTGAATGGGGGGCTTGAGGGGGAGAAAGTGGGTTATATTTGATTATTAAAATTACTTCAAAAAGGGATATATAAAATGTGTCCCATTGGACAGTAAAGAAATACTTAGTAACACGATTCACACATTTTTAAGTACACATTTCCATTTATTACTCTAAGTCTGGGGAGAAGAACCTGGAAATGTCGGTATTACCCAGTTAACAGCAAGTTCAGTGACCTAAGAGGACTGTACAGAAGCAAATATGTCACACACATGCATCTGAATTGAAGATGCAGGGAATTCTGGGCAACAGGTTCATCCTGTGTGACCCACATACTGCCACCTAACTTCAGCAAACTGCTTCACCTCACTCTGTCCCAAGGTTTCCTCTTATTTTTTAAAAAGGAAAGAACTATCTTTGAACGCCTCAGGGAGAGTGTAGAGATGGATTCAGTGTCTTTTTAAAGCTTCTGGCCACCTAGGAAGGAACCTGAGACCGTGAGAGGCGCGCACTGCACCGCACGCGCTGCGCAGGTCACACACTGGCACGTTCCCTTCGCACTCAGGAAGGAAAAAAGAGCGGATCGTGCAGGCTTCCCCCAAAAGCAGTCCTCCTCCCTGAATCGTGTGTTCCCGTGCGCATGCCTGAAACCCATGCTAAGTAAAAGAAAAACAGCATCACGCTGCCTGAACGTCCGGGTGAGCCTGGGAACTCCCTTCTTACTACTTACTCCCTGTGTGAAAAGGCATATTATTCCTTTGCTTAGCCGAAATGCAAGCCCTTTGTTTACCAAGAGTCCGCTCAGTCAACAAGGTGCCTTCGTATTTTGTCTGTCCCTCTGTTAATTCTTGGTGGTGGCGGGTTCCTAGAGCTTGGGAGCCACGTCAGTCCTGGCGCCCTGCACATGCTAACGACCCAGCATCACGTCTGTCAACGATCACGCCTGCCTAACTTCCTATTTGCCACATAACCTGTGACTATGTTATGCTGCTACTGAGGCAGCAACTCTCGGGTGGGTGACACGATCTCCTAGTTATTTTTTAATGAGGTGAAATCCACGAAACATAAAATTAACCATTTTAAAACAAATGATTCAGTAGCATTTAGTGCATTCACAATGTTGTGCGACCACCACCTCCATCTAGTTCCAAAAACACTCTCATGACCCCAGAAGGAGACCTTGTGCCATCCGGTGGACGTTCCCATCCCCATAACCCAACCCCTGGCAACTGCCAATCTGAGTTCTGTCTCCATGGATTTATCTGCTTTGAATATTTCACATAAATGGAATATATAACAACTTTCGTGTCTGGCTTCTTGTATTTAGCATAATGTTTTTGAGATTCATCCATGTTATGACATGCATCAGTCCTTCATTCCTTTTTAGGACAGGATAACATTCCATTGTATGGATATAAAACAATTTGTTTATCCATTTACCCTTAGTAAACATCTGGGCCATTTTCTACCTTTTGACTATTGCGAATAGGGCTTCTATGAACATATGTGTACATGTATTTGTTATGTACAGGTTTTCCATTTTGGGGGCTATATACCTAAGAGTGACATTCCTGAGTCACGTGGTAATTCTACGTTTAATTTTTTGAGGAACTGTTTTCCACAGTGGCTGCACCATTCGACATTCCCACCAGCAATGCATAAGGGTTCTAATTTCTCCACAGCGTCTCCAACACTTATTTTCCTTTTATTTTTTAAAATTATTATTATCACCATCCCAGTGAATATTAAGTGGTATCTCCCTGGGTTTTGATTTTCATTTCCCTGATGACTAATGATGTCAAAAATCTTTTCATGTGTTTGTTGGCCATCTGTATATCTTCTCTGAAAAAAACTGTCTATCCAAGCCCTTTGCCCATTTTTGAAATTGAATTGTTTATCTTTTAATCATTTTTTTGCAAGGCACTCCAATAGTCTGTAAACACCCTGTGTCAAGGAGACAAGATGCAAAGCAAGATGGTAACAGTAGAGATGATTCCCTTAAACCAGACGGGCTGCTTGGATTCCTTCTGCAGGTTAATAGCTACGTGACCTTAATGAAGTTACCTCTCTGAGCCACGAGATCTTCATCTTATGGAGATATTAATAGTAAACTTCATGAATGTGTAATAAATATTAAATAATTTAATCAATTTAACAAGCTTACGATGGTGTCTGAGACTAAGCAAGATGTACAGAATGATTCAGAAATCAATAAAGTTTGTAGAGACAGTGCCTCCATGTAATTACGTAGATGTTCCCATAGAGATGGGGGCAATGCATGAACCTCTATGGTCTCAAAATAATGAAAAGCATCACACAGAATATTGTTTTTTATGTCTTTTTAACAACATAGGAAAAGCAATCTTACATTGTGGCACAGAAGGTCGAACTCAAATCTATGAAAAAAGTTTGGTGATACAAACACTAAGTAGGGACCAAACCTTCTGCCCATCACATGCCTTGGAATGAAAAAGGATGGAGAACATTTGCAGGCTGCTGTTTGATCCTTGTGATTTCTTTGAAACGCCTAGCTATTACTGTAGGGATAATAACCACAGTACACGGTCTCCTTTCTGCACACAGAAAAATTTCATTGCACCCAGAAGAATGTCAAGCAATTCACCTGCTCGGGTCCAAAAGTCACATGTATTGCACTGCCAAGTCCATGTTGCTGCCATTATGCTTTGCACAGTCTCTGGAAAGAAGCATTAAGTGCAACATAGAACACAGGCTTCTGTGCTCCAATTTTATCCTACACTTGATAAAGGCTCTTTTAGTATTAGGGTTCAATACCACCTACTATATACTCTGTTCCAATTAAAATTTTAGTTTGTAATACACAATTTCATACCTGTAATTTTCCCTGTCATCTTACACTGCTTCAATAAGGAATGAAGTCTTCTCTTCACTCAAATTCCTCAGGGAGTTTGGGTTTTCTAAAAGCTATGTGTCCTTCCCTATACCCCTCACCCAGCAAATTTAAATCTTGACATACTAATTAACTTGGATAGCAAGTCGTGAGCTCTGCAAAGAACGGCTGCCAACAAACTGGAGTCACGGATAAGTTTATGTTTATTCTCAATACTAGAACAAACGATAAGAAGAAAGAGGTCAAAAATTAATAAGTCTAAAGGAAAAATGCCAGTTGATTACCAAGCAGCAAGAAGAAAAATTAGTGAAAAGTCTGTACGGAAAAAACACACACACACACAACTTTCTTCCTGTGAAAAATCTCTAGTAATATTACATAAGAAATGGGCAAGCTTAATAAATGAACTTAATCTGAAATAAAGTTATGTTCCTAAAAAAGCAAGTAAATAGAAATGAGCCCGGGATTTGTCATCAAAATGCTTTTGCTTGTCTCAGATCACAGTCAAAGGACATTTAAAAAAAAGAATGCTATGTTACACAGCACTGGGAGTCCCAGGTTTGAGTTCCACTACAACTTAAAAAATATTTTTGGTGTGTTTCCTGATTATCAATGACAAGAATTAAATAATACATTTTGCATTAACCTAAAATTAAGAAATTAACATACTGTGATTTCCTTCCTCCCAGAAATATGTGCAATTCAAAAATATTAGAACGATGTTATACATGTATCATTCAACTAATATTACACCGTTGTTATTTTCTCATATTTTTAAATATGCTTAGTGGTTTCCATGTAACCTCTTTATTTTTATTCATAATTTATTTAACCACTTCCATATTACTGGACTTATTTTTTTGCTATTAAAAAAAAAAAGTATATTTACTAGTTTCACCAAACAAGGATCATTAATAATTTTAGACTTGATAAATATTTCTAAATTTGCTCTGTCCCAAAAATATAAATCTGTATACACAACCATAGCAATATGGGAGTGCCTGCTAACATTTGAGCATTAAGATGTCTTGTTCATTTCTGCCAAATGGCATCTCACAATTTGCCTTTCTTTAGCAATTAATAAGTCTAATATTTTGCATATACTTATAGGCTAACTGTAATTTTTTGATTCTCTGTGTATTGTCTGGTACATTATCTTGTTTATCCATTGTTCCAAATGAACACTAAAGAGTAGTCTGGAAAAATGTCTCAAAAATATTTAGTTTGTTAAGACTCCCATCTTTACAGTGCTTAGGCCTATTATCTAGGAACATAGCATATCTCAGATTAATCGTCCATATTTCCTAAAGCCTGTAGATTTCTTTATAGTTTCCTTTTGGTATTTGTGGCTTCTACCTACTTTATTGCAAGACTTCCCAGAGTTTTTTATATGCAAAATACATGGTATTTTCCAAATGTATCTCTAATCCTTTTTTTGTTAAACCAGAAAATTTTTTAAGATCATGGCATAGGACTTCCTATTTTAAAATTATGAATTTCTAAGTACAATTTTGCTTGCTTTCTATAAGCTTATGGTTCTCTTTTGTTTTCTAAAATGTTTTGATTTCCACTTTGGTCTAATAATTACAGTGTCTTAGTTCCCAAGCAATGCGTGGAGCTGCACCGACGCTGCCCCTGCCCACCAAGAATCAATCTTGGTAAATTGAAGGATAATTGAAACAAAGGTGTATTTCCTTTATGAAAGATACAAAGTTTATTCCATTTAATGCTTTTTATCTTGAATTCTATTTATTTGACATCGATACTGTAATCCCTTTCTTTGCGCTTTAATCTGCCTGATTCACCTTTGCCTATCATTTCACTTTCATCACAAATTTTGAATCCCTTTTTTGGTGCAGAGGGGGTGTTGTAACTTGTAAATATCTTACACTTGAGAGTATTTATTAATAGTGGCTCTATTCTAGCGGTTAAAACAGCAGCTAGAATGGAACAGAGTCTCAACAATTATTATGTTGTCCATTATTACATATCTGCCTTTCTCCATCATACTTTATCTCGTACACACCTGACACACTGAACTGAGGTTTTCTCTGATCACCACTCCATGAATCTCTGCTACTTTTAAAATTAGAAAAACTTAAAATGTTGTAATACTTTCTCAGCTCATGGAAATATTTTATGTACAGAAATGTGGGTTACATGAATATCTGTCAATGTTCATAGCTCATCAAATTATACCTAAATATATATGTTTTATTGTTTATAAATTATAACTCAATTAGAAAAAGAGTATTAGAGGGAAAAATCTAAGTGTGGCTCAAGAAGTAGCTTTACTTCTGGCCCATAAGAAGGGATATTGGTGTCATAAACATAAACATTCATAAAATCATAGTAGTACAAAATGCTATTGTAACTATTTCTTTATTGCATCAAAAATTGAAGTTAGGTTTCAAGATGACGTTTACATAAATTATGATAATAAACTTAGTATTTTCCTACTGACCTATGAGATAAAACAAAACAAATGTGTCCCGGGGAGAAGTTTACCATTCAAGGAAAATAATTGCTTTGGTCTTTGAGGTTTAGAATACTAATTACCCAGATATTAAACAAGCAAAAAAAAAAAGTTATGTTTTCATATAACTAATCTTTTCAGTATAGAAGTACCCTAAATTTTAAAATTCTTTCACTATCTAAGGGTTAAAACATTTTAAAACTTCATGTCTAACTACTTAAGGTGACCCACACTACCCACCATAGATCCGGGAGCAACGCATGAGCCAGCCAGGAAGACAGGCACCTTCCCATGTGACAATTCACTCAATTTACAGAAATAAAGTATATTTCAGTCCCTTATAATTTTACTGAACAACATTTGTCGGGAAAGTTTCAAACATTTATTGAAGATACTCCCGGAAAATAGAGGGCAATTTACTAGTCTGTAAGATGATCAAGTGGAAGAATATGCCAATCACCTAATTACCAACTATTCATTGAGGAGGGCTTTTAAATACATTGTAAATGAAACATGCGTAAATTAGCCATGAATTCCGAATATATTATACTTTATAAAACACAGAATAAAACCTTTTTTCCTTTTTTTATTTATTTTTCATGTACATTTGTTTCTGTACTCTTTAATTGTATACACTTTTCTCTACCTAAAACCTTTTTTCACTGTAATTTATTCAAAGGAGTTTCCTATCTTAAATACATTTTCCATGAAAAGCAATTTGTATTGATCCAAGTTACTACATATTGCATAGTCCTTTTAGAATAGATATTTATTCAAAGCAGCAATAAGAAACTAGTCTTCTAGTCTAAGCTAACGTTACACAAAATAACTAAGGGCGTAATTTTTTATTCCATTCCAGTATCCTCCTCTCCTTTCCACTGTCTCCTCCAGATCCCAACACAAGCCCCCTCACCAATAACACCAAGATAATTCTTATTGTTTACATGCCACTTAGTCTCAGAAACAAAGTGTGGAGTTGCAGAACTGGAGATCAGTAAACAAACCATCCTCCCTAACTACACTGATGAGTGCCAGTGTATAAAGGCCATTCCCACTCCCTTCCATTGCTGTCCAGATTTAAAAAGGGGACCAAATTTGGGGGCCATATATGGCACTTAAAAGCCTTGGTAGAAAGAGAAAACAGTTTTTAAAAAGCACCATTTAAAACTGAACTGATACAGTGACTATGAAGTAATATTTTGTTCTTAAAAACAGAAATGACATGCATATCTAGCGATGAGAATGACACTTATATGGGCCTTTTGTCATTGATGCTGGTAAACTCTGACTCTTCCCCTTAGACGGTTAGCTCAAGGTTAGCCACCCTTGAGGTAAAAGAACACAAGCATCATGGACAAACACAATGCAAGAATCCCCCAAATTTAATGAAGATTGGTGGAAATACATTTCTTTAACCAAAATTGGTAGAAATACATTTCTATTTAAATGTAAAGTAAAAGGAAGAGAATATTTTAAATTTTTTTCAGGCTTGCTATTTGAATATTCTAAGAACCATTGTTATTTACACTTGGCCTGACTGTATAAAGACCTGTGCTTTTATTCATGACTCGGTCAAATCTTTTCATAACACCAGAGCCACCGGTGCAAGACATTAAGAAAGGTGATTTAAACCTTCATATACTTGCTAATGTGCTGTTCTTTTCAGCAGGAAAGTGTACGGGTATATTAAGAGCAACTTCTGGGTTAGAAGCAATTTACTATTTCACTGCTTTCTTAAATTAGATCTCATTACTCACAATACTTACAATATTTAAGAGTCTGTAAATTTAAAAAAACAGGAATAAAAATCATAACAACTCATCATTATCAAAGGCAGTTGGACTCAAGTCAATTGTCAAAATAAATTCTAGACACAGTAGTAGTCTACTAAATAAATAAAAAGCATTCAGAATCCCAACTACCAATGGCAGAGTAAAATGATCTTCCCAAACCTGTTAAGTTTTAACTGCCCACACACTACTCACCAAATGATGATAAAAGTAGCTATGTACCATTTTTTTATTAGTTCTGTACGCTATCACTACTTAATTTTTAAGGTACTCCTACTATACTCTGAGTTTATCACTTCAGCACTGCCATTAAAAATTACTGAATTACTATACGTAATAATAATGCTAGGCTAGAACCTATATTGAGCAAGAAAAGTGTGTTCACTCTAGAAAGAGCTCAAAGGCGCTACATAAGATCAAGAGAAAACACAGGAGAAGAATAAACATTTCCATGGCAGAAGAGCATTGAATGGACACAGAATTCTCGAAAAGTGGTATCTGAAAAGGCTGTGAGCTCTTTCCAAGTAAAGCCTAGTCCACAAAATGTCTGTGACAAAACTGGTGTCCATACATACTTGAAACAGGGAAGAAAGATAAGAAAAACATGTAGGGCCATGAGGAGAAAGTAGATGATAAATGCATAAAAAAGTTGCTGTTTCTAAGGATTTAGATAAAAATGAGGCAATTCAAAAAACAGTTCATCCAACAACATCAATCTCACCCAAAGAGACGTTCTAAACACTCAGACCATGTTTATATCAGGCTTCAGGGAGAGAGTACCCTCTTGCTTCCTGCTTTTAAAAGGATGCTGCCTCCACTTAGTGATGTTTACAAAAATGGCAGCAGTTTCCTATTTGAATGTTAATTACTGTTATGACACACAAGATAATTTAACTTGCTTCAGTAATTTATTCTTCCTTGTAATTAGATGTAGTAATTGGAAAATCTTCCAGAGTGTAACAACAGTTCCAAAGGTGAGAAGGCAAGGGGAGGGAGCTTTCCCATAGGATCTCAACTATAAATCTGTGGCTGTCTGTTCAATTGGCAGTCACTTGGATGAACCGTGCCAGGAATCAGAGATGGTCCTTCTGGAACCAAGTAGGTGACACCCATGACCTTTAAGGGTTGGATGATTCCAAAGGAAAGGAAAACCCCAGCGGATGGTTAGAGCTACCCTGAGAAGCATATTAAAGACTAATCTTGAATGAATCCAGGAACGATATCGCACAGTGCCATTTTAAGCCCCCAGTCTAGGAACTATTTACATACAGTTCAGAGACTCTATAGTAGGAATATAAGCCAAAAACAACACTGGGCATTATGGGCTCTACTCATGTTACTTGATTTATGGAAGTATTTTGGCGCTTGACACATCATACATGCTCCATAAATACTTACGAAAACAAGCAAATGAATGATTAAATAGATAAATGAATGGGTGCACGCCTGGCTTGGCAATATTATAGCCAATAAGTTCTCAATATATAGAATATATCAGATAAAGTACTAAGCACTTCATAGCCCTTTTCCTCCTCTCCCAATTCCTTTTCATTATATCCAAAGCCTTGTTACATATCTTTACCTAAAATTCTCTTTAAAACACTCTATGACAGATTATATCAAACATATACATAAGTAGAGGAAATACCCCCATGTACCCATCTTCCAGCATCAGTAATGATGGCCAATCTTTCTTCATTAGCCTTCCTGCATCTTCTTGAAGCAAATCTCAGATATATCATTACATCTGTCAATACTTACAGGGTTCATTTTTTAAAACTTCAGTGTTATTATTCCTTAAATATATTTACAAGAATTCCTTAATATCATCAAATATTCAGGTAATAAACCTTGTCCCCAATTATATTATTATTTTTTACAGTGTGTATAAATTAGTATCCAAAAATCTGTCCGGACATCAGGATTAGTTGATATATCTCTTAAACCCTTTTAATCTATTGATTTCCTTCTTCATCTCTTTTTCTTCAGTTGCATTTTTTTTTGTTATTGCTAACGAAATAAAGTCATTTGTTCTGTAGAGTTGCCCAGTCTGGATTTTTTAAGTTGTGTCTCCACAATGTTTAAATCACTCTATTCCCCTGTCCTCTGTATTTCCTATTAACTGGTAGTCAGAGAAAGAGGTCAGATCAGATCATAGTCTGATATTTTGGCAAGACTACTTCATAGGCTGCATTTCATCAGGAGACACAACCTTGAGTTGTCTCTGGGTGACATCGGCAGCCAGTGATGCTCACCACTTAAACCCATTAACTCATTGGGGTTGCGAAATAATAAATTCTGACTTTCTGAATCCTTCCTCATCTGTTAAGCTAGACTATTTCTCTAAAGAGAGACTCCCTCATCAACTATTTGGTTCATCTGAGGTAAAATTTATAAAGGAAAGCAAGTTAAATACTTGATTCTTTCCCTTTGTTTACCAGTTTTCAAAATAATAAGCTGATTCCCTCATATCACCTAAAAAAAATGACCAATGAGGGTTTTACTTTTAACTCTGAAATTTCCTTGAGGGGTACACTCCCACTTTAGTGTCACAAATTCAAAACTGTACAATATCTAAGTACGTCTGGGGTCAGGAGTAAGTAAAGATACAACGTGCTTTGGAACTCCTCCTTCTCTCTCATACGGCCTCCTCAGCCATCAGACCTTTCTTCTTAATTTGAACATCCTCAAGTAAGAAAGTTTTAATAAACAGAAAATTTTGTGTCTTTATTTAAGAATAGTAAATATCTAACACCTTCCTCTCAAAGTCATCATGCAGATGCTATCACCTGATTTTACAACCCTGAAGAGCAGAAGAAAATGGGCAGCAACCACTATAACCAGTATCCGGTACCAGATGCCTTCTGTGCACT
Organism: Pteropus medius; assembly: GCF_902729225.1. Lineage (NCBI taxonomy): Eukaryota > Metazoa > Chordata > Mammalia > Chiroptera > Pteropodidae > Pteropus > Pteropus medius. Next base: position 4,651,615 of record NW_024349796.1, read on the forward strand.
CCCAGAACTGACATAAACAGGGCATGAGATGTAAAGAGCCATAAAGAGATTTGATAGACTTTAAAAGCAACCAAATACCATGCAAGGAACATAGTCTACTGTAGTATGTACTTCGTATGGGTCCTATTTTTTCCTAGAGATAAAATGATCACTTAAGCTAAGAAAATTACTATCATCCATCTCGCCACATGCATTCCCATCCTCGAAAAGTGGGCCTACGTGGTGTGCAAACAAATGCTCTTGTGAACAGAGAAAATAGTTCCTAGAGATTTTATTCCACTGAGAAAAACAGCTATGCAAAGCGGTGCCTCAAGAGAGCAAGGCAGATGAGTGTCTCACCTACAGTGTATGATAAAAAATTATAATGCAACGCAATGGAGGAAAAAGTTTTTCCTGCACTCTCCCTACATCCAACCTTGAAACTGATACCCTAGCCTCCACTTCAGTGAAGAGGAGAGGTGTCCTTGAAATTGTATGCAGCAGTGATAAGAAATCTGTCTACTTACAAAATTAATAAAAAGTATTTCAGACTATCACCTGACAGGCTCTCCACCCTCCAAAGGTAAGACCGCTCAGTAATAACAATGCATCCGATGTCCAATTTGTCACATACAGGCCTCAGGAAATTCAAAGAAACCTTATGAATTATTTCATTTCATGAATGGCGCTTTGGGAAACCAAAGACCCCTCTGTACCCACAAACTCAGGAAATTTGTCTAATTTTATTTATAAGGGATAGAATTCAAGTTACTGAATTACAAAACAGGTACATAGACTAGGGTAGTCTGGTTTAGGATCCATTCCCCAATATGGGTTCAAGAGGATGGAAGATACCTGCCTCTGAGATATATTATTACTTCTGCTATCTGTGTGCCAAGCACTAGTGGTCTAAATAATATATCCTCCAGATACCCACACATAACTGAAAGCTGAGCAGCCTAATAAATAAATTGTTCAACCTTCCTGAATCTTCATTTCTTCACTTTATAAAGTAGAAATAATTACGACTGCTTATTTTGCAGGGGCTTTTTTGAATAACAAAAAGAATTCTTGGCAATCTTTTTTTTAAAAAAAGCACAATTTTTATCTAATTATGAAAAAAAAAAAAAGAGAGAAACTTGAGCAAACTGTCTCAAATCCTGCCCAATTAATCCACATCTAAAAAGAGAGGGGGAGATCAACTTCTCAACTGGAGAACATCCATCATCAGTGCCGCAAACACGGTCTTGCTTATCAGTTCTTCAGGGAAGTTAGGCCTCCTTACCTGTCCTGCGCATCTCCTTCCTGCCCTTTCTCCCACCACCAGCCTGCTCCCGCGGACTCCTCGGATCGCTTCGCTCCTGGATCATTTTTACCTCCCTACCGCAGTCTGTCTCCCCTCTACACTTATAACCTCCCTCCCTCTGTCACTTACAGGACTGATCTGAAGGGTGACCTTAGAATTCTTCTAATCAAGCTCTCGCATAGTGAAAATGGATAGCTGAGGCCTGAGGTGATGAAGTGACAAGCTCAGGGTCACGCAGCTAATGGCGGTATTTGCAAAGCTGGGTCCCCATCTAGACACCTGACTCCAAGTACAGTGCTCTTTCCACTGCACCACACTACCTTCTACCTGGCCCTGTTCGCCACTCCGATCCAAGACACCGATTTAAGGAGTTGGTCGATGCAGTCACTGTTCTCCCACCACAGGAAGGGCTTCGAGTTACAGCTAAAAAATAAGATAAAACTGACCACAGCAATCAGATTAGGATCCTGCATCTGGAAGATATCTCCAAGGTTCAACTTTCTTCACCCTTAATCCATCTCATCTGGGGATTAAGATTCGAGAAGCTGATTCTACAATGACCCTCTCACTGTCATGTGCTCCAGTGTTCAGCATCACTGGAAGAAAACCTTCCATGGGTCAAACCTAAATCCTTCTTCCTAATGTAAAAAACACCCCTTAATACTTAATTGCGAATGAAGCACAACCACAAGATTTTTCCAGCTCTGGTCAAAAAGGCACTATGCAGTTCCCTAAGTGCAAGAGAGCATGATTTACATAGATAATGCAAGGGAATTTCGTAAAAGCACATGGCTAAATTTGTCCACAGCCTTACCTTTAGCAGGTTAAATAAGCTTAGCCTCTTTCTCAACCTTTCAATTATATTTTTGGGTTTTGCATAAGGCGCCTCCAAATTGTCCAAGTTGCTTTTTGAAACCTAGAGTCTAGAATCAAGGACAGGTAGATGAAGTCCTTAATATAAGAGACATGCCATTGACCGAAGTATGAGAAAGTCTGTATAAGTCGAGGACAATCAATGAAAGCTCTATGCAAATGAGGAATATTCATGACAATAGTACTTTTTAGACAGGCTAACTTGTAAACTTGAGGAATAACCAGAAACCAAGGAGAAAACAGCAAATGAGTCTTAAAAATAGTTTCAAGCACAAACTCAAGTACAGTTCATCAGACATCATTTAATTTGGAAGCTCTAACCATGCAGCTAAACAGAAGAAGGTTAGCCTAAGAGATAAAGGCCAGAAATGGTCAAGCCAGATCCTTTAAACATTGACAGAAAAAATTTAAGAAGTAAGGTGAGTGAATTATGGAAAATGCAAATAGGCATTCCATTTCCTACATGGTAAAAAAAAAATTAAATTAAATTAAAATTCTGACTTAGCTAGGGGAATATGTTCAGAAAAAAGACAGTAGTTTGGTGTGTACTCTTCGTATAAAGTCTTGAAAATAATAACACTGCTAAATTGCAAGTGTCAGGGAGGTGAAGTACTAGCTCAAAAGATTATGAAAATTGAGCTTTCCAAACTGAATTTGAAAAGGAAACAGGTAAAAAGAGGTCAGCTCATCATAGGCGAGGAGGAAGCTTCTATTATTTGGCTGGCTGTTTTAAATTAATATCCTGGAACATTAGCAGGTTAAAGAGCCCTATGAAAATGATGGAGATGGAGAAGAAAATGGGGTAGAAACAACAGTGTTTACACCTTAGTAATAAAAAGGTATCACTGAAAAGATTTATAATGTGCTAACATGACATATATCAAAGTCAAAAAGGCTAGCTTTAAAAAATGATGACAAAAAGCATTAGGCACGGAAGTAAAGCCAGAGGACTTGAAATAACTCCATCTACACACACACACACACTAGATTATTTTAAACCAAGTAAGCCTCCCCAAGAGCCATAAAAGATCATGTTTTATTATTCCCTAATGGGAAGAATTCCCATTGCATCAAAACAGTAAAGGCAGTTAGGTGGAAAAACTAAGAGTGAGAAGAATATAAAACTTCTCCTTTCTGAGATATTATTACACATGCTAAAAGAAATCTAAAGATACACCTTGACCCAAAGAGGTCCGGGAATTTCAATTCAAAAAGAAAATGCATTGCCCTTTTCTTCCTCTTGGGAAATACTTGGAAGATAGCAGTTAAAAAATTAAAATAGATGAGTAATAACAGGTCAGTATAACTAGCATCTTCCAAGTCAGCACACGCATTGGCAGCATCAGAATCTCTAAGACTTAGCTGATGTCCTTAACATCTAAGACTTAGCTGATGTCCTTAACCTGGCCTCCTCTGAGAATAGCACTTCCTGTCATCTCTCAATCTGTACCTTAGATGTAGGATTTCTGCTTCTCAAAATATCACACCTTGTTATGAACTGAATATTTGTGATCCCCACAAGATTCATATGTTGAAGCCCTACCTCCCAGTGTGGTTCTAATTAGAGTAGGTGCCTCTAAAGAAATAATTAGGGTTAAATGACATAAGCCCTGATCCAGTAGGATTAGTGTCCTCATAAGAAGAAACATCAGAGAGCTCTCTCTCCCTCCTTCCCTCACTCCGTCTCTTCTCTCTCTCTCTCTCTCTTTCTCTCTCTCTCTCTCTACTCTCCTCTCTCTCTCTCTCACACACACACACACACACACACACACACACAGAAAATTACATAGCAAAAAGGTGACCACCTGCATGTCAAAAATAGAGTCCTCACCAGAAATCAGATTGGCTGGAAACTTGATCTTGGACTTCTAGGCCACAGTGCTGTGAGAAAAAAATTTCTGTTGTTTAAGCCACCCAGTGTATGGTGTTTTATTACAGCAGCCTGAGATGACTAGACACGCCTACTCTATGTCTAATAGTGACTTCTAGACAAGAAATGAGAATTTTAATTTGTTTCTTACATTTCCTAATGCAATAGTCTGTGAGGCTGGGTGCTTCAGAAATGCATTATGAATATAATGAGGTTTAAAAACAACCACCCATCACAATAATACTTAATTTTCCATAAACACTGATAGTGTTATAAGCCAAGACATCATTTTTACAGGTAAAAAAAAATTTTCTCCTTATTAAAAAGTAGACTGTAGAATGTTCACCCTTTCTTCACTTACTACTGAAAATTTTCAATAGCAATTTAAGTAGTATAACTCCTTTTTGAGAAATACGAACAAAAATAAAATGTCTCCTAAAATGCTAATTTATGTGTACAGTGTGCTAAAAATACTACAAAGAGTTGCAATTTTTATGTAAGTAAGATACTTAAATTCTGTGATTCTATGCCAATTTACCTGGATATTAACAAATTTAGGACAGTATACTTTGGGTTTAACGAATATTAAGTCATAGAGTCATGAATCACAAAATCATGGAATCATAGACTAGATACCATTTAGATCATTTCTCTCTTTTTAAATGAGGAAAGCATAACTCAGTAATATAAATGCCTTACGCAAGGTAACACAAATAGATCCCTTAATTCTCAGAATTGTGTTTTTCTACTGTAATGTTAAGGAATAATTTTTAAAGGTAAAATGAATCTCAAAATACCATATTAAATATTATTAAAATGCATATACAATAAGAAGAGACACGTAAGAAAAAATTATGAAAGCTAAAAAAAAAAAAAAATGTAAGACATAGGAGAGGCTAAGGAAGTGATTTTAAATGAATATGCCTTGGGAGATATTCTCGACTACCTCCCCATGAACAGGTCACCTGAGTCACGGAGGGTGGCTGCCTTTTTCTGAAAGCTGCCAGTATCTCGAGAACAAAATCAAGAGAAGTCTGATGTACACCCTGCAATGTACTGGCATCTGTATCATGGTAGCACTCTGGTTTCAAGACAGATTGAAACTCCATCACATGCTGCTTTTAAAGACCAAATGACTAGAATAAAAACTCCCAGGCACAGGAAGGCAAGATGCTGTCAATTGTATGCGCTTAGGAGAGGTATACAATTTTTTGTTCTCTTTACAAGAATATTTTTTTTTTAGCACAACTGACAAGGTGACTAACGGGAAAATATGGCACCACATTTAAAATCAGCATATTGTTTTTTGGAGAGCCTACTTCATTTCAAGAACTCTACGTGCACTACAACTCCCACTGAGTAAAGGTCTCAAAGGAGAAGTAATGTTGACTGGTTTGTAAATGCATAAGCTCTGGAGCCCAAAAGACCCACATTCAAGTCCCAGTTCTACCAATGCCTAAGCGTGAGGGCTTGACCAAGTTATATAACCTATGAACTGGCTTCCTCAAAATAATACCTCAGAAGGCTGAAGTGAGGATAAATAAAATAGTACATATAAAATACCACACAGAGCCCAGCACAATTATTAAAAGCTTAATATAAACTTTAAAAAAAAAAAGTGGGAAGAAGGGAGGAGTAATTGAAGCATAGAATTAGTTTCCAGTGTGAAAAAAATATTGATTTAAGTTAATACTCAACAAGACTAAAAATCTGTCAAGCCTTTCTTAGTTCTACTAAAACATTTTTTAAAAGATAACAAAAATAAATAAATAGCAACAGAAGATAGTCAAGGTCATAATTTTCAACTTGCTCTGCAGTCCTTATTTGCCTCTACTTTATTTTTTTTTTTTTAGATTAAGATTTTCAAGATCAAAGTAGAACAAAAGGGGGAAGGCAGAAAAAATAGAAGCTAGAAAAAACAATCTCAGAGAAATGCAGCAACATTTTCCTCATAACGTTAGCAAAGCTCATCATACAGTATTCAAAGGTCAGCGCTGAACACTGGACGACACCAGGTTCGAGATAATCCCACCCTACATACTAAAGGCCCTGAACTTATGAGAGAAAATGTGGGGAAGAGGAAGAAAGCACACCCCATAGTTCATTCTGGATGCTACTGTTTTGCACACAAGAATTTAAGTGGCTTGGTACAAACTAAAGAAAGACAAACCATCAGCTCCCCATGGAAGCTGCCACAGATGATACCCATGAAATCAGCATGGGGCCTTCTGTCATGGTCTGGTGCTGTGTTTTTCAGATTCCTTGTCTTGGACCATTCATGATCCATCCTCATTTGCTGGACCCACAAATAATGGTTCTGCCCAAAACCATCGCCACAAGTCAGGGCGAAAAAATGCCAAGGCACTAGGCTAACGGATGAAAAAAAAAAAAAATCAACATTTTTCCTCATGACTAACCTTGGGTGGCCTGATCAATTTATGTAAGCTTTGGTTTCTACAGAAAGACGATGCATTTTTTCAGAGCATCTTGAGGCACAAAAATCAGTTATATCTTTAAAAGGGAAAAAAATTTAAACACATATTTATTAAATGTGAGTATCGGAGTAGGGTGTATCTAAATACCAAAAATGGCTGTGAAAAGAAATGAGACAAAAATACCGATCATGTGAAATCAAGAGGCTGTTTTGGGAAGTGAACGCTCGCCCTGAGCAGGAGAAACCCCGCAGGGGCTTCCACTGACTCTAGTCTCTGTTCAACCACTAATTCATTACGCACCACTGGGAACATCATAAATTTCTTCACATCTCAGTTTCCTCACCTACAGCTGCTCAACACCATGGTGGGTTCTTGTGAGGATCAAATATAGTAACAGTCATTCCTGAAGCTTGGTCTCCATACCAGCAGTCACCAGCAACCTGGGAACTTCAAAATGCAGTCTCAAGCTGCACGCCTAGACCTACTCAATCACAAACTCCAACGATTTGAATTCTGACACACCTTAAAGTTTGAGAACCACTGCAAAAACATATATAAAAACTTTTAAAACTTAAAATGCTAAATATAAAGTTGCTATTATGGAAAAAATAAGAACGTTACATTTGAAGACTTTTAAGAACTTTCATTTACACATAACTGAATAGGTCTCTGTGTGTGTTAAGATCAGATTCACATCCATCAGTTTCTTTAGTAAATGTTACTCTAAAATAAAACGAAATCTGAAATTATAGCAGCAATCAATGTTAAAATGTACTATTATTTAGTTATAACTTCAAAAGGTCTGGGGAAAATAAATCAAATTAATAATTATTACATATTCTTTAAAAGAGTAAATATTAGACTAAAATGATTTAACTCCAGTTATTAATAAATTAAAGAATGAATTTGAGATGAACTCTGTCTTGGGGCAAGGAGGGAAATAAATCTTACTGGGAACTTTACATTTTCTTGACAAGAGCAAGGCATTCATTGCTTTTACTGCAAAGGTAAAACGTGAAGTCAAAAAGAATGTGGTTACAAAGGATGCACTTGAACTAACAATGGAGGCTTTTAATGTGGTAATTATAGGAAGTCTTTGAGTTCTAATAAGTGGAACTAAATTAGGAACAAAATATGCTAAGAAAACTGAGAGGTGGTGTTAAGATTATTTCTTCATTCTACATTCTAATTAAGCCCAATAAAACATGTTAAACAAAAATATCCCTTATTAGAAATATTCTTAGCTTATATTTATTTTCATATCTCATTTATTACCTCTAGTTAAGGGAATCCACCACTGCAGCCCCTGACAAATTGAAGGCAACTTGAAGAGCCACACTGCTAACAATATACTTGTCTGAAGTAAATGAAATAGAAAAAGGAGGGGGAATCGATGTAAAGAATAAATTATCATTTAAAATACAATAAAATCACATAGGAACAGGAATAACTAATAAAAAGATTTGTCCAAAAAAAAGTTAAATTACCAGCTGTTTGGAGCTTACAATTTGACTATACTGATTTATATACCTTCAGAATGTGTTTATGTATAAGATATTTTTAAATGTGTCCTCAGGTAGAAATCTAGGCTATGCAATGTACTGACTGAGGTGCCTGGACAAGGAGGAAGTGGTCTGACCTGCTGCACAGTGACAGCAAAGCCATCCCAAGCACCAGCCCAGCACTACCACATTTTTTTCTGCTCTGCACATCTCTCTCCAGGTTTCTTTCCCAAAGTCTAAACCAGATCAGAGACAACTGCTAATCACAGTCATCAAAGAAGCAGGGAGGAGCTACACTCCCGTGAGACACATCCTGAGTGGCCTTCTCTAGCTTTCCCGGGGAGAACCTCCAGGAGCCAGCCGGCAGCACCGCAGCAAATATTCTGCCAGGTCCATAACCAGATTTTCCAAAGTCACAGCTACCCTGGTACTCTTAGCTCTGTGGGTACTTCCCTGTCTTTCTCGCCTTCTTTAATTCTAGGTCTTCTTTTCTTTCCTTCATATCTCTGTGTCCCTTTTCAAACTTACCCCTTATATCTAAGGAGAGCAGTATATACCAAAATGGCAAAAGCGGCAGAGCATCCTAAATCGTGCTCATCAAATCCTGTGCTGGGGAACAAAATAGATACAAATTTATCATCTGTGTTCTTTCTCGTTTGGGGACACACACAATTAAGAGAGGTATATTATTTTCATGATCTTCTTAGAGTTCTAAGCGTTCCTGATTCCACCTGGATTTTAAGAGACACATGTACAATGGTGCTATTTTGGGCAAGTTAAAACAAAAGATTTACTCTCTTCTAGGTCGTTATTTAAAGAAAGTATCAAGTGGTCTACATACTTCTTGAAAGGAAAAATAAACATTCTTTGAGTATCTACTGTGCTAGTTTTTTGGATATTATCTCATGAATAGATGTGGCAAACACCACCATCTAGAGCTGTGCTATTTAAATTTAAAATTAAATTAAAAATTTAGTTCCTCAGTCACATTTGTCCATTTTCAAGTTCTCAGTATAAATACATGTAGCTAGTGACTGACTACCACACCAATACAGAAAGTCATCACAGAAACTCCTGTTGGACAACACTGCTATCGTTTCTCCTTACTGAAGATTTTCCACCAGAATAAGTGCAGAATTACACTTGGTCCTCCGGCACAATGAAGATGAATTCTCTTACACTAAGCTGTAATGAGAACCCTGCGGCCTTCTGCATGAGCTCTCTTGCAGCTACCTCATTTCTCACCATTGCAATTTTCTACACTATACTCGGCCTACAGGGAGCTCAAGTCTTTCACCTCTGACTAGATCCTAATGTCTCCTGAATGTCTGTCAAAGGTTTGGATCAAAAAGACATAAAATTGTTGCATATATGAAATAATAACATAGCTTACTGGAAATTCACCAGCCCAGATGAGTGTGACTCCCAAGGCAGTGGCAGAAGTAAAGTTTATGCTGCTGAAGTTTTGCTTCAGCCCAGGAATTAGAAAGGACTTGGATGACTGTGACATAAGTAATAGTAAACAACTTAATAGTTTTAAAAATAAATTTTAAAAAAATTTTAATGAGTATAATGTCATTAATCAAACAAAAAAGCTATAACGGAAATAGAGTTCAGTTTTAGTTAGATTTCCTTTGAAGTCTCACAGCAGTACTATAGTGCTGGCCCACACGGGGCTCTGTGACAATAGGTACATTTTTATAAACACTGTAGCACATTTAGACTCTAGTCAAGTGACCTACAAGGTAATACATCATTCTGTCAACTGCACAGGTATATTTACATCCTACCATCCAAAATCCAAACCAGTCCAGAAATTCCTAGACCATATGACATAGAGTTCAAGAAAAAAAAAACATACACAAAGAAACAAAAACTAAAACAATATTGTAATCGTCCCCCTTTCTTCTAAATTTTACTTTTGTGCTTCAGGTTTTCCCTATTGTGACAAAGAATACCTCTCACTAAGTTATTACACTGAGGGTCACTGCACTACATTGGCACAGGCCCGGATTATTATAATGGTGGAATGATTCTTCTGTATAGCTCAATAGCAGGTTGGCCTATAGTTTCTAGAAAAACTTAACCAAAGGATTCAGAGCCTTTGTCGACATCGGCTGTTGTGGGGGTTGGCTGCCTGTGATAACTGGCTGCTTTTTACCTTGAAAGAATGAGTTTTCTCAGAGTAATACACTACAATACAGAAGACAACACTGTCTTACAAGCTGGTGAAAATAAATTTTGTTATCATGTCTGTTTTTAAAAAAGCTTCCCTGAAATATCACTGATTTTTAAAAGATAATTACTTTACATTTTTATAAGCCAAACATTCTCAGGCCTTTGCATTTCCTGAGGCCTGGGCATGGTGATGCTTGTCCTGAATGCACCTGACCTCATCTCCCAATTGATTTCAGCTACCCTGTTCTGACTGATCAATGGTTGAGCAGCACTAGCTATTAAATATACTCAAAATCTCTTCTGGGCACAGATACTGAAATTTGTCTTTTTCCATTATGTAACGAAGAGAGTAAACGTCCAGCTTCCAAGTGCTCACAGTTCAATTGCCGACCTGTCTGCATTTCTAATTCTAATCCAAATTAAGTAAATGGAAAGTCCACTGTGAAAGAAAAGCACAATGGCTCTCTACAGTCGCTACCCAGGAATCACCGCTCCATGTGAGATCATTAGAAGTCACCCTGAAAAATTATAAAGGCAAATTTGCAGAGACAGTTATGCAATTCTAAGACAAAGGTGCTCCTATAAAGTATATGTTCTTTTTAAATTTTATTTTTGGCAATTCTTAACTGTAGCTACAATACAATATTCTTTCTCTCTTAGAAAAACAAATTAAAAACTATTTATTTAATACGTTGGTTACCAACTTTGAAAATAAATGGTACTGCTCAATATAGAGACACAGGCACCTTGAAAAATCATAATTAAAACTTTAATACAGCAAACACACACCAGTAGCCACAAGCACAGCTAGCATCCAGCTCTTGGTTTCTATACCATTTTCTAATAAAAGAAACCAGGACTCAACACAGAAATGGCTGATTCTTAGAATAGAGTAGAAAATATACAAGGTAAGCCTGGAGCATTTTGTAGTGCCAGAAAGTAAGAATGTGCTAAAAACAATCAAAAAACTCCACAAACATGGAGCTATGTCAAAGGAACACAGGAGCCAACTGAAAGAGCTCCCAATGGCCAAAGCTAGAGCTCTTTGAACATAAAGAAGTATAGCCTAAAGAGCAAATAAATATCCATGAGTCCGTACTGATATAAATAAACGACCAAATAAATAAGTAAATAAACTTTTGAGAGAAGCGACAAGTGTTCTATGCAGAAGAATCCCAAATAATTTACATAAATAATCCTACTTCAAGGAGATGGACCATAACTCCCCACTGATTAAGTGTGGGCTGCACATAGTGACCTCTTTTCAAAGAGGACATTATAGAAGGAGGGGGAAAAGAATAATTAGGCAGCAGAGAAACTTCATAAACACTACCTCAGCCAGGTGATCAAGGTCAAAATCAACAAACAATGAGTCATGTTGATAGTTCATACCCTTCAAAGGATATGATGCAAATGGCACTTTACCTCTGTGGTCTTCTTCTCCAAAACCTAAAACTCCACTCCAATCATGAGAAAACTCAGGCAAAATCTTACTTTCTTTCCACTTAAGGCAGCGGTCCCCAACCTTTTTGGCCCCAGGGACCGGTGCTCCTATGAGAATCTAATGCCTGAGGATCTCAGGTGGAGCTGAGGGCGGTGATGCCAGCGCTGGGGAGCGGCTGCAAATACAGATGAAGCTTTGCTCTCTCACCGCTCGCCTCCTGCTGTGCGGCCCAGTTCCTAATCTTCCATGGCCTGGGGCTTGGGGACCCCTGATTTAAGGGACATTCTCTAAGACACCTGACCAAGTACTCTTAAAAACTGTCAAGATCATCAAAAACGAAAATTCGATAAATTGTCACAGAGAAGCCTGATGCAATGTAAGGATTCAGGGTAACTGGTACCCTGCAAGGGAGCTTGGTATACAGAAAAGAACATTAGGTACAAAGTAAGGAAATCTGAATAAGGCCTTTAGTTAGTAATAGTGCATCAGTATTGGTTCGTTGCTTGTAACAAATGTACCATACTAATGTAAATATTAATAATAGTGAAAATCGGTTGTAACAAATGTACCATACTAATGTAAATATTAATAATAGTGAAAATCGGTGCAAGATATATAGGAGAACTCTGTACGATCTTCACGATTTTATTGTAAATCTAAACTGTTCTAAAATTAAGTTTATTTTAATAATTTATATAATCTTTCCAACACTAAATCATATTTTATACCATTTTTGCTTTGTTTTTAAAATATTTGTTTGACACTGCAGTTGTGGTGAAGGGTGTGGATGGGATCGAACTGCTTGGATCTGAATCCAGCTCAGCTGTCTACAACGATTTTTAGCAGCTATGTGCTTGCCCTATACACATAATACAGCTAACATGGTCCTGACACGGCTTCAGTTATATTCAGCATAATATCTGCTTTCCCAGCAGGAGAAAATGAGACAAATAAGGCCCAATCAGCAATGACCTTCTTCTCACAGGGTAGCTATGCCCAGTAATGACCAGGCCAGTGTGTTGCTCTGAATAACACTAGGAATAAGCCTTTAGAAGCCTGGTCCCCATTCGCAGTCAAGGCAGGGTGTCTCACCCAAGAACAGATGTAACCAGCAATATGATTACTGCCTTTGAGCAAAGCGCAGGGCTGATTTTAAGAGCTGTCAGCAGTTTCACATAATGTGAACACTACCTGTTTACTTCTAATATTCAGATGAGGCTAATGAAATCCTATTTTCTTTCCATACACAAAGATTATGATAAGAAAAAGGAGCAAAATGAGTTTAATGAAAATATTTGAAGATACTTTTAATAAAAAAATGGCCAGGATTTATAGTGTTATTTGTTTTGAAAAAAAGCTTACATGTAAAACTTATAAGATTTATAACTTCCTTCCTACCAATGAATGCATCTCAAATGAATATTCATGCAGCAACTGCAGTGGCTTTTACCATCTGAGATAGTCATTAAAGGCTTATCATCTTGGTCCAACAATGCCTCTGGTGCTTCTAAATTATTAGATCTTAGTCTACAGCTTTGAATGCTGTAATAGCAACATAAAACAGAAATAAATTATGAGTATGAATAATCAAAGGTCACGATTTTCAGCAAAATCTGAAAATTTTCTAGTGTCATCTACTTTTTAATATTAAACTATTAAGACTTTTTTCTTGACTAGACTGAATAAATAAAAAGATGACATTAAGTTAAATAAAATGAAAAGGCTGCGAGTAATAGCTACTCTTTTAAAAGACTATCATTAACTAATGAGTAGAAGAGATTTCTTTGTAACTTAAAACTTCTTAATTAAGTTTTTAGAGTTAGATTAACCATCACTATGCCTGATACCAAGTTTAATTTGGGATTATGCCTTCGGATGTGCTTCACGTGAACTACTGTGCTGGGACCACATACCCTCTGCGAAGCAGCGAGCACAGAGGGTGCAGGAAACCTGTCTCTTCTTTAAATGCACCCTAGCATCTAGCATTAGGTGTACAGAGAAGAAAGTTATCAGTAAAAAATTAACGTGTTTGCTTGTGAAATTATTCCCAATCAAGTGCGAGTCAGGACTTTGGGTGTAAGCAATTCAAACAACACAGCTAATAGAAGTTTTTTGTTTGTTAGTTTGTTTTAAGGGTGTACTCAAGGGACCACAGAAGTTTCAGAGCTGTAAACATTACCAACTACTGAATAGTCCTTCCTTTGGGACACCGTTCTACACGTGTGTAGCATCATGTCGCATAGCTCAAAATTCAGAAGAGCATATAAGATGGGCTTGCTTGGGCTATATATTCACCAGGGATTCATGACTGACAACAACACTAAGACTTTACCCAAAAGTGGAGGAGAAGGTATCCAAACAAACGTGCAGGTGCCCTTCCTAGAAGAAGGAGGTACGGATGCCGGGCGGGCATGAGCACAGATGCCCACTGCGATAGAAAAGGAGCAGCGGGTGAGAGTAACCAACCAGTCTCCGGGAACTGTCGCAGGCATTTTGCTTTTCACACATGTGATTCACTTCTCCAAACAACCATGTGAGGCGGGTGTGATCAGCCCCATTTTACTAGAGCTGAAATTGAAGTTCACAGAGTCTAAGTTATTTAGCTAAAGTCACATGAAATGAAGCCTAGGTATTTCCATACTCTTATACCTCTCAATGGAAATAGAAGTTTCTTATCAAAGTTTCAATGTGTGAAATATTAAATTCATTTATAGTCTCAGAAATGTGAGTCTTTCTTGAAAACAACAGATCCTGACTAAAGGGCTTCTTGCCTTCATATTATCCAGGTTTTTTCACATAATGTATACAGGATCCTCTTCATTCAATAAGAACATGTAATTTGCTTATTTATAAACCTGCAGTTTCCATTACTAATGACAGAATATGGCGATACCAACGTTAACAAGTACAATTCTTAGAAACAAGTAATGAATTTGTTCATCTCTACGAGCTCAGAATGCCTAACTCTATCAGGCCCTGATAATGAGGGATACCAGGTGAAACTATAAACACATAAACAAAAATCGCTAATCCCGAATGGCAAACAGTAGCCCTATTAACAGAGAGTCAGAAGCAGGAGCATTTTTTTAAACCAGTGCAAGCCTAGCATTTTTCTACTATGTAGAAAATGTGGGTTCATCTCTAGATAAGCTTAAGCACACACATGCAATTCAGTTTATTATTTGGGTCACTATATCTGTAACCTAAGCAGATGGTATATGCGTTTTATGTGAAATATTTAATTAGGCCATCAGGAATGTGGCGGTACCAGCTGTTATGGCCTGCTGACCTTGGTAAAGGAGGAGATATCAGCAAAATGATGATGACAGTGTTCAGACAAAACCCAGAAATGGAGCCTGTTTATGAAAATAGCTGCTCTAACTTCACCACAGTGCAAGCTAAGAAATGTCAGCCCGAGCATAGCAATCTGCTTCATATTGTTCACCTTCAGGCACCCTGGGTTTATTAAAAACTATTTTTTAATGATTTACATGGATATCTACATAGGAAAAACTCCGAAAATATGTACTCCAAAATATTAATGACTGTTATTTCTAGATGGTGAGCTTATGGGTAATTTTCTTTTCTTTTTCTTATCAGTATTTTCTACAATATAGTTTTATGATTTTAATTTAAAAAACAATGTATTTTAAATTAAAAAAAGAATGACTTATATACATCTTTCGATATAGTATCTGAGTTCCTAAAACACTGTCTTATAAATTCATTTTTCATATAAATAAAAAATTCTATTTTTTTACATTTAAGTGATTTTTCATTTTTCCTATCTGACCTCCCCAACTGGCCTATGAAGCCTTCTACTCTCTTAGTGCTAAGTTCTTCTTCTGGCCTCCCGTTGTTGCATGGACTCCCGTTGTTGCAAATCCCAGGCTGGCCTTGACCATGCCTGCAAGAGTTCTGTGGGAACCCAGTCAACTCCTACCCCTTTTCCTCAGAGCCTGTGCCAAAGATGTCCCCCTTTCCTCAATACCTCTAACTCATCGCCTCTCTTCAATCAAACTACCAAGACGCGAAGCATTAAACCCACACGCAATCTCAGAAATGCGAGTCCTCCTTGAGAACAGCCATTGATAACAAGAACTTCTCATCCTCACACATCTAATCGAAATATAGTCCACAGCCTTTTCCATTCAATTCATGTAGGATATTTGTAAACCCAAAATCTCCATGGTCAAGGACATAACATGTTGATACCGAGGTAACAAACCCAATCCAATTGGTCCTCAACCTCTTCATGAAGAAGGCTGGAAACTGAGAATTCTCTCCATTTTCCTTCCCTTTGCCAGAGAGAATCCCTCTGAACCTGGAGCTGTTTCCCTCTTACTGATAATTTGGTTAAATTAATTCAATAAACATTCATTGAGCTTCGTGCCGGATGAGTACAAAGTACTGGGAACTTTTCTAGAGAACCATCAGAGGTCCCTGCCTTCAAAGAGCCAACAGTGACTGATGCCTCAATTATCCTGGGACCCCCGTACCGATTAGCTCAGTCAGGCTGCTGTAACAAAGTACTACAGACTGGGTCGGTCAGACAACAGAGATTTACTTTCTCTCAGTCCTAGAGGCTGGAAGTCTGAGATCAAGGGGACTGCAGGACTGGTTTCTCCTGAGGCCTCTCTACTTGGCTTGTAGATGGCTGTCTTGCTGTGGCTTCATGTGGCCGTCCCTCCATATATGCCCATCCCTGGTGTCTCTCCCTCTATTTTAAGAACAGCAGCCATATTGGATTAGGGCTCTACCCTAAAGGACTCATTTTACCTCAATCATCTCCTTAAAGACCTTATCTCTAAATAATGTACATTCTGAGGTAACTGGGGATTCAGATTTCAACCTATGAATTTGGGGGAAACAATTTAACCCAGAACATGACCCCCTCCCCCTTGGGGTCTCTTATTAGTCTTGGCTTTCCTCCCTTAGTAAATTACATTTGCAAATCTTTTTCATATTTAAATACCAACAACCTGCCCCTAGCCCACTACTTCCCTTAACTGCCAAGATGTGAAAATAGCCTGAACTAGGAGTCTCTAAGCCAAATGAGAGGGGCAGATTGTCAGTGGGCTAGGTGGAAAACCAGAGGATGCCAGTCTCATCGAAAGGTGAAACCATGGCCCATTGGCAGCTAACTTCAGTCATGTGTGAAGGCAGAGCCTAGGGTTTCCTGATCTTCTGACTTTTTAGAGAACGTAGAAAGAGATTTATGTAAAATTTCTCAAGTTTTACATAAATTATATGCCAGCAATAAAAACAAACAAAAAAAACTCTAGATGGGTCAAATAAAATGGGCCTATCATCCCTTTTTTATCCCTAATTATTTCTGTTTCTTTTCCTATAATCTTTCACTTTCCTGTTTCCTACCTGTAATTCATTTCTCACATTTCTGAAATCAAGTTTCTGTGCACCAATTCCTTTCCCCACACTCCACTGAAATAGCTATTGCTAAAGTTCCCACAGCTAATCTGTCATCCTCCCTATCTCGAATACAAACTCCTTGAAGAGAGTGTGCATTTTATCTCTTTGTTTCAAATGCTTAGCATTGTGTCCAGCACAGAGTATGGACTCAATAAATGAGTGCTAAATAAATGATCGGTTTATCTCTTTAGAATGACCCAAATGTACTGGAGAAACTGTAAATCATAGAATCCTACATTGAATAATGTTGTAAAGGCTCAGTGCTTATTTAACTATCTGCTTCACTGTTAGCAAGATTCCTGAGTGCCATGTCATGTACATGCTCCTACATGACACAAGAGCTTAAATTCCCACTTTTCTTCCAAATGACAAATTTTAGCTTCTTAAAAAAGAGAAATTCTGATATAATTCTATCTCATTTATTCAAAAGGTCATTTATCTACATGTTTAACATTTTAGAACATAGTCAAGCATCAGGAGATAAAAAGTTCTATGAGTTTCAAAATAGATGGTAAATGTTCATTATTTTCATTCATATGTGAACCTTTCAGGTCTTCATTCAGAGCTACTGGCTATTAATTTTCAAACATAATTTTATTTGGAGGGGAAATATATCTGGCCAGAACTATCTTCTACTAGATTAGCCTGAAAGCTAGTCTTAATTCCTGAGATATCAATCAGTTTCTTGATTTGTGGGGGTGTCTGGATTAGACTGAATTTACCACCCATGAAGATTAAAATAAAGAAGTTTTTGCATTTAAAAGGAAGTGGTCCTATTAGTGGACAACCATCCTCTAATATCCAGCCTAAGCGCATCTCTCTGTAGGAAACGGGGAATGTGAGTGACACTGTACACACTCAGACAGCTCTGTTTTTGTTCATTTCCTACATAAGAGAAATCAGAAAAAACTCAATTAAAATACCCCCAGCTCCACCACTGATTTGAGCCAAATTACTTAACTTTTCTGTCTCAGTTTTCTCATCTGTAAAGTGGGGATCATAATGTTAAATTTTAACATATAAAGGTTGAGAAAATATTTAATTTAAGTGATATGATGAGTCATCTAATATCCTATCTTCGCTTCAATTTCAAAAGGAAAACCAAGGCTCCTGCATATTAGAATTACCGTGTATGCTAAGGTTTTAATATCAGACTGGGAAACTGCCCTCATTAACCCCCGGTGTGGCATTCATGGTAACAATCAGATCGGTTATTGATGAAATAATATTCATCAATATTATCTTGCATGAAATAATATTCTTTAACTCTTCTCAGAACAATTTCAATTAATTCTTAGGAAAATTCCAATTACATCTGGAAATAAGAGGAAAAAATAGAACACTCTGAAACTATATTCTATAAGAAACTGGAAACAATTTCAACCCAAAATGAATTAAAAAAAAGTTTAACATGGCAAAAACAATAAACAAAAAACAAAAAAAACACCTAATTTTATGTGTCCCTTTTTTTCTTTTTAATGTTGGGCCTTCCTGGAAATCTGAATTATGTTGTCCTCTAATGTTTAGAAACACTCAAAAAAAAATAATCTGAAAACTACTGTTTACTGAAACTACTATAAAACAACTATCGTAAATTAAAAAACAAAAATGAGTCCAGATGATATATAACTAAACATAAAAATGGGGAGGGGAGGGAATCTACACTGAAGTCAATATTCCACTATAAACTAACGTGAAATTTTTTTTAAGAAGAAAATAAGAATTCTGAATTATCTCTTAAGTAAAAGCACGTGAATTCTGTGTGTAAATGAAGTAGCTGAATAAATAGGCATTTGGGCATGTCAAATGTCACATACAAGAAACTGAGTTAATATCATACGGAAAGTTCTAGTGGCACAAAAAGCCACACAAAACCAACAGGAAAACTCTGCACAGAACTTGTATGTGTAAAAGAAAGATTACAGGCATTATTTTTTTCTTGCTACAAATATAAAACAAACAGAATCAATAACCAATTTTATATCTAGATTTTTATCCACTGTAGCGCATAAAGGCAATTTCAGCAATACCTGTACATAACTCCTAACTCAGCATCTTCTCAGACAAGTAAATTTGTCATTTGACCAGTACATACCTATTCATACAGTAGCAAAGAGAGCACTATACATTTATTGCTTTAATAAAACTCAGAAAGGCTGGGAAAACCTTAAAACGATAGCTGCTTTAGAAAAAGCATATTATATTTTAATATCGGTTTAGAAACTATATCATTTGGCTGATTTAACAACTATAAAAAGTCAAAATCATAGCAATATAATCCGTATTAATTTTTCAATTCACTTTTCAGAAGCAGTGATTTGCCAAAATTGCTGGCAGACACAGAAGCTTTCCAAAGAAATCAGACTGAGTTTCCCGAACATTTCATTACGGGTCATTAGCAGGGAATGCTATTGCATGCCACAGCACATAAGGAAGGTATTAAGACTTCAGACTACCTAAAATGAACATAACGAGAGGTCACTTCCATACACATACATAATGGACACTGGACATAAAAATTAGATTTCTATTAGTTGCCATACCCAGGCTATATGGATAATTTTTTTACGTAAAACATCACAAAATCTAAATTCCTGGGTATAAGCCATTTGTATGTTTACTCCCCTCTTTTAAATTATTCTTTGCCACCATCAGGTTCACATTACTTATTATCTGGATGTATAAATCTCTTATTTACACTGTACCTTCTCCCGTGTTTTCATGTTTCCCTTAGGCCCATGTTAGTATGCTAAGCTTATTTTCTGTACCTTAAGATCTCCCAGAGCCTCAAAATGGAAAACCTGAGCATGTGTCCTCTTATTTCCATCTAAAATACAGAATAAGAAATGGAAAAGGATGATGGATTGGGCGCTAAGATATAAAGCTGATGGGAAAACAAATCGTATCATAGGATCGCAACCCATTTATGGTCATGTTTACCAAGGACACTTGTATGAAGAGTAAAAGCTGAAAGAGCACCCAAAGAAAGGTTGAAGAATATAAAAAATTGCAAAATAAAATAAAATAAAATAAGCTCTGAAATATACAAATCGATAAGTATGGGATATAAAACATATTTTTTATTTCTAAGTAGAAGAAAGAAAAATAAATGACATATACTCAGTGGGGAAGCCTTACTTAAGAAAGCTTTTCATTTTAGATTTGCCTTTGGGGGTTGACAGGCATATTTTAAACTATATCTGTCATTCAATCTCAAGTCCTCACAGGAATCACATTAATAAGACAGAGACAAGGACTGGACACTAAAGAGCCCAGGAAGCAGTATACGTTGGGGGTGACTGTTCAGCATCAACTGGTCAAGTTAAAGAAGATGTGTAAACTACCTCTGATAATACAGAAGTAAATTTGCATTCTCAAGACTGCAAAAATGACAAGTGACAGGAAAACATATGCTTCATTCTCGCAAAGTCACACTAGGAGAAAGAGTTGGAGAAATCCGTGAGAAGCTAGAAGAAACAACACACTCTTGGCTTAAAATATGAGAAGACTACGTAAATAGTGAGGGGACAAATGGCAAGCCACATATCTGTTTAAATTTTAAAAGAGACTGTGCTTAAATTTGTCCTTATGGTAAGAAGAAAATAAACTAGAAAACATCGTATGAGCCAATGAAAACTGCAGGCTTTAGGGTAAAGTACTCATTCCTCTGGAGGTGCACAGAAAAATCTGAAAATGATGTACTGTGACTATTTTAAGAAGGCTTCTGCTTTGGATTCTCAATGAAATATAAAAAACATGGCTCCAAAGAGAACAAAAATCAGGGATGAATACAACATGAAAAGTCAAGAAGTTGACGTGTAAAGGAAAATGGCTAAGACATTAAAAGAAAAAATGTAAATTTAAAATTCACATCGAAGATAATGAAAAGCAAAATGGACAATATAGAAAATCAGTTCTGAAGAGTAAAAGACAAATCTGAGAAATTCTCTAAGACATTGGAATCGTGGTCAGCAAATTACAGGCTATCATTGGTAAGAAAGCCAAATCTGGCCTGCCACCTGCATTTTTTATGTCCTGCGAAGTAAAAATGGTTTTTATAGGTGAACATTTGCAATTAATGATAAGGAACTTTGGACCCCAATTAAGCAAAAAGTTCTCTCTCCCAAAAAGAATTCTAATATTCTCATTAATAAATCTCTACTTTGTTATTATTATTACATTTTGAATTTCACTAATAAAAAATTTGTAGAAATTTGATTTCCTTCTTGTTATTTAAGTAATTACCTAATATCCTCAATTTTGCCTCTTGGTCCACAAAGCATAAAATATTCACTATCTGTCTCTTTACAGAAAGTTTTCTGGCCTGTGCTTTAGTGGAGAGAAAGAGAACTACAGGATAGGAGAAAGATAATGGTCAGGGAGAAGACACCCAACCAATGAATGATGGCTGTTTCGAAAAAGAACCCAAACGAATGGAAGTAATAGACAAGGACATATATAATTTAAGAAATGTCTCTGATCTAAAGAAATATCTGCATATGTCATAACAGGAGATTTCAAAATTTTAGGCAAAAGTATTTCAAAGTGACTCACATCTGGACAATCCTTAGCAAAATATTTGAATTTTAAGGTTAAAGAAAATAATTCTAAGAACACAGAGGCAGGGCTGGGGTGGGTAGGAGAGTAGAAGTAGCCTACGAAGAAAGAAAAGTCAGGCTGGCCTTAGACATTCCCTCCATGACAGTAGAATAATGGCACGATGGAGACAGTATTACTTTTCTCTCAAAGAAAAAATTGTGTCAAGAATTTCATTTTGAACTAAATTGGTATCTTACGTCTAAAAGTCATAAAGACACTCAGACATTCCAAGGTTCAGAAAATTTACCACCCATCCAAAGTTTCTTAAATATATGTGAGTGTGTATTTTTTCCAGTGACAGAAGTGACAAAGTAGGAGCGTAATGTTCCACAGTATGGACTCTGGAGAGACATGTGTTTATCCGGAGTCCCGGCTCCAGAAGATTTGTGACCACGGACAAATTATTTCAGCTCTCGTTACCTCCATTTCTTCATCTGAACAGTGGACGCGGTAATGGAATGTACCTCAGAACAACATGATGTTTGAACATGAGTCTGATCATCTAAAGAGCTGAGCATAGCGCCTATGGCACTTAGTAAATACTAAATAAATGTTGGCTGTTGTTGTTGCTGTTATTATCCTGATGACTAACAGATGAGAAGAAATTAATAACCAGAAAAATAGGGAATTTGAAGTAGTACAGCACTATGATCAACAAGGACAGTTAAACAGTCAAGTCTAAACAATGATCATAAACGTGGTAAAGTAAAAATCAATTCTTGAAGGAAAAAATACATAACAAAAAATTAAAATTCACTAATGATACAGTTTTAGATGACTAAATTTTTGGAACTAGGGGCAGAAAAGTCGAAATGTATTGATTTTTTTAATATGAATTGAACACATAAATTTAGTTCTTAGATTCCATAATTAGATTTAGCTTTCCATCACAAGGGAACATAAAAGCAAAACAAATTCATGTTGCAAAATAGGAAGGAAGCATTGAATACAGAAAACATAATGTATCGGTTACTAAAATACATGTCAATTATTTTCACTCTCCTTAACCAGGACAAAAAACTTTAAATTGGGTCAAGAAACAAAATGAGAAAGGTTGAAAATTAAAGACCAGACCAAAGTATGCAAATGTGATCCGAACAAAAGCAGGGCTAACAAATTAAATAAAATTAAACATAAAATCTAAAACATTAACTATAAAATATTAAAATCTAAAACATTAAAATCTACCATAAAATTTGAGGAAAAGACCAAGACCGTAGGTCAATTTATATTGATACTAATCCTATAATGAAACTATTGTGAACCTTTCATCATTCAGTAATATAAAACTAAAATTTGAAAAACGAAAACTGTTAGAAATGAATAAGACCAAAAAGAAAATTGCAGTCGAAGACTAAAACACGATGATCAATCCGCAAACATAGTTGTGGAAGATTTCACTTACAAAGTTGGATCATTGTAACTACACCAACTCTGTACCCACCAAACAATATTGCACTTTTTGAAAAAAATGCCCATGAAAGAGTCTCAACTGATCGTCTATAAACCAGAACAGCAAAAATACATAGAACATACTCTGAACACCAGAAATTAATACATGTAAACATACAATTCCACCCATCTGAAAACTCAAAAAAGCAGGTCTACAATAACATATTTCTTAGAAATAACGAAAAAAAGAACTCATAGTATAGTTTGCAGCCAACACTGTGATTATATCTAAATTCATTTTCTTAAGAGGCTTTATTACTTTTTTAAAAAAACAAAAAAGAAAGACAAATATGCTAAACGTTCAAGTTATAAAGAAGAGGGGATCTTAAGGAAATCATAAGTAAAGACAAATAAAACGTTCTTCAAATAATGGAACAGAAGGCAAAAAAACTTCATCACAATAGTAATTATATTAGCAAAAATCTAGAAATAATCCAAACAACAGAGAACTATATTAATTTTAACAATTTCAATTTAATTTCAATAAGATCTATTTTGCTATTAAAAACCATATTTACAAAGAATTCTAATTAAATGTGACAAATGTCTTTAATATAATGATGAATGAAAAGGCAGCATATAAAATTTTATAAACATAAAACATAAAATTCTCATCTTTGTTATCTATCTATGATACCAGCTATGTAACAAAAAGAAAAAAACACATAAACATAGAAAAACAACTGCAGTTATCTTTATAGGTTAAAACATGGACAACATTTTTTAATACTTTTCTACATTTTCTACATTTTCTAAAATGAGTATGCATTACTTTTATCATTAAGGTGAAAAATCACGATATTTTAAAACTGAGTGCCTAGTACTAGAATGCAGCTCTCACATTATTCTTATTATTCTTATTATTCTTATTATTATGATGATGATATGAATAACGTATAACATTTACTATTTCAGGTGTACAACATAATGACTCAGTCTTTGTATATATTGAAAAATGATCCCCACAATAAGTCTAGTTAATATCTATCTGTCTCTATACATAGTTACAAAAAATTTTTTCTGTATGATAAGGACTTTTAAGATCTACCATTTTAGCAACTTTCAAATATGCAATACAGTATTATCAATTACAGTCACCATGCTGTACATTACGTCCCATGATTTATTTATTTGAAGACTGAATTTGACCCCTTTCACTCATTTCAACCCAATCTGACAACCACCTATCTGTTCTCTGTATCAATGCAGCTCTCACCGTTCACATTAACTCTATTCAAGTTCAAATTTTTGTTTCGAGTACTATTAATTATGCTTGTACATTTAGAAAACATTGAGGCATTTTTAAACTACACAAGTATAGTATTAAAAACAAAACTGAACTTGAATAATTTACAGAAAAATAAACATATCATTTTCAAGTTTTCTGAGATGAGTGATCAATAACTGTCCTGCACCTATTTGTAAAGTCGATGCTGCATTTCAAATCACTGTTACACCTAAACCCAGTTAAACCTGTAGATTAGTCCATGACACTGACTCTCACAAAGAGCTGTGCAGTCCAGACTTCCCAGGTGACTCTGCAATTCAGCTCATAAAGTTATTTTTTCTTTCAAGATGCCAAATGTGAAAATAAGACCAGCTATTCGGAAGCCATGGTGTTTTATTAGAAAAATTATTATTTCACTATAAATCTGTGACTTCTAAAGTCTTAAGACTTAAAGCATTCTTAAATGTAATACTGGCAATATCTTGGTGTAATGGCTTTTTATCTAGAAAAGTATCTCTCTAGCAAGAAAACATAAAGGAAAATTAATTCAGTACACAAAAATTTAGGTGACAAGGAACTTTTTACAAGCAACTATTCTACAAAGTAAGATTATACATTTTTGTATTGTGTCTATATGACCTAATTCTAGGATGATAGTTATCTTAACCTCATAGAGTAATTGAAAGCCTAGTTATCTCCCCATGAGCATTTTCTGTTTCTGCAATAGAGCTGCTCCAAGAGCCATTCTAATACCAGCAAATTAAACAAGGGGAATTTGAGAGGCTCAGGTACTGTGAATGGCTGAGACTATACCTCGGACTTCATGTGATAAAGTGTATTACTGGGGAGCTGATATGACTGTAAAATGTACCTAGATACTATTGAAATGAATCTAAATCTGTGAATAGTTTCTTTTTTACTAACACTTCATTGATAATGGAGTTAAATATCCTGAACAGTTCATTTCCTAGGGATTACCACACACTTCTCCAGCACGCAAAGGCATTTATGTCTTTCAATTTATTTAAAAGGTTTAGTAATAACTCCTCAAATATTCATTGCTTGTCATAGTCTAAATACTGAATTCCTGGATGCAGATATACAGGCCCTATTAGCACTAATGGAAGTTATATATTTGCATCAAGAACGTGAATCTAGAAACCTTTCTCCGCTGCTTATAGGCAATCACGTTGCATTTTTCTCTCATGGACAAAATAAAAATGCATTGCTATTTATGTGGAGCCACTCAGGTGTTGCTGGCACTTCTATAACATCCAAGAATGCATTAGCCAAAACCAACTAAAGTCGTTTTTTGACTCATCATAGTTCAAGCTGAATTAATAATATTAAACAGCATGTGGGATGAGGGAAAACACAGTGCCGAGCAACATTAAAATCCCTTTCCACTCAAGCATAATTCATTTTAATCTTTACTACTTGATTCAGCTAAAGGTCAAATCATATACAATGGTTTAGATTCAGAAAATACATTATTTCGCTGCTGAGTATGGCCTGAAATGAGGGCAACTAATTTAAAAATGGAAGCAATTTGGAAAATATAAATGTAATGAAAAATGTCTCCATTATAAAACATATAAATTAAATTCTACTATTGATTACTGCCGACATTTTAAACCTCTCCACTCATATTGGTAATGCTTATAGCGCAACTTAATTTTCTTCCTATTGTGTCGTATACATTCAATGAATATCATTCTTGTGAGGGACCAAGAACAAGGTCAGAAATGTTAGTGATGATAAATTACAGACCTTAATAACTTTTGAACAGTTTTAAATGTACAAGTCATCTATAAGTCATTTAGTTTGATACATGAATAGTTAATGAGCTATATAAACTAATAAGAACCATGTGTTAGTCTATACTACCACATGGCATTAGGGCAAGATCTCAAACATGGTCTAATTAAGATGAAAACTGGAATTTGGAGCATATTTAACTAGAGAAAGAAAAAAGAATTACCTTATCAAAAGACTAGATAAGCAATAATTATGCATTAATTTATGCAAACCATATATAAGCACGCCAGGTTTTATTAAAGGATTGGACATGTTCACAATTGACAGAACACTGAAAGGTTATCATCTGTGGGGTAAAAAAATCAGGTGACCAGTGGGTTCAGAAATTTACTTGTTTAAATGTTTATTGCTTTCAATGAAAAGCAATTGGAAAATTTGGCCTTCTGGGTCTATACTACAGATTATTTGGGTCAGGGTGTGCTTACTTTATGTCTGTACACCCATTTCTTGCTCTTGAGTGAGTGATAAGCAGTGATGGGGGACTGCCCCTCACTATCCTCCTGAAGGATATCCTCAGAGCAAATTCTGGAAGAAACCTGAACTAGTCTAACTTTACTGAATCAAAAGCAGTTCTAACGTGAAGAGACTTAAGAATCAAGCTGGAAGAGGCACAGATTGAACAAATAAAACCACAGCGAGTGGTTTCTCTGTTACTGAATTAAAACTGGCAAATGACATCTTGCCAGTAACAGTGATGAAATCTTCACTAATCGGTCTACTTCAGTATTCCTCAAGAGTGGCCCTCCCACCACCGGTACCGGAATTACCCAGGGAGCTTGTTTAAAATGCATATTCCTAAATTACCTTCCAGACCTCTGGTAATGGGATCACCAAGAATGGGGCTGAGAAATCTTAACAAGGTGCCCAGGAGGTTCTCATGGGCCCTAATGCTGACAGCTACAGTCCTAGGCAGAAGGCCCAAGAGGCCCTTCACTATGCCCCATCTGCACTGCTGCAATGGCACCTCTAATTTCCTACAGTCACACCGACAGTGCATGTGTCAGCAATACCAGAGATACCAGGCTCTTAAGCAGCACAGTGCCTTGAATATTGGCTAAATGCGTGAACATGTGCATAAATGAATGGATAAATGTATGAATTCGAAATTAACAGTATTTCTGAAATAAAACAGGAATTCTGATTCCCTTATTGTTGGCTCTACAAATCCGTTCACAACTCTCTAAAAACCCTTAAAGTGCTCCAAATTTTTCAGTCTATCTTTCTGACAATATGATCTGAACTTTTCAAATATTGATCCCAGAAAATTGGGAGGGAAGAGGAAATGCAGGGGTCTGATTAAGGCTTCCTAGAAACATCACAGTGCTGCATGCTTCCTACCCTGCATAGTGTGCTGGCAGACACCACCACTGTCCCACACACATCTGCTGTGAAAGCCGTTGCCTAGCAACAGCAATCGATGCTGTATTTCCTCTTCATCATTTTCCTGAAGATTGAGATACTGCTCCCACGTATTATTTTAAAATACCCTCTGTTTCACTGACCAAACATGTTTGCTAATTTTTCTATTATGAAAAAAAATCACGAACCAAATCAGCGTAAGAATCCAAGAAAGAAGAGTGAGAGAAGGTCAAGTTAACAGGGTGCTTTGGGACTTGTTTGATGAAGAAAAATTCTTTGACAGCTCATTGACTTTATTTGCTATACCCTTTCATTCTGCCATTTTAGAATTGATTTCTGTACCTCATGGGAGATGAAAGCCATTAGCATGAATTATCATTCTAAATGCAAATCCACAAGGTACTGCCATATAACACAAAAAGCAAATGATCTTCAGAAACTGGGTTAATACACATCTCACATCTCTGTTCACCATCATGCCTTGGTTACATTCTTACTAACCACCAGTAACACCTGCCAGTATCTCTCCACTGATAGTACAGAGGGGTTCTTTCAGATGGGCAACGCTTACAAGCTACCTCACTTAGTGCTTTTGATGTAATTTACAAGCTAAAGTACATACACACAATAATAACATTAGGAACAGGGAATAAAAAGTCTTACTTTAATATGTCCTACCAATGAATGGGATCTTCATACAAAAATAAGAACAAGAGACCCAGGAACTTTATGTGACATTTTCCAATAAAGAGTTGATCATTGCTTAATGAATATGCATAGACATGTTAGTGGCGGAAACCATCTAGGTGGGTATTATGTGATAATTATTTCTCACATTTATTGAGCGCCTACAATGTACAAATCTCTTTGGACAGCATAAAGGTGAGTAAAATGTGATCTCTGTACAATCTTGTGGTAACAACAATCAAAAACTAATACAGAAGAATATAGATATTACCTCAGGTATTTGTTTAGTTAGAACAAATGTCCCACTTAATGTGGATTATATCTGCAATATAGACTAGATGAATTAAGTCAGAGTCCAGAGCTTTTATTTTTTATGACAGCACCCAGCGTTGGTAAGGGCCTAGTAGTGAGATAAAAATACCATCATGCACTCAAAAGGCATCAGGCTGGTAAACTAAATCTGCCTTTCTAAAAAATATTGGCAACATGTTACAAAACTTTTTAAGATATGCTTATTTAAAATTTTGATATAGTAATTTATATCTAAGAAACTATTTTAAAGAAGTAATCCAAGATGCCAATAAAAGATATTTATTTCAGCTATATTGAAATAATAATTGTTTAACTACTCAACATTAGAAAAATGATTAAATGAATAATGATACAGCTATATGATGAGTACTGCTTAAATATTATCAAGAATATGTTATTAGAAGAAATAGCTCTTATGATGTTAACAAGAAAAACAATGAAAACAAAATAACCAATAATAAACGTATAAAAACACAGTGGAGAAAAATTACTAATATCAAAATATTAGTAATTAGGGGTGATTTTTATTTTCTTTTTTACTTTTTCTACATCTTCCAAGTTTTTTATATTAACTATTATGTATTTTGTAATAAAAAACTATCCTAATAAATAAAATATCAGAATCTTATTCGGACCTCTATTAACAGATTTTTAAATTCCAACTCAGAATTTCAGCCCTCGTTGGTCTCCTAAGTACTAACAAGTTGAATGATAAAGTAGTTAAGTTTCATAGTTTCATATGTATTTTTAGATTGTTTTGCATTTCCAAAAATATCCGATAAATTTAGTCAGTATTTTCAGAAGACAGTTATAATAAAAGCATGTAATTTCACTTAATCTAAAGAAAATTATTCTTTAACAACTCAACACATATGCACCAATCACAAGGCATACAAATATGCATAGGACCCTCCTGAGACATTAGGGATAGGTTTCGGAAATTTGCTCTCCTTTGATGACCTTCCAAAAGATACAGGGTCTTCGGGTATAGCATTTCTCTCATATCAGAACGTACTGTCCAGCAAAAGAGTTTCTAGTACCATCTAAGCAGTACCATGCTACCTAAACCAGTCACCTCTAACACTGGAGAGACTGAGGGGTTAAGGATAAAGAGAAATAAATAAAATTAATAGATCTTTGTTGATGGAAATTAGTTATTTCTTTGAATTTTCTGCTAAGTTTCATTATATATATACGGATATGCAATATTTCACATATTCTTTTTCTCAGTGACTGTGGGTGCTGACAAAAGCAGTTTTCTAAGCCCCAGTTCTGAAGGGCAGATTTTTTGATCCTTAGACCAACAGAGTACATGCTGATATCTCCATTATCACAGGAGGAAACTGGAGTTGAATGGTGAAGTAACTTGCCACGGCCTCCAGCTAATCGTCAAGAAGATAAAACTTAAGCCTAGGTCAGTTTATCTCCTAAGTCCTTGCTCCCTCCGTTACAGCACATGTGACATTTGGGTATCCACCTCAAATGCGGGCAAAACGAGGAGGCAGAAATGAGCAGGCTGTTCTCAGGCCCCACAATCCCCAGTCTGCTAGACCAAGGGCAGCAGAACACTGGGTTTCCTGGCTTATGTCAGACCTGCCCTATCTACTGCATTTCCGGGCCAGGAAAGTGGCCCTGTTGAAGGTCAAGAAGAGTCCCACTCTGATGCTCCCCTCCCCGGCTCTATCCTCCCTCCAGCTTGATGATCTTCCCATAATCCCTGGGACTGTGGAAACAGCTGTAATGGCCACTGGCTTTGAGTAAAGCCAGTTTTAAATCAACCCGTGAATAAAGTGCTTCTATCCTGCAGCTTTCTCTTAATATAGTTCTCTTCCTTTAAGAAGTGCCATTAGGTAGTACCCCGGGAATCCTACCTTCTGAACTCCTGCTACTAAGGGCTCTGCAGAACTGGCTCCCATAAGCTAGCTACCTTGTTTGAAGGCTCTCTTGAAATATCAAAATCCCCCTTCTAACACCAGGAAGCAAAGGATGCAGTTAATTGGCCATGGTTTAATCTTCCAAGTACTGAAGTAAACACATACTCTCCTCTTCTCCTCCCCACCTTCCAGAATTGGCCAGAGTTGTTTTTTTGTTGTTTTTTTTTCCTAAAGAAGTGACAGTAGTGACCTAAATGGAACATGGGTCTTCATAATGCCAAGTTGTGAATCATGATATTGAGAAAGCCAGGGGAGGGCTCTTGAAATGCAGTCAGCGGTTAGCTTTCACATCCTGGGTCACTAATCAGTAGGGAGGTGATATATTTTTAGAAGATTTCTTTAATAAAAACATGCAAGATGGACTGAAGAGGAAAGAGACAGTGTCAAATGTCATAGCAATCCAGCTAGAAAGTATCCATTTGGTGTTAAACCAAGCATGGCAATATATCTGAAAGGAAAACCAGGCAGAATTCTCAATTGACTGTATATGTGGTAAAACAAAGGGAAAAGACAAAATGATGAGGTTTGAAATCAATATGTTAAAGTTCATAATATCAGCTTATTTATTATAGGATGAACGAGATACATAAAGGAATTAAGATAAAAACCAAGAAATTAAAAAATTAGCATGCTGAAGTAAATAAACAAACACACAATAAACATGCCCCCAATAAGTAGGGCTAAGATAGAAAGTGTTGTAGACCGCTGGGTCCCGTCCTGCAAAGAGATGTTTCTGTTCTAGTCAACGTTTTCCATCATGGTCACTGAAAATGTTTCTAAAACCTTCCAAAGATAGCTAGTGGGATGTTTTGGTCTAAAAATCAAGAAATAGGACCTTTTCATTACTGAGGAATGAAATTTAAAAAACAAAGAAGGGTAAAGAAAAGTCATTTTACAGCTAAATTAGCCAAACCCCCAAAATTATATATCAATGTTTATGCTAACAGTACTATAAAAACACACATATACATATACATATTCTATTATCAAAGTCATTTTTCCACTATCTAGTAAGTTAAAATTCATGGATATACCTTATTTTCTCTTTTTTTTTCAGACTTTACCTCTTTAAAGAATGCTTCTGCTGAGCTTTCTATTTTTTATTCATACAAGTTAAAATGCAATGATTCATCAGTTTTATGACAATAGCCATACACATGTTGAAGAGAAACTCATGATTATAATCTGCAGTGACTGACTGCCAGATAGCATACCTAAACAGTGTCTGAAAAGGCAGCTTCATTTTCAATGGAGATCAGGATAGGAATAAAGCAGTTTCACAGTCTCTTCACTAAATATATCTTTGTTTGCAGGGTCTATGTACATTGTCATGGGGCAGGTGCAGGAAAATATAAAATATAAATATTTAAAATCTTACTGAGCTGCTGTGAAGTCAGTGGCAAAGAAAAATACAAACATGGGGGCTTTATGTGTACAGCTACATACATAAATAACTATGAAGTCATCTAAAAGAAGAAGTACATCCATATTTCTTACTTGGTGCTTATTATTATTCAACAGCAATATATTTTTATAATACTGAGCCGTTTTAAAAATATGTCAGGCAATACTAAATTCATCAAGTCTTAAGCCCAATAGAAAGTTGCTGGTAACGAGCAGCAACGTTAGGTTAGCTGTGCATTTAGGAAGAAATCCTTATCCATTTGTCTTCTCCCCATAAAATAAATAGATCCCTCTTCATCATTCTCTGTCCTATCTTCATGCAGCCAGGTTGACCAACAACAGGGTACAATAGGGGTGAGCATAATTCAGCTGTCCAAAGTAAAGTCCAAGGACAAACTGGTTTTGTTCTTTAAAGTCAAATGTCATTTTTTAGAAAAGGATATTCAGGGGTGGAATCTTGGGTGAGGTCAGTCCACTTACCTAATAAAACTTAAAATTTATAACTAAGTGGAATTTTATAACTATGCTAACCATCTTTGGATCTTCCACTTGAGAAATACAATTCTTTAAAATGTACATAAAAATATTTTTTCAACTAAATTATAGGAAGTTTTCACTTAACGTCATAGATAGGTTCTGTGACATTAAGCAAAACAACACGTAATGAAACAAATTTCACCATAGGCTAATTGATATAAATAAGAGCTAAATTCCTAAGGCATCGCATCAACGGTATAATAAAACACGGTTATTGGAAGACCTGCTCTGTAGTCCTTTAACTGCGTACCAAAACGAAAGTGAACACAAGGCAAAAGATGAGAGTATGGTGAACCAAATAACCCAAATACCCCTGCTGACAAATATCTTTTAAAATACATCACCACATTATTTTTATTCTCCTTTGGCGAGAAAAACATATTAAAGCTATTTTGGAACAACTAGGGTTTTGAATATTGACTAGGTATTAGATAAAATATTAGAGAATTCTTATTCATTGTCTAAGGTGTGATATAGTATTGTGGTTATAGAGAAGAACGTTCTTATTTTTAGAAGATTTACAACAAAATATCTGGGGCCAAGTGTCATGATATCTGCAACTAATTTCCAAATGGTTCAAGAAACACATACACACACATAAACACACACAGAAGCAAATACAGCAAAAATACTAACAATTAAGGAATCTAGGTAATACACTTCCTATCCTACCCCTTCATTTTTTTCTGCATGATTGGAAATTTTTATAAAAAGATGTTAGGAAAAATTAAAGCATATAAAGAGTTCTATTAAAAAAAGAGAAAAATTGAAAAATAAAATTTATCATTCAGATGACAAGAAAAAAATATATATCCTTGAAGCAAAAGCAGCAAACCAGAGAGGTGAGTAAACTCTCAAGCTAACTTTCTTACTGGAGACATTTCGCTAACCCGGGGACCCTAAACTCCCATTTTGACACCCACCTGGGCACAAAGTACTAGAGACTATGCCTGAGCCATGCCCACACCTGGAAACCCAAAACCAAAAACTCCTGAATAGTCCCCACACTTATACCATTAGTGTGAGTTAGAATAAACCTATTCCACAGAAGGACAGCAAGAAGGTTAGCACTAACTACGGGGGGCGGGGGGAGGGGTGCAATTTTTTTTTTTTTTTTTTTGAGAGAACTCATAAGCAAAACTTTTGACTAAGCTTGCAATCAAAATTCACATCATCTTTCTGGTCAAAGAAGCCTCAAGAACAGAAATTAACCTTAGAGGGATCGAGGGCTATTAATGCTTCAAATAGCCACCAGAACAAACATCACATTCACTCTGGATGAACACAACTTCAATCCAGACCTCAAAGAATTTCAAAAGAACATGAGCTTGTGCCTTTCAAAAATACCATAAATAAAACAAGGAAACAAAGACTCAACATGAGCAAGACTCAGCAGAAATTTCATATAGCTGAATCAAACTCACGAAGATCTCAAAATTTGGATGCAACGTCAGAATTTAATAAATGTTTAACATGTATAAAGAAATAAGAGATTTAAAATATAAGGGGGAAAAGACTTGAAAACTCATATCTGAAAAGATATTTGCACACT
The DNA here is from genome assembly GCF_902729225.1 of Pteropus medius. Classification (NCBI taxonomy): domain Eukaryota; kingdom Metazoa; phylum Chordata; class Mammalia; order Chiroptera; family Pteropodidae; genus Pteropus; species Pteropus medius. Next base: position 4,685,514 of record NW_024349796.1, read on the forward strand.
GATGTTCATAGCAGCATTATTCACAGTGAACAGGACATGGAAACAACCGAGTGTCCTACGATAGATGATTGCCTAAAGAAGCTGTGGTACATATATACAATGAATATTACTCAGCCATAAGAAGAGATGAAATACTGCCATTTGCAACAACATGGATGGCCCTGAAATAATCATACTAAGCAAAATAAGCCAGACAGAAAGGTTGAAAATCACATGAAATCACTTGTATGTGGGATATCAACTTAAAAGCAACAAATGAACAGGACAAACAAATAGAGACTCATGGACAATGGACTAGTGGTTACCAGAGGGGAGGGGGAAAAAAATAAAAAGTTAAATAAATAAATTATAAATATATTTTTTTAAAGTAAAATATCTTTTTTTTTTAAAGTAAAATATCTATAGATTTTAACATATAATCAATCCTTAAACCACTTGGAAAATGCCTGTGAGTAGTTTATGTCTGAAGTCTTTTTTTTTTAATTAACTAGATTTCAGGTTAAAATAAAAAAAAACTCAAGAAGATTTTTTAAAAAGAAAGAAAATATGAGGGAAAATAAAGAAAACCTTTTTTAATGTCTAAGCCAAAATAAAAAAAAAAAACTTCTGGAACTGCAAAATGTTATTAAAAATGCTATTTTAAAAATTGGCATCAATTCTTAAATCCTACAATGTCAAATGTTGGCAAAGATATGAAACAATGACACTGACACAGAATAAATGCACACAGTCCTCCTGGAAAACAATTTGACATTATCTAGTGAAGCTGAAGTAAGCACAGTCATGGCCCAACAATTCCATTACCACTTACATATCCTACAAAAACTCCTACATATGTTCAACAGTAGATAATTTTATGAATGTTCATGACAATGAAGTGTGTGATAGTTAAAAATGGAAAGCAAATAAACCATGATATATTCACATAATAGAAAACTATACAGCAGTGAAGCTGAAAGAGCTAACCGCTAGTCATATCATCACAGATAAATCTCAGGATGCTTTGCCAAAAAAGGAAGTAGAAAAAGGATAAGCATGATCTGACTTCACTTACATAAAAGTTAAAAACACGAAAAACTAAACCAAATATTGATTGGAATATGCATGTGGAAAAGTATAAGGAAAAGCCAGTGAGTGATGAGACAGGATTTGAGAGATCTTACTTCCTGGGGTGCCGAGGGAAGTAAGGTAAAGGAGGGGTACAGGAAGCTTCAACTGTAGTGGCAATATTTCGTGTCTTAGGAGGCTGGCGGACAGCTATACGAGTTTTTGTTTACTGTTATTTGTGCGTTATACTTATTATAAACATTTTTCCTATGTGTTCAATGATAAAAATTATTTAGCAAAACAAAAAAGCAATAATATGCATGTATCCTAGCCAAAAAGCATGAAGGTTATACTAGTTCTGCAAGCAAGAAACATGCCTTAGAGAAAAGGAAATTAGAACCATTCAGGATGATCATGGCAAAACATCCATGTGCTTCAAGATTACATGGGACACTGAGGTAAGCAAATGACAAATGTCCCCCAACAGACCTCCATCCTATGTAACACTAACGCCCTTCCTTGGAAGCTTAGGGTTGTCAAGCCTATCTGCTATGTAGGCTGCTATGTGGGCTTAACCTATCTAATGAGTGACTTTTTTTCCCTCTCACTATTTCTGTTCATTCGATTCCAATTCTAACACCCGTAAGTGCAATTTCTGGCATTTCTTACATCTTCTAAACCCAGCCTTAACTTTATATGATGAAAATCTTAAGTGTTCCCAGACTGATATTACCTCTTTCCACATCTGTCAACTAGGACATGACTAATACTCTGTGTTACATTGTCTCATCATAATTCATGTTACAGCTGAATCTGCTACTTGACTGGGATGTTTTGGCTACCAGCTGAACAGATGGATAGTTCTTTCTCCAGTATGAATATTTGCCAACAATTGGAAGGGTGTAAAACTCATTCTCAAAGAAACCCAAACATAACCACAAGAAATCTAACAAATAATTAAAATATCCACTGTTGCAGATAGAAGTTTTCACAGAATCACAACATATATTCAGAAATCTTGGTGTAAAACGACAGCTAATTAAAAGAACATATTGGTAATGTTGTTAAATCAATGCTACTAATAATCACAATAGAGCTTGGAATCTGTGTAGATTCAATCTAACCTGAGTGTCACTTAGGTAGGACTGTCCCTTCTCTGTTCTCCTTCTCCATACAGCATACAGTTTCCTCTTACTTGAGAAGCCCAGTTGTTTGGAATTATGCATTGTAAATGTTCCTTTAGGATACAGAAAACTTCAGTAACTACGATACACCGGAATTGCTAAATTCTATTATTTCAATCACATGAACTTAATCACATCAAAATGCACCATCAGACTTGTTTCCAAAATCAGTTTTGATTACAATCTGAATGAAACTAAAAAATTCTTTTGACTGGAAAGACCTCTCATTTGTAAGTGGATTCTGATCCTTTTATTTCCAGAACATTCATTTGAGCATCTTTCACTTAACACATGAGGGTCTGTGGGGTTTGCGTTTGTTTGTTTGTTTGTTTGTTTGTTTGTTTGTTTGTCTGTTTGTATACTGCTCCTACAGTGAACAAGACTGTCAAGAACTGTCCTCATGCAGTAAAAAGATAATAAACAAGTAAACAAATACAGAAATAACAGAATGAAAGACAGTACTAATTGTATATAGTAGATTTAATGGGGAGCTCTTTTAGACTGAAGGCTCAAGGAAGGCCTCTCTGAGGGGGTCTGTACTGAGACCCATAAACTTAAGACCATTCCAAACAGAGAAACTAGCGAATGTGAGGGGGTAGATATGTTAGTCCTGAAATAGCATAAGGAATGCACATTTTATTCTAAGTGTAATGGGAATCAATGAAAGGTTGGGGGTGAGGAGCAGGTATGAACTAATTTGCATTTTAAAAGATCACTCAGGCTGCTTACTGGAAAGATTATTGAGGAACAGGAGAGGAAGGAGGAAGACCAGTGAGGAAGATTACAATAATTGTTCAGGCAAGGTATGATGCCACTTTGGATTACAGACATACGGAGGATGAAGGAAAAAAAACAGATTTTGACATATTTTGGAGGAAGTGCTAACAGGACTTCCCGATGCATTGGGGTCGGAGGGTAATGACAAAAAGAATTAATCAAAAGTGGTGAGTAGATTTTGGTCCTGAGCAACTGAATGGAGGGTAATGCAAATTATCGAGGTGAGAAAGACAGATGCAGGGGCAGGCAGGTGGGAGAGGAGGTTGGGAATCAGCTCGGGCTATGTTGACTTAGAGATGCTTTTTCAGATATCCAAGTGGAGACATCCAGTAGGAAGCTGGACACCCAAATCCGGAGTTCAGCGTAGAGGTCAGGGTTGGAGATAAAAATTTTGGAGTATACAGACATAAAAGAGGGTATTTAAAGCCATGGAACTACATGAGAATCCGTTAAGGAGGAAGTTTAATTAGAAAGAATAGAGAACAATGTCCAGGACTGAGCCTTTGGGAATTTAAAGGTTAATAAGAGAAGCAAAAGTCATCAAAAGATGTTGAAGAAAAATGGCTCTCCAGGTACAGAAAATCAAGGAGTATGGGGTGCTGGGAGCCAAGATATAGGAGTCTATCAAAGAGAAGGGAGTATCAATTGACTGAAAAGTCAAGAGGACAGAGATAAGACACTGGATTTGGCAAGATTAAAGGTCTTCGTTGATGTTATTAGTACAGTTTCAGTGAAATATGTGGGATGAACGTCCCATTAGAATAGGCTGATAAGAGAATGGGAGGTGAGGAGGAAGTGAGGAGGAAGAGACTTTTAAAAAGTTTCACTATATTTGCCCAAAACTGGGTCCCTCTGGCACTTCATTAACAATTTGAACTTAAGCAGATAACCTCTCTGGCCTATTTACTTTTATGCATAAAATGAAAGTAATACTAGTTTATACATAATTGTTCAAAGAATTTTCTAAAGATCCATCTACCTCTAAAAATCTGTGGTAAATGTAAACTAGATTTGGCATCATGTGCTGTGATTTACACTTACATATTTCCTTATTTCAACGTTTACTTCAGAAGATCCTAACTCAGGGCAATTCACTTGGTTTCCGTGTTTACCATTAAAAAGTTTATCTCATAAGACTCTTAGGTTTGTATCATTTTTAAGGGAAGGCAGCATTCATAGGCCATACCTCCACCTTTTTTAGGTATAAAAACATCAGATACCACATGCTGATGCCCACACACCGTTTCTTGCCTTTTTTAGCACTAGCTGTTGCTCTTTGACCTGCGCTCACCCCATCCTAGGGCCTCCCTGTAGTTCTAGCCAAAGAGCAGCATAAAATCCCAGATGGCAATAAATCTTAATACCTATATCACTTTTTTAAATCATATCTGAAGTGTCAATTTAGGTTCCAATGGTTAAAACATTCAAAAACCTCTATTCTACTGATGATATTCCTTTATGTATGACTGTCTCAGAGGAAAACAAGATGTGAGTTTTCTGGCAGCAGTCACCTGATTTTATGAAAAAAATAAAACTCTATCATCTAGATTCACAGCTTCTTTTAAAAGAAGTCAGTCCTTTTTAACCATGTATATTATTTAGGATATATCCTTTGCTTTTAGAAGTTCCCATTATCCTTGGAAATATCCATAATCAAACACAAAATGAGTTCATTTCATTCCAATTCTAAAACCTGTAGGTGTTATTTTTGGCATTTTTGGCATTAATGAAGTGAGATTTTTGAGCCAGATTTTTAAAATTAATGATAAATTTAGAAACTATATTAACATCATTTAGACCAAGAACAGCAATTTAGTGGCCTGAAATATCTTCCACAGACAAAGCTCCGTGTTCTTTTCATATCCTTAATAATGACTATTATTCTAAATCTTCAATTAGTAGTTCATTCATTCAAAAGTTAAATTTCTGATAGAAGTAATGTTAGGACGTCTCTTAATAAATTACCTTTGCTTATATACAAAAATTCTACACTATCTTTCTCCTGGGAAACTTTACATGTAGTTTTTGTTCTTCATCTTATCCTGCTAAAATTCTTTGACATCAATTTGTCTTACTAATTAAGAATAAAAGGAATTAGTTCAATTTAAATAACTACCAATAACCTGTTGAATAAGGAGTTTAGCGTTAATAATAGGTGTTAACATTGCTTCAGTCTACCTGCAATAAAACAAAATAATACCAATAATTTACTTAAGCCTAAAAAATTTTTAAATTTTTTAACTCTCTTTATGGGAAGATATTATTATAACTGCCCCTTATCCCTCTCATAGAGATGTTGCAAAGTTAAATAATACACTTTTCAAGTATTTTGAGCTTTTCAGAAAATGACATATTATTGTAATTTTGTCAATGTGTATGACCACCTAACAAGAAATATCTATCTCTCTAGGGAGAGAGAGAGAGAGAGAGAAAAGAGAGAGAGGAGAGAGGGAAGGAGGAGGAGGAAAGAGAGAAAGAGATGATTGATAGATAGATAGATAGATAGATAGATAGATAGATAGATAGATAGATAGATACATACATACATACATACATACATACATACATACATACATACATAGATCAATCGATCTATATATCTTCAGCTCTAAAAATCTGGGCCTTGTAAGTTTTTCAGGTGTTCAAACAGATGAATGCCAAAAATGAGACATTAAATTCATAGTCATTATCCAAACACATAAAAAAAATCAGTATAATAGTATCTAAACACTAATTTGAGGAATACCTTAGGATTCTTTAATTTGATAATTCACCAACACTTTAAGAACCATTGCTTTTCCTACATGGTCTTCTCCAGATATCTTTGCCACTTTGTATATAATGTTTTACATTTTTTCAATTGTTCCCAATGATCAGTTCATTCATTCTCACACTGCTTATGATCTATGGATTTGTAATAGCAATTCTTTTTGTTTTAACGAGTAAGGAAGCCAAGATCAAAAGAGAAAGAATGGGTCATTTCTAATTCACACACGTGCACCCTCCCAGAAAGATTAAAATAGTTTACATGAACGCATTCAATAGAATAAGCTAATGCCAATTTTTAGAAAGGTACATAAAAAAATTACAACCTAAGGAAAATGGGAAAGGAAACAGGAAACCAGGAGGTAGGCTGGTATGCAAAACATGCAAGGCAGGTCACGAATTTGGAGAGAATTTGTAGAACCATGGGGAGGTTCTACAGCGGAGCTGGGGATAGCTTCGGTGTTCATGGTTCTCAGGTTACCATTATGTCTCTAAGCAAAGTAAGCTGTAAAATATATCCTTACTATTACACTGTTTGGCTTACTGCTATCATTAAAGAATAGAGTCATGATCCTTGTGCCTCTCTTGATTAAGAAGAAATTCTTCCAGAGCAGCACTATCCTATATAACTTTCTGCAATGAAAGAAATGTTGTCAATCTGCACCATTAAACATGGTAGCCGTTGGCCACAACAGCCGTGGCTGTTGAACACTTGAAATGTGGTTAGTGCAACTGAAAAAAACTAGTTTTTAATTTAATTTAATTTTAATTTAAGTAGCTCTAATGTACAGGTGTGTGTATAAATTTTCCATGGTTCTCAACTTCCTAACTCAGACGAAACTATTTTTCATGAGATATATTTTCACCTAAATACTTTTAGTTAAGTTTCTAACTAATGCATTTTATTGAAGAGAATTTTTCAAATTATGGATTCAGTATTCTCTTGCCCAGTGAGTTCCCTGGGTTGTTGCTCAGCACGATATTTGATGTACTTAGATTCAGGTTTTCATTCATTCCTGAAAGCAGTCTTTCATTTTCTTAAGCTATCAATCATTCTTATCTGTCTCTCACTCCAGCTGACATTCCACTTTCAAAGAGGTATGTTTCCTCTTCTGCTTTTTTGATATGGCTTGTGCACACATGCAGAGTGCAATAAAGATGCTGTCCAGAACACAGCTTCTGAAGTCACTGGGCAATTGACATCAGCATCAGCAATACATGAATTTAATAAAATAAGTAAATATATATTCCTACTACAGGGAACAGCGTAACATACAAAATGCAGCTGTAATATTTTTACAGTGCTCAGACATGCATCAACATAGTAGTTCTAAACTCCACATTAAAAACTGGTTTTTGCACACACACACACACACACACACACACAAACACACTCACACTGATATATAGTACTGCTTTAAGAAAGCACTGCTTTAAAATGCAAGGGGAAAGCATTAAAATAAGATAAGACCTTTCATAATATCCTAGAGATAATACCCCTTACATTTCAAAACCACCTTAGTCATCTGGGTGCCAGTTGTTCATCAGATACAGCACTTGACACACAAAAGCTTGGCATGAATGACAATTACGTTTTTGGATACAAATCTATACAGATCACACTCAAAATCCAATATCAGTCAACTTGCCATAGCAAATCAATTTTTCAAAATGAAGGGTACACTCAATGTTCAGTTTGCGTTAAGGATGGAAAATCAAATGAAAGGGGAACAAGTGACATTAAAATCCTTTTGCCCTAGTTTAGTTTTTCCTTGGGAGAAACAGAGCAGATTTTATTAAATTTAATCTAATTTTGTTATGGCAACAGTTGTATCCCTTGAGATCATACTCTACAAGAAACACAGTATTTCCTGCCTTTTTCTAGCACTTTGATTTTCTCAGAGTTTGACTTGGAAGCCATAGTTTTTAATGCCATTGAGATCATATATATTGAGAGTCAGGAATTATTAGAACATTTACGTTTAGAATAAACCCAATGCATGCCTACGCCTTTGGAAGCTCTTTTGTGACATGAAGCTTATACAGTGGTTAGGGGGTTAATGAATGAAGTGGATCACTGGACTAAAAATAAAAATCACTATTAAAAAAAAAATGTGGCACCAAGAGAATTAGGCACTACATAATGCTGTAACCACTGAGAATTCTCTACAGTAAAATAAAGCCTTGTATTCCCAGCATTTTCATTAGTTTTCCAGTAGCGCTGGATGCAGTGTGAATTACAATGAGGCAGAAAGCAGTGGCTGCTCCTTTAAAGAGCACACACTACACAGAGGAAAAGCACTCCTTCAATTCACACTGGGATGCTTTCTGGCCTACACACCACTATGTGTTTCAAATTTTAGTACCTTAAAATAGCTCACATAACAGAATATTGCATTTAACTTGTAAGCTGATAAACGCTAAATAGCTGACATACTGAACCATGCTGCATTGTAAAAGTTAAAAATACAGAATTCTATAAATCAGTTAAAACTTGTTCAAGAGACCTCTGTAACTATAAAATCTGAAGTTAGAATTCTGTTTGAATTACGTGTCTATTTAAACATATAAAAGGACTGATTAAGCCCATACGAAGAAGGGAAAATCGGTCATTACCTATAAGACTACTCAAGCTCAAAAGCGGAAGGTGGCGGGGGTGGTGATGCTGCAGACACAGAGTACCGCAAAGTGAAAAGCATGGCATCGAATACAATCTTACAACACAGACTTATATTTCACTTTGCATTAGGTTCCTAGTCTCCTAGTCTAAAAATAGTGAGTCTTTTAAACTACGAACTTGGGGAAAAAATTAAAGGTCAAACATCTCATTAACAGACCGGCTCTTAAGTGTAATACTGAGGCAGAAAGTATGCAATCATAGAAGAGAAAACAAGAGTTAACACCGTTTTCTGCTTTGTAAAGTGTCATAAGCCCTTCACTAGTTTCGGTCCTAATCATCCTATATGTTATCCTTTCCAGTTCTCTAAAAGTGAAGAATTATACTCAATTTCTACTGAAATATGCATAACACATTGTCTCCAAGCTAGATAATGATGCCATTCTGATACATTACTAAAAAGTGTTATTTACCGAGGAAGATGCAGAATTAAAAAATACCATCCCTGCTCTCCAGTAAATTATAATCTGGTTAGGGATACAAAACCACGCATAACTATAGAGGCAAGTTAAATACAGTTGTGGCCCTCAGCTGGGCAACGGCAAGGCTCTGGGGGCAATACATCCAGAGTGAGCCATCTTCAGCCCAGGGGCATTGTCAGGCAGTGCCACCTCCCATCGGAGCCTCCTCTCCCCAGGGTTCCATACGCCTCACATTGTCGAGAATCTCTACTTGAATTTCTCTTCTAGAGCAAAGCCTATCTTCTAGGCAGGGGATTGCTGAGGAAAGAGTGCTTGGAGTCACTACAAGGGGCTCACAAATTCTTACGTGCTCCAACCTCTCCCTAGCTGTGCTGTGCAACATGGCAATAGCGAGCAGAGTGGCTATTGAGCACTTGAAGTATGGCTCGTACAACTGAGGAACTGAATTTTGTATTTAATTTAATGAAATTAAAATTAAATAGTCACATGTGGCTAGTGGCTACATTGGAAGCAAGACATAAAACATTTCTATCATCACAGAAAATTTGATTGTACAGCCTTGCTCTATAAGCTAAACTAGAGTCTGGGCTATGTTCATAGGTCACTGTACTTCGGGTTCAGCTGCTGCTTTAACTCGTGACAAAACTCATTACCATGCCAAGAAAAATACTTATAAACCAAAGAGACTGTCCTGTTAATTCAATATCATTTCCCTATCAGGTGTGTGAATTAATTCTATAATAGAAATATGAATAGTGACAGAAAAGACCGCCTTTGTCACACAAGCTCTTTGTCGGTGCCCTGGCACTGCCTGGAGTACAGGCCACAGCTCTGGTCGGGTTGGCCTGGCAGAAACCATGCTCCCTATTCAAGGCCTCGCTCGCTTGCAGCCTCCTTTGTTAAGCCTTTCTTGACCATTTCCATCCCCTATCAAGGTGTCGGGGACACAGACTCTTCTTTTTTCCTGAAGATACTTTTTATTCACACTTTACAGAAAATTTAACACAGATGTTTGTCATTATTATTGTTGTTGCTGTTATTATTATTAGGGGTCGCTTGGGAGCACGGATGGAGGTTTGGAGGGGAGGGCTGAAATTCTCCAGCTTTGGCAACACCGCTACTAGCTGGATTTTAATCCCGACCCAGCCATTTGCTTTCTGGCTAATCTTCACAAGCCATTCCCCTTCTCTGGGCTTCAAACGATCTCATTCTTCAAAATATCCTTACTGAGTGTTATCACTGCAAAAGCAATTTAAAAAAAAAAAAACACCTCTAAACCTCTAAATACGTATAGATCTTAAAAAAGAAGAGTATTTATGTAGCCTTCTAGACTTTTTGTCACATGAACATATATAAACATAAAAGCATTTCAATCTAAATTATATCATGCCATCCATACGATACTGCAACTTAGGTTATTTTATTCACTTAAAGTCTTAATTTAAGGACACAGATAAGTCTCCCTCGTTCATATTTTCTGCCACATTATAAGAAAGAACTACAATTTAACAATCTCCTATTTATGAAAGTGCCCTTTAAACTTTTTAAGCTTTACTTAAAACTAGGAAAGTAAAATGTGCACATATTTTTTTAAAGTATAAAATGAAAATTTTCTTATCTCAAATAGCACTTTTTCTAAAAAAAAAAAAAAATACTTCTCAAAAGTATGTTTCTTCATTCTCCTGATGGATATCATTAGTTTTAAATAATGTATTCCTATATTTCTTAATTTTTGTTATAATTTTATATTGTCAGGGTTTATTTATAAACCATTAAATTTTTTCATAATTAGATCTCAGTCCTCTGTGCTTTCTCAATAGTTGATTTGGGGAGATTAAAAACCAATACACAGCATTTACAATATCATAATTACATAAATACTATTAACCTAGAACTAAATACTGTGAATAGACCGAAGGGGACACGCAATCCTGTGTCATTAAGCTTCTCCTCTTTGAAAGAAAATGTCCCAAGAATAAAGGTCAAATGGATTCAGTTTCTTCTTGCTGTTGTTGCTTTTCTTCACTTTCTCTGCAACTCTTCCTTACATCTCAGGTTATCTTTTTCCTTGGATTCCTTCATCATTTCTTTGAAGTAACTTCCCCAATATTTCTTTTTCATATCGGAAAATAGGTCATATCTATATATATTTGAATATATTTTTATTGTTGCCTTCTTACTTAACAAATAATTTTGGCTACATGAGAGTTTTGATAGTTATTTTCTCTCCAAACTTTGAAAGTATTGCTCGATTACCTACTAGAATCATATGCAGTTTATGAGAAACATGATTTTAATCTAGTTCCCCTACCTTTTGTAACTTATTTTTTCCTCTCTGGAAGTATGTAGGTATATATGTATTTTTAGTCTATGAAGTTCTGAGAATAGGAAAAGCTGAATATTAGATTTTTTTTTGAATGTGACTCAACACATATTGAGTCTTTTCAGTCCGAAGCTGGTATGGCTTTTTCAGCTTTCTGAAGAATTCTTCTATGATTTAATTGATTATTTCCTCACCTCTGTTTTGATTATGATCTGCTTCTGGAAACGCTAAAGGTGTTGATCTTCTGAGACAGATGTTAACCTTTTGTTTCCCAAATTGTCCGTTACTTAGTCTTTCTTCTTTTCCTACATATTCTGGAAGTTTTCCTGAACTTTACTTTCAAAATCAGTCTTTGGTTATATTTATTGCATTAGTTGGTCCACACATTAAATTTTTTATTTTTGAAATCATATTGCCATTCTTGGAAAAATTTTTAGCTATTTCAGTATTGTTTTTATTCCTACTTTGAAAGATTAGTGAAGAAATAATTCTTAGTTCGTGGAACACAATAGATTGAGAGTTATACAGAAAGAAACATTTTAGAGGGTTTTTTAGTGTCTTTTTTCCTCTTCTTTGGAGGCAGGAGACTTTTTTTTTTTTTTAAGTATAAAGCCAATCTCCTAAGCAACCACAGATCCAACCAAGCACTGTGACAAATTTTGCCTAGCTCTGTGGTTTAGAAGGATAATTATAGGAAAAAAAGAAAAATATACATTAAAAGAGTCCCTGCTAATTTAATTTCCATGTTTTAAAAAATATCTTATTTCTTTGTCATATCTTACACATGAGAAACACTAACACAAAACACTTTCCTCTTTTTTTTTAATTGGGCTCTAAAATACACAATAAAAGCTACAGTTCATGAATTAGCTACTCTCACTCATCTCCAACACCTGAAAGAGTCAAAGACACTTACATGCAAATGCGTTCGTTGCATTTTTCACTTTCTTGAATGACCTCATTTTAAAATACATCTTGGGACTGTCTATCTACGTATGAGAACTTTTAACTCTGAAGTATTGACTCACTTCATTGGAAAGAATGAAGCTCCTACTTGCACATGTGAAAGAAGTCCTGATTTTCTGAATCATTCTCTCTCATTCATTTTGGACAATGCCCCTTCATAAACAGGATTTAATTCATGCAAAACAGCAAACTGAAAGCACCAGTGGTATACACTATAATCATTTATTTTCACATTTTTAAATGCCTTATTACTAATGGCAAAAATAGCTTTAAAGTCATCCATGATAGTACCACAGCTAACTCAATTTGACAGTGAAAGATGCTATCTTGGTCTAAAATGGCAGATATAAAATATACACCATAAGAGCAGATCTTCTGCATATATAACCAAAAAATTCTTTTTGCTTCATATTTTTTTAGTACTATAAAAGGAACAGGAAGCATCTCTAATACTGCTTTTACTGGATTTTTCTACAACGTTTTCTGTTGTCTGCTATAAACGTTTTAATATGTCTTCTTTTACTGTCTAGTGACAACAGTTTTCTGTACAGAAAACAATATTTCAGTTCTAATATGAAGTGGGTTTATATGGACTCCATCTAAACATTATTTATGAAATATTCTGAACACACGCAAAAATGATATCTCAATGATCTTCAAAATGCTGAGGTTTCAAGTTTCTCCAATTTTGCCATCAGACCAAGCAATGCGTTCATCTCATCTCATTGGCAGCCTGCCTTTCAGGCATCATTAATGTTTTAGATTTTCATAAATTCTGCTGTGGCCAATCAGACCAAGAACCTGAACTCTGTCAAGTTCCTGATGGAATTAAGCAGCTACTAGCTTTTGTTTTTCCTTTTACCTTCATTTCAAAACAGTGAAGTTTAAAGAATAAGAACTAGGAACAAAAATATTTTGGAACATGCTGGAATATACAGTTTCTATTATATTAAGAAAGGAGCAAACATTCAACACACTCAGAATAACCCCCACCCTCAAAAGGGAGAGAGAAGTGAAACAGATATTTTACAAATAAAAATGAGAGTTAAAATGCCTCATTAAAATAATGCAGACTTTTACATAAGAAATTAAAATTTCAGATTTAAAGTAGAAAATTTTTTTAAAATGTTGTGATTCTGAATAAGCCTATGACACTTCTGCATTACTCTTGGGCAAAGACCAATTTCCCTGAATTAACATTCACTCCACACCAACTGATTCCTCAAGATTGCAAAGGTAATTCTTTCATGCTCGAAGTTTGTTATAAATACTCCAAACTGTATGAAAAATTATAGCTACATTTTTTTCAACTCTTGTAAGTGCAAGTTCAGTAAGAATGCAACCATACGTAACATAGAAAGCCAAGTTCTCAGTCGATTGCTAACTTAGCCATATTTTCCAGGACATGTATTTGTTTTTGGTGATGGTAATAATAAAATTTTCTTTTACATTTATTTGTTTTTCATTTGCTTAATTATATTTGTGCTCCTGTTTGTTCCATAAAGGGTTTTTAAAAGCTTACATATGAAAAATCACATATGATGTATTAAAAATATCCAGGACCAAGAAAATAGAATTGAAATAGGAAACCAAGACCAGAAGAAACCCCAAAGCTTAGGATCTTAAGTTCATCAAGTATTTTGTTCTTCTGATAAACTGAGATGCTGACTACGACCAAACAATGATTCCACTTCCTTTCTAGGTGTTAGGAAAATGAAAGCTAATGTTTACATTTGATAATTATGACTTTGCTTAGTCAAAAAAAAAATGTTTAACCTAACTTCCTGGCTTTTGTCTTTGTCCTTGTGGTGTGACCCTTGATCTCACTGTACCTGTGGTTTCACTGTAAGTTAGAAGGGAGGAACCCTAACACAGCGCTCCCCTAATTCCAGGGTTGCACGTGGCTGTGAGGTGCTGCACTTCTCTGGTGCAAAGCCTGGTAGGACGTGCTCCAAATCTGATAGGGACTGGCAGGGGCTGAGACTTGTGAAAAGGTACTAAGCCCAGGTGCCAAGGCCTTCACCCCTAATCCTATTCCAGGGTCCCTCCACCTGATTGCTCCCTTTTCCTGACATAAGAAATGCAAATGCCCCAAAACTGGTATTATTCTTTTAACTATTTACAAATATCACAGTCTTAAAGTCACCTGAGTGTTGTCATGTCTCTAGTATATGGGCAGTCCACTTATAGCAATTGGGAATATAGGGCATAACCAAATCATTAAATGGTCATTAACAAAACGATTCAATTATCAGTTCGAGCCACCATTTATTGTCATCTCTTCAGGGCAATGCATTATACAGTTCTGATGGGATAGGCTGGAGTGAAGAGAAGACACAAATGTACAAAGCTAAGTATATAAGGCAGAACAAAGCATGCTAAATTTAAAGAATAAGTAATATGCTGTAGGAAAGCAGGAGAATGCTGTAATTCTGACGAGATGGTCAAGAATGGCACCAGGAGAAGGTAGACTATAGCTGCATTGAGAAGATTTTGACCGGCAAGGGGGACAAAGCAGAAGGAACATAAATACAAAGATGAAGACTGGACAGCACCTGGCATATGGTAGTCATGTCATAAGATAACCAGTTTAGTTTAACTATTTCCCCTTCTCTGAAAATATTTACTCATGCTCATTTCTGAGCTACATGGCCCTGCTGACGGACACCATACTCGAATTGGTCCAAACACATCCCATTCTAGGATACAAAGATTTAAAACAGAGACACCCAGAAACAGGAAGTTAGTGGAGTGGGAGTGGTCACATCTAAGGTAGCATTCTAGAGAATGAGCGAGGCCACGCATTCTGGCTTGGCTACCGAGGACTTCCTTTGACCTTATAAAATATTCCAGGACCCAGCCAACTAATTCCTCTTCTATTTAAGATGTCCAGAGTTGATTTCTAGTACTTTCAACACAAGTTTCTTAATTAACATAATATGTTGGAAAAATGTTTGTGGCTGGATTGGAAGAAGAGAGAAATCATGTGGCAAGAACTGCTTGAATGTGGGATCAAGGTGAGCCACGGGAGTCCAAAGTGCAGAACGAAGTTCTGATTTTATGAGCTAGGTTTAATCTAAGATGAATCCATGAACACAGGGTGTTTGGTTTCACTTAGCCTAGAGCGTCTATCTTGACTGCAAAGAAAAATACCTTGTATTTCTTTTAAACTGAAATTCAAGTGTGCAGTCTAAAGCAGCGGCACTCTGGGACGACCCAGTCACACTGCACTGTGGGGTAGATATGCTTTAACTTCTCTTCCCCTTCCCTTCCCTTCATGGTTGAAACATCTTCAAAGTTTCATTAAGGTTTCCGATTTAAAGGAATACCATGTTGCATCCTCCTATATCACAAATAATCACTCCCTGAATTTATTTTCTACATCGAGGATTTTTTGTGAATGAGAATCTTCTCTAGCCAGACATACATGTGGAAATTTATACACACCAAGTCCCATTTAATGAACTCATTACTGGGCCATGCTGTAAAAAGAGAGAAATAAAGGCCATCTCTCTCTCTCTATGTTTGGTTATCACAAAATCCACGATTTGTAACAAAGGTTTACTCCAGGGAAGTCTGTGACCATGGAGCCTAGCTGACCCAGGTCACATGGGAACCAAGCACAAATACAGCGCGTAAAAAAGAACAAGCAATTCAAGGATCATAAAGCCTGAGAGGTTCCCAAAAAATGAAACTGGAGAGTGAGAGATGATGACCAAGTTACTATGCTTTGCTTAGCAATTTAGTACCCAGATGAGAATCGGAGGTATAGCTTCATCCATGGCAACATAACTGGCTGGTGACTTTTTGACAAAACGTGAGGGATCAGACTGAACTGAAGAACAATCTTTTCCACAATGCAGGTAACAAATGGCTAAATAATTAGAGGATGGGGGGGTTTCCGTTTAATGACCTAAGGGATTTAGGGCCTTTACTTTCTTAAGATCACATCGCCACGTGTTCCCAGTAGGAATTACGCACTAGCATAGCATTCTCATTCAAGTCGAGCATTAATATTGATGAGATGTTCTGACCCAAGAGAGAACTGTGACATGAAATCCAAGTAATTTATTCCTCAATAGCATAAAAATATTAATTTAAAAAAAGACAACAAATCAGGCTGTGATACTCATCTGAGATCTGGAGTGTGGGTGGGAACTAGATTGGGTAAATAGGTACTTCTAAATTTTCCTGATAAAATTACCTTTTTGATGTTGGGACCCAGCATGACCAGGGCAGTACCAGGTTTCGAGTAGCATACCCAAAATGAATGTGCCAAAAACAAGGCAGCCACCAGCAAAGGAGGAAGAGAGGCCAAGACCAAGACTACAATCAGCTAGGAGGTGCGAAACTTGAAGGAGCCCCACTGATTTAGTGAAAAGAAGCTGATTCCTTGATGACCACAGCATTTAGTCCAAAAATATGCATCTCCAGCACACATTCCCCAGCCTACAATTACGATTCACAACACTTTTTATACAAAAAATATTTGACGTCATATATTCAAATACAGTTGACCCTTGAGCGATGGTGGGGGTCAGGGATGCTGACCCCCATGAGTTGAAAATCTGGGCATAACCGAAGTCAGCTCTCTGTAAACACGAATTTCCAGCTCTGGACTGAAAATACAGTTTTCCATACGCGGGTGGTTGGATTCGAGGACGTGAAACAGAGAGACAGAGAGCCGACTATACATTTGTTGAAAAAAATCCATGAATAAGCAGACCCACCCAGGGAAACCCGTGTTGTTCAAGGGTCAACTATACTTCCAATATTCAATGTACACATAAAGAGAAATAGAGAATTTTAAGCATATTCTATAGAATTTCTCATTTGATAGTATTCTTTATATCAAAGAAAGCTTATTAATATAAACTGTAGCCATGGAAATGTGCTTATTATATTGAACTGGTCATTGCTCTAGTTCTGCAAATGAGAGTCCACCTGCGGTGTAAATATACATTTTTCTAATGGCCAGTCCATTTGAATCTGAGTAGCTAGGGTTCCTGTCATAGTGAAAAGGGCACCAATCCCAAGTAATGAGGTTCCTAAGTGGAGTTACTATTCTAAGTGAAGTTCAATCAATATTTCGTATCATCTCAGAGCAAGTATAACTTATGTAGAGTGTTATGTTTGCATTTGTTACGACCAAAGAAGCCTGAAGCTTCAAGTTCACAAGTGAATTATATCAAATACAATAAGACTTCCACTTCTTAGGTACTTTATAATGAACATTAATAGCATATCTATAATTTTATTTAATCTGCATAAAAGCCCTATGAAGTTGCTATTTTTAGCAACCTCATTTTACAGATATGGAAACTGAGGCACAGAGAAAATGCCCAAATAACACAGTGTTTCTGCCAAAACTCAAGCCATATTTGCCTGATTACAACATTTACACTGTTGAATATGATTGCATAATCTGAAATCGGGGTAAAGACATCTAAATTCCAATTCTTCAGATAATTAAAATATTTTTAAGGGTAAAATAACATTCAACATATTTGTTGATTAGTCACAGATGTTAAAATACTCAGATTAAATAAATTAATAGACCAAATGCTATTATATAAACAACTTCTTTATTAGGCCCGAAGGTTACAGAGTTGTAAACTCACTTGGCACCTGATCTGAATTCAGGCTGCTGCTCCGTGTGTCAGTTGTGTTGTATGACTTTGCACTGAGCCCCAGAGGAACCGCATTGAAAAATTAACTGCCTGGTATAAGAAATTGCCAGGTACTGGACTCAAGCAGGTAATGGCACTTCAAGGGACAAGTGCAGCTTGGGAGGAAATACCTCAGGCCCCAGATCTCGAACATTCTGTGTTACAAGTACAATGTTAAAAACTCGAGTTTGGTTTCTTTTGATTAAACACGTGACCTTTGTTTAACAAAACATTTCTTAAAGCAAACAAAAACTATAGCAAAGCTTTTTATTTTCTAGCTAAGTATCACCTATTTTCTTCACAAAAATAAATTATCCTACTGGGTTACCAATGTTTGCTTTGAAAATTTTTAGTAGTCTTTTCCTCCTACAAGAATCCAAAGAAACCAGGTAGCACTAGAATCTAGATAATTATTGTTGGGATTGGGTAGCTGTTACTGGTTAACGCTACCTAAGAACCATACTATGTTTTCATGGGTAATGGGAAAATACCATTTCCTGCTTTTATTGTCCCTCATCACCAAAATCCCTCCCAGCAACTTGCTGAAACCCAACGTTTCAGAAAGAGTAATTCTGTTGACATAGGTTCAGGTCTCAAATAGTTAATGTGGAGAAGAGGTATCTCTTTTGAAAATAGATTATGGAGTAAAAGAGTGAGACATTGAGTCACTGGTGAGGTATTTGGGAGTAAATTGTGTCACGGAACTGAAAAACAGCCCCCAAGAAAGTGAGACTGGGGCCAATGAGACAAAAAAATGATGATTTAACAATTTCACCAAGACTGTTTCTGACCACATAATCAAATCAGGCCCTCTGACCGATGCAATACACACAGGAAAGTCTGGTCACAAAACAGATGCTGGGCTCTGCCACACTGATTTCGGGATTTTGAAAAGATTTCACAAAATTTCACAAAATCTTCCTGTCTCATGCAAAAACTGCTCTTCTTCCCAACTTGAAAGGTCTCTAAACACAGACATGATATTTTATTGGAAAGGAACTTTGGCCAAATCAGTATACATGAACTAACTTACTGAAATCTGAAAACTTACGGCCCTCCCTAGTTCACAAAGGCTGCTTCTTCTGCATGGTTTTCCTGATAAAGCTTAGCCTGAGTCATTTGTTCCACCATCAGCGACTGATCAGTATTTAAATACCTCCTTAAGCTTCCTCGTGCTCCTGCTCTCTCGTCCTTACATGATTGCTTTGCAGTCAGGCTCTGGAAGCCTGGACTGTAGACCCACCTCCACCACGTCCTCCTGGCAAGTCTTGTAGCAATCTGGCCTCAATTTCCTCAGCTAAAGAATGAGGAAACATCTACCTGGTTCATAGCGTTGTTCTGAGGATCCACTGAGATCACAAACAAGATGTGATAATTATAAAGTACAATAAAGACGTAGGATGATAATGGTATTATTATTATTCAGTATTTCACACAGTGTAGAAAAGACATAAAATTAACATGATTTTTTCCCAAGTTTTAATTCATGAAAAAATGCCCAACATGGACCTAATATAGTTACTGTTTTATTTTTTATTTTCCTCAATGCACTGGGGAAAATATTTCTGAAAAAAAAAAGGTTCTATAAAACTTCATTTAAAGTCACATTTGAAAATAATGGTGCAGCATGATAAAACAGTTTTACGTAAAGCAACATCAAAAATACAGCTTCTTTTTCCCCTTTAAAAAAATTATATATGTGTCTATTTATGTATTTCCAAAACTAGTTTTTCTTATCAGTGAATAAGGCAAGGTCACATTAAGTCTATCACCCTTAACCTTGCATTGTTTGGCAACTGTTTCTTAGATACGATGTTCTATGAACTCTCGAGTTATTTCCCCTCAGATAAGTGATCTTGTCCTTTTTACATTAAGCTTTGTCTCTTTTCCGATGAAAGCAACCTCTCCAGGTAGTCAAGTTCTGTTCTACACTAGCTTACTTTCGAATTGGGTCCCCTCTGGCATAATACCATTATGGAGTCCCTTAATAAGAGTAAGTGCTTCCAGAGTGAATTAGAATTCATCCTTCCTTCTTCCTTTTTTTCTTCATCATCCCACCAACTCTTCTTTCTCTCTTTATACATACCTGTAAAAGTATCTCAAAAATCTCATTTCGAAATCTAAAATTAAAAAATGGACTTCTCTATATTCATATGTTCCTCTTACTGATTCTCCAGTCTAATACTCTCTTCTCTACAAGTTTGGCAACACTATCTAATCTATTCTCACCCGTGTCTATTGTGACTCCTTTGAAACCTCATTTTCATAGTATAATACCCACATCTTCGACTGTTTCTTGACATATTTGGTTGTCATGTTATATCTACTTAAAGAAAATCAACCAAGCTCAGAACACTACTTTCAGTGACTGCAAAACTATAGCACACAATGCAGACAATTTTTCACATAAGCTAGGTGTAAAGACAGATAATATTCACACTTCATAAGAGAATATTTTATTTCAAAAAAGAAATCTTCACCAGATCAAACACATAAGTTTACAGAAAACTAGTAAGACATCATTACATTATATAACACCTTGAATAATCCAAAGGCAGTCCACCGATAAGATCAGAAATAGCCATCAGCTTATAGTGCTGCCGAAATGGCAGCAAAGTATTATGTATCTGTTGAGCTGCAAATTAAATTACACTGAAGTTCCACTTCTTAAAGCTATTTTCGTGCATTTAGAATTCTACTAAACAAGACAATAAAAAAGTAAGTTTGCTATAGAGCTTTAAAGATGACTATGAAACTGGACTGTAAATGCAATTCTCCTAAATTAAACTTTAAAAAGGCAGCCATCTGACACCAAAAGCAAAAATAAACAAGTGGACCTACATCAAACTAAAAAGTGTCTGCACAGTAAAGGAAATTATCAACAAAATTAAAAGGCAAACTATTTGAATGGGAGAAAATATATACAAACCATGTATCTTTGAAGGGGTTAATATCCAAAATATAAGAAGAACTCATGCAATTCAACAGCAAAAACAAACAAACAAACAATCTGAATTTAAAAATGGGCAGAAGATATGAATACATATTCTGGAAAGAAGACGTACATAAAAAGGTGCTCAACATCACTCATCATCAGGGAAATGCAAATCAAAATGACAATGAGATATTACCTCACACCTGTTAAATGGCTAACATCAAAAAGACAAGAAATAAGTGTTGGCAAGAACGTGGAGAAAAAGGAACCCTTGTGCAGTGTTGGTGGGAATATAGATTGGTGTGGCCACTATGGGAAAAAGTATGGAGGTTCCTAAAAAATAATTAAAAATAGAACTACCATATAATCTAGCAATTCCTCTTACCGGTATTTATCTAAAGACAACAGAAACACTAACTCAAAAAAATATATGCGTCCCCGTGAGCATTGCAGCATTATTTACAATAGCCAAGATGTAGAAGAAATCCAAGTACCCATTGATGGATGGATAGCTAAAATTTGGTAGAGACATTAACTAAAGTTGAGACCACGATTTCAACTTTGGCCTTCCCTTCTACCAATAAATGTTTCCTAAGTACTCTCTGTATGCACCAGGCTCCGTGCTCATATACAATGGAATATTATTCAGCCATTAAAAAAGAAGAAACCTTGATGACCTTGAGGGCATTATGCTAAGTGATTTAGTCAGAGAAAGACAAATACTTTATGATCTCACTTATATGTAGAATCTTAAAAAAAATGAAATAAATAAACAAGCTCATAAATAGAGAACAGATTGGCAGTTTCCAGAGTCAAGGAATGGGGACAGAGCAAAATGGATAAAGAGGGTCAAAAGGTACAAACTTCCAATTATAAAATAAGTCAAAGGGATGTAATGTATAGCATGATGACTGTAGTTAATACTGTATTGCATATTTGAAAATTGCTAAGAGAGTAAATCTTAAAAGCTCTCATTATAAGAAAAAAAAAATTTGTAACTACATGTGGTGATGGATATTTCCTAGACTTACTGTGGTGGTCACTTTACGCTACTTAGAAATATCAAATCATTATGCTGTACACCTGAAATTAAAATAATGTCATATGTCAATTATACCTTAATTTTTTAGATAGTTTTAAATCAAAACTATCACTTTTCAATGATAGTTAATATCTTTAAGAGATTAGTAAACAAAAACGAAAACCTGAACACCAACTACCTTAGCTCTTCTAAAAGTTAAATACAGCTTACATATAGGTTTGGAAGTTCATTTCAGATGTGATTTCTTAATTAAAAAAAAAGCCAATAGGTAGAACCAACAGATATTTCACTGGGTGGGAGGGGCGGGTAGGCTCTCTGAATTGGAGGTGGGAATGGTGTTACTGGTGTGGGATTTGGAGGGTAGGGTGAACGGGCTTCACAGGGTAACAATTTTTTCTGATAATGGAAGCAACTGAGCTGACCTCAAATGGCAGTATCTTCTTTGAGATATCTATATGTAGTTGTTGATCCAAAACACCTTCTATAGAATGTCATTTTGACTGCGGTTCATCTCAAGTGTAACAACATCCAGCCTGCAATCCCTAGCCTGTCCCTCAAACAGTGTGCTATTTCGGTTGATTCTAAATGGTTCATCCTTTTATTTCTGTTTCTCTACACTACTGTAAAAGTAATCACATATATCATATATAATAATAACAAAAAATAACATTTTTGTAGTATTTGCAAAGTGCCAGGCACAATTCCAGGTATATTGTTATCAGGAAGGAACGATTATTATACTCATTTTTCAGATAAAGAAACTGAAGCACAGAGAGATTAGTAACTTGCCCAAGGTTACACAGCCAGTGATATGATCACATCATACATACAGCTGCATCTAAAATATAAGGAAATAAATTTATTCTCTTTTATAGATTTCTCTCTAATTCTGCTCCAAGTAGTACATTCTATTGTTTTAGATTCATTCTCTCTACTTAAAGCAGCTTTCTTTTGAGATTCACATACAGCAAGATTTTACGACATATATTGAACTTATCACTGGGTACAAAGCACCTGGTTCTAATGAGGCCTGCCTTGGTTAGTGTAAGGAATGTTGTATATCTGAGACAGGCATCTCTTCACAAATATTTCCTTCACAGAATAAACAAAGACATGTTTCCTCAAAGTTACAGAATTTGTGGATTTCAGTTATAGCTTGTGTCTGAAATAGGTATAGTCATACATGACATAAATCATATTTAAGTATGCACTAGCTGAACAAAGCCTATTAATCTATAGTAAATAAACACACACAGTTCTATTACAATACCTAGAAGTCATCAAGCAGACAATATTTTTTTCATTAAACACTGAATCATTATGACCTGCCAGCAGCATGAAATAAATTAATGTTTAATATTTAATACTGCATGATGGCAATACTAAACCTAATGTGAATTTTAAATTTTATGTTATTTGACATTTCAATTTTAACTCAAAAGTATTTCTAAAAGGGTTGAAAATGTGTGCCTGAAAGTAGTAGTTTAAATTTAATAAATGTTCTGGCTTTTTAATGTCACCTTAGAGTCATACCATTTTACCCTTTAATGATGATACAAATCCAATTTCAGAAATTGTGGGAGATTTTAGCATTATAGATATGATCATCTTCAAACAAAGAGATTCAAAAATATAGAAAGGTCATCACTATGCCCTATGGGATTTAGATAATTATATACAAAATGATCAGTTTAGACCTCAAATTTTTTTAAATGGCTAACTCTGAAGACAGACAGAGCACAAAGCACATTATTAAAATATAAATTAACCTTAGCAAGTGAAAATCCAGCTTTGCATGTAAGATACTTCATAGCAGCAATTTTTCACAAAAACAACAGGGACTAAAACAAATCAGTTCACTGGTGTCTGGCAGGAAAAAACAGATCATTTTGTCTTCCTGTTTGGGAAGAGGAAAAAGCTCTTTAAAACAAATGGCATTCTGTAGACACAGGCAAAAACAGCAGCCTGTGTCACATGTACATCACATCTCTTTGGTATCACTCAGCTTTATTTCTGAAGATTAGTCAATTTTCAATTAGAGGGAAAATGCAATAAATCTGTTTATAAGAACCATATTGTGTGTAGAAAAAGCGAGTGAAAAATAAGCTGTTGAAATTTCAATACCTACACATCTCTTTCTGTGTCTAGTTTTATACAATAAAATCATTCTGCTGCTTCTGCTCATTTCTCATGATCTCTTGTTATTATAGAGGGCATCTAAATGTAAAAAAAGTATTTGATGGTATTAAGCAATAGCTTCGTGAAGATGTTCTTCTCACAGAACAAGAAGAATTAAATAGAAGTGCAAAGGCAGAGGAGTGTGCGGGTATGTTTGTGCATGTGTGTTTTCTTCTTAGACTTAAAAGCCCTTTGGATTATTAGCAAAGCTCAGATAGTATTGTAAAGCAAATACAGGATATGACAACTAAAGTCCAACTTTACAGTGCATGAGAATCTCCGGTTCTAAGTGCTGACACTCCTTGAGAATAGGGATCACATGTTCTTTATTTTTCACTATTTGACTAACATTATTAACCATTTAATATATGCCAGACACAATCATGGGCTCTCATATTTTAACTCATTTAATCTTGACAACAGTCCCATCGACATGGATTTTACAGCTCTTTATTTCAGATGAAGAAACTTAGAGACATTGCTAAGTTGCCCACTTTAGGTAGACTACAATTTCAGTGCTGGCCCACCCTTCATCAGGAAATGTTTCATAAGTACTTTCTGTACGTACCAGCCCCATGCTCAGCACAGTGTCAAGCCTACAAGTCCATCTCTCCTTGACCGCCCTGCGCAGCCAGTCCCCAACACCCAACACAGCCTAGAACATGTTAGGTTCTCGGGGAAGGTTCACTGACTTATTTGGTTAAGTTATTAGTCTCCACAAAATAACATTTAAATAGGTATTTGTTTCCAGGCTTACATTATCTTGAAGCATCTTTCAATTCAACACTAAAGCACATACTTAAAAATAATTTTTTTAATGGAAATTATTTCACTGAACATCCAGAATACTTGCACGTCAAACTAACACAATCATAGAGAGGAAGTGTGGAGCAGTATGGTGCACATATCAGCAGCCCAGTGTATAAATCAACCATCACATATTTTCTAATTATTTCAAGAGTCTGTGAGTTGAATACCCAATTCAGCTACAGACATCACATGGGCATGGTCTTCTAATGCATGTTCACAGACTCAAAACATAATGTCTAGTGTTGGCCAAAAAAAAAGCAACATAAGGAAGCCACGCAACATAAGACTAACGCATAGATTATTCTGTAGTCAGATTTGGATGGAGTTTGGATGCGACCTCTGCCACTTACAAGTTACATCTTGGGCAAGTTACTTCACTTCTCTGAGCCTCAGCTGCTGTGTTGTAAAATGCAGATGATTATAACCACACCTGGCCTACACTTCAGAGATTATTGTGAGGACCAAATGACATGACATATGTAAAATATTTAGCATGTGCCCAAGTCATTAAATTTAGCACATGCCCAGGGCTCATTAAATGTTAGCTTTATACTGGAGTAGGAATAAGGGAGGCTGGCAGATAAATTTTCTGGTAGCCATGAGGCTGAGCAGACTAGACCCTGATCAGCTTCCTTCTAGTATCTAACCTTTAAACCTTCTTAGTATACAGAAAAATACCTGCTCCTTAATCAGCTGACCTTCACAATGTAGAATTCCAAAAATATCACCTTATTTATTTTTCTTAATTTAACAACATCCTGCTTAAAACATACATGCTTTTTCATACAACCATTCAAAATTACTACTTATAACTTAATAGTAAAAATGAGAAAATTACTGATTTCCTTCTGTATGATTCATACTCTCTCAACAAATTATGCCTTTCCATTCTAAAAGGAAAATGCCAGTTCCTTCCAAAGGCTTCATCAAACCCAAAGAGTAATGATAAATCTCAACATTTAAAAATGTCTCAGAAAAGAAATTATATTAACCACTTATTCATATCTTAGATGAAAAATGTATAAGATTGTAATTAGCTTAAATAATTATATTCCTCCTTATTAGGTGGTACACAATTAATCTTTTATCCCCAAACTACTTTAAGCCAAGTGAATTATTTAGATGTCAGATGCCCATACAACCAATACATCTATTAAGCCTTTAACTTCTCGGTCTTAGCCAAAAGACCATATTACCCCAGTAGAACACAAATAAATATTTTGTTTTGTTTTATAAACTTATAACTTATATATAGGAATGTGGAAACTCAGGTTTAGAATACAGGCTTCTGGGAGAAGCCAAAGAGATAAAAACATTTCCTTTCAGAAGCAAAAACAACCGTATCTTAACCAATAGTGCTTGTTTTAGTCTGTCACTTGGATATTCATCTCCTTTTTATCCACCGTTCTAGATACAATAATTCAATACAGTCATCTTCCCAAGGGCCTATTTTAAGTATCTTTTTGAATAAGCAGTAGACTAGAACAAAGCATGAGCTATATCATACTAAAAACTAATATTGTTACCTACAAAAACTGTTCGCCATGATAATCCTTGAAGACCGGCCATTGTTCTGAGGTGGTACAGAAAGAAAACAAAGCAATTAAAAAAAAAGTCAAACACCTCCCTCTCCACCCTACGTTCCCCATTGCTACCAGATGTGAAGCACAATTCTCATCATGTTATTCTCCTGCACAGGAAGCTAGCAAGCTAATCTGCAATACACCGGTTTTTGAACCTTGCTGCATGAAACCCCAGTTGTTCTGCTGAGGTGCCAAGATGGCGTAAGTGGAGGAGCATCCAGGAAGAGTGAGAATCCAGTGTCTTTATCAACCAAAGCAACTCTATTTTTATCTTTCTTATACACGAGGCTTTGCGTGTAAAATGTGAGGATAAAATTCTACTGGTAAATAAGAATTGACAATGGCTGTCTTGATACAGTGGGTTCTTACTCCTCTGGCTGGTGTCAGAGACTTCCATAACCAGATATTACCTTACCTTTCAAACCTACTTCCCACAACATTCCCAAACACTCTGGCCATTCCGATCAGTACAGCGGGGCTCTACAAGTTCCCATGTGTATGACCTATTCAGCCATTAGCCCTGCTGTCAAGAATGCCTTTTTGTTTAATTCATGTGCCCTGTTCAAGTCAACATATTCTATAACATTTCTGAAGACAAAATGCTTTGTTAAATTAGACATGTCCCTTCTTTTACATAGTTTTCAATTAGGTGGGTAATAAAACAGACAAAATAATTAATACAATGTAAAGCAGAATAAAATTGATGTTAAAATATCTTCTGAGGGAAAACATGAAAAATAGCAATTTTTTTGTAGTGAAATCAAAAAAGATTAGGGTACTGGAACTATATCTTCATGAATGTAAATATAAAATATAGTGAAGGGTAAAATCGCTATAGCATAAACATATAAAAGCAAAAAACATGTCAAAGCGCCTGGCATATTCTGGGGATGTGGCTACAGTATGTGGCTACAGTAGAATGAATGGAGAATTATAAGAAACCTTGGAATCTGTCCGTTAAAGGCCTAGAACACTTTAATAAAAATAACTCCTAATTTTATAATAATCCTTAAACCACTTTATGGTTTACACAACAGTAATACAAAGCATAAAAATATAACAATTTTAAATCATAATAAATAATTTATACTTTTACACAAGGTATTTCCCTTGATCATCAGAGCAACCCTACCAAGTTAGCAGGGCAAAAATTATCAATCTCATTTTACAGATGAGGAAACTGAGATAGGCAAGAACACTAATATTTATGAGACATCCGCTATGTGCCTAGTCCTTGACAAGGTGACTGGCAAATATTATGACTTTCTGAGGTGAAGAATTATTATCAACTCAATCTTAGAATTAGTAAAAGAAGTTCAGAGAAGTGGCGAATGTTTCCCAGAGATATGTGACTGGTAGGTGGCAGATTCGGAACTGGGACCAGATCATGCTTCCAAATCATGCGCTGCTACAACAAAACAGGGTTCATTTCATTGCGGAGCCAAAAAAAAAATTGGGGGAGGCAACTTTCAGAGGCTTTTGAGAGCAGTCACGAGATTTGAACTCTTTTTAAAGGGGACCTTAGAGTATTTCAAGGGATAGGTTAGAGAAGTAAGAGAGTTAGCAGATCACCAAAGTAATCCTGGTGAGACACCTGGGCCTGAAACAAAACAGAAGCAGTTTGGACTATGCAGCAGATGAATTTGAACTTGAGCCACATAGTGGCAACAACACCAGAGTGCTTGACCCCAGTCGGGCTGACATATTTTATCCAAGTCCTATGACTTCCTCATAAGTCTTGTCCTGATTCTTCTAGACTCTCGCTGCCCTTCTTATGTGTACCACCATGTGGTTAAGCATTTGCCAGATTTCATCGGATCTAAAATGCCACTGATTGTTAAGATGCACTCATATTTATGTATCACTACGAAAGAAAACATGCTGTCCATTCACTTGTAACATGCCACTGACTTTAAAACGCACACTGATTTCAGACATAAAAAAATGTGGGGAAAAAAAATCTATGTCTTAGAATTGATGAAATACAATAACTTTTCTATATTTTTTTCAGTATGATTTTATTCTCATACCTCGACAAGATTCTAAGACCATGTCTTTCATAGGATAGTTTTTTAATTCCATGGTCTCTAATATAATGGAGTGGTTTATAAAAAATCACTCTACGAGATGGCATGCACTGTCTTCACAGACCAGGAGCAGGCAATCTGGACCAAAGCCTTCCTGTCCCCAGCCTGAAGGAATGCTTAAATTCCTGAGATCTGAGATCGAGCTGGCTACTCTTCTATATTAGCTGTTAAGGACTCTGCTATAAAGGAGAAAGTGAAAGTAAGCATTTACAAAAAAAGATGATGGTGGTGGCGGTGCTAGTGGTGGCGACGACAAGAATGATTACTAGTATTTACTGAGTGTTCGCTAAATTCTCGCAATTCTTTGATGAAGAAAGTCAGTTTCCAACTGATAATTTTGAAGAAATAAACACCTAGAGAAAAGTGATTTTTAAATCAAAGGTGCTAGGATGAGAAATGTGCCTAGGAAATAATCCTGCTAGCTTTTGTTTTTCCCAATTTTGTGAAACATTAACTCAACACCTGCTAATTGCTTTCGCATTGGTCTTTATTGACAATGGATCAGTCCAAGGCTTCTGCTCAGCAAATAGTATTTACATATTTTTCTTCTTTTAGAATAAACTCTCCATGAACATGAGCCAGCAGAAAGGAACAAGAGATGGACCTGCAGTTCTCACTCTTAAAGAACACCTCTTTCAGAGATGTTAGCTCTTGGGAAATCTGCATGTTAGCAGGTCTCAATATAAATATGAAACAACAATGAAAAACCGGCGAGTCGGCAGGAGGAATAAACATGTCAGAAACATGGCGGCATTCAGTGACCATCACATATCTTAATAAATGAGCTCATTGTCCGTATATAGGGGCATCTTGAAGAAACAACAGATCGACATAAAATACTCCCACAGTGCTTGCTTTTTTAAGTAGGATTGTGTGAAAGTGAGCATTACTCCCATCCACTTACATTGACAATCTTCCAGTTAATGAAATAATGGATTTTTCCCCTACGGTATTGGGTTCAAGAATCTTCTGTTCTTCATTAGCTAATCTTTCACAAGTGTTTTCAACACTTAAGGTTGACATTTTCGTATTTATAAAAAAGCAGATGAAACTGGCTCACCTCTTTAGAATTTTGAGCTTATTCCTTGAGACACCACAAACTTTTTCCGTTCTTCTATGTGCCAAAAATCTGATTTCCAAAGGGAATCACTCAAATCCCCTTTAACGACTGTTTCATTTTAGTCCATCTTTAATAGTCATCTAATAAACTTTTTTGCTCGCCAGATATCAAAGCTTATAATTCCTAAAAAGCTCAGCATTTTTTTAAAGAATGGAGGAGAACTCTACCAGAATTGCCATGTTGTTCCCTTCCTACCCTATCTTCTTTTTTCCATCGGGCAACTTTATGTTCATCCTGCAAGGACAAGTTCAAATGTCATTTCCAAACCACCCTAAAAAAATGAACAGTTCATTCCTCTGCATTGTCAAACTATTTTGTTTGTACTACTATTAGAGTACTAATAGATTTATTACAGTAAATTGTTTATATGCCAGATAATAATGTCTATGAAGACAGAAAACATCACTTATTCACCTTTATATGTCCAAAAAGGACCTGACACAGGATAGATATTCATTAAGTTTGTTGTTGAATAATTTTATTAATGTAACTCAAAAACTTTTGTAATAATTTTACTTTAGGGAAAATATCATTAGTCTTTGAAACAGTAATGAGAAAAATAATTTATACTTTAAAGTAAAAACTCGAAATGCAGTATAATCCCAAGTAAAAAATATAAATTGCAGAAAGTATTTTCCTTTTCTCATTCATTTTCCATGGTTTCTTAATTCTCTTCCATTAAACGTCTCTTGGGGCAATTTTATTTATGAACAGTAATATCTAGTTTTATGAACTTTACGAATGTCTTGCCCCAAAGTTACAAAATATTAAATAATACAAAATTCACACTGTAACTTTTTATCAGAATATTTGCCTACCTTTAAAGACAGAGCAATATTAAAATAAATCTGCATAGCCTAAATTCAAACCAACCTAGATGATCTACAAAGCTAATAATCATGTGTTAATGTATGAATCGAAGTCAAAGAATTGGAGTTCTATCAGTTGATAAAATAACTGTAAATCTGTATTCTGGGTCCACGTCAAAAAATAGGAAAAAATATGGTTTATGTTATTTGATTATTCCCAGTTGACAGGCAAGTCCCCAAAATCTCATCTGAGTAATGCTTTGGGGAAACATTTTCAGATTTTCATTTGAACATACTAATTGTACTTCTCATGCCAGCAAACTGCCTAGTCCGTATACAAGAGCAGAGGGCTCTTATGAAAGAACTCACTGTTTGCATGAGAAAGCCACGCCTCCTCTCCTGCCCACTGAAATCTCACTCATTCTTTAAGGACCAGCTCCAATGTCACAGGCTTTTAAGCCATCCCTAATTCTCTTCCAACTAGACATTATGCCTACATATCCTCAGACCACTTTCTCTGTGTCTCTCTTACAATTCTTGAGATATTCTTCCTGGAATATAACTAAAGGCGGAGACTGCGCCTTAGGTATCTGAGCACAGAGTCACATGCTCAACAACGCCTGTTGAATGGATAGTCAGCTTCAATTCCAATGCCTCATTTCACCAGGCTTCCATTCCCAGACCAAGCCTAAGGTCTTGCCTTTGTCCTGTCAGTCCTTCCTGTCTTTCTATGAGCAGAAGAGGGCAGGCCTCCCATATTTCACCATTCCCAGGTGTGAGGCTGTGTAACATGAATATGCTCAGACTTCTCTCCAGGTATCTTTTGGGTTTCGGAAGCTTCTTTTTCTCTATCATTTCTCACATACTTTATCAAAGTGTCGATTATCAATTGGGAATCATATTACAGCTAATAAAATGGTCCAAACACAAATTAACATCACTATTAACCTGATAACTTGGTTAATCTGAAGTAGCTGAAGTTCTTTTTACTAAATTAGAATCAATAAAGACCAACAAGTATATGTGTCTGAACTGAATTAATAAATAAAATCTTCCCTTTGTCCATCGCACTAAATACCAGTATCCCCACGGGATCTCACTGAACACCAATCTAAAGCACATCCCTCCAGGCCCAGGGTCAAGTCCTATCTCTTTCATGAAGCCTCAGAGTTTCCTCTGTTTGCCCCCTGACTGGCATCACCCTTTCCAGATCTGCCACTATACTTAGTAGAGATACTGAATAATATACCAATAACCTATATTAACAACTCAATAAATATTAAATTGAATGACTTCTATGTTATCACTATAAGAATTTAATCCTCTTAATATTGTGATGTTGATATTATAGTCTCATTTTCTAGACCAGGAAACAAGCTCAGAAGTTAAATTATCGGTGGTAAGTGAGAGAGCTAGAATTAGAATCCAGATCTGTCTAATTTATTAATTCATATTCTTTCTCCCACACTACTGTGTGATTCTTGAATTTATTCTATCAAGTATTATACCTGAATGACCCTAAAAGTATTGGCTTAACATTTTGACACTTTATGTTGTGTTCCCATAGGATCTGATAAGCTCTTTGACTGCCTATATCTGTGGGGAGGCATTTTATTTCACAAGTTTATGCGCTAGTCAATAAAATTTGGATGAACTTGGACTGGATGGAAGGACTCTCAGCCTGAATTAGTAAAAATCCTCAAAGAACTTTTAAAAGTCACTGTAGTGCTTTCAATTATATATAGTAATATACCTATTTTAAAGCAGGAAATAAACATGCACATTTGGAGAATAAAGTTCCAAGTATCCAGCATCAGTGGCCCGAAGCAAGAGCCCCAGGATAAAACACTAGGTTGAAGCTGATGTGTTCACATCAGTGTTTTTTATTACATGACTACATTCTTTCTAGAGAAGTGAGGCATTGTAAGAAGCCCAGATGTTAAACTTAGAATAAAACCAAAGGAAGACTATATCAGAGGATTGCAAAATTTAGATAATATGGAAGTAACTATTGAAATCACAGAAACTGTAAGATAAAATAAATATATACGTATTGTTTCAAGCCACAAAGTTTGTGGCAATTTGTCACTCACGATAGAAAACTAACATAGACACAGGAGATACTTAAATGGTTTAAAAGAAAAAACTTAATCTACCCAATAAAGCAGACTTTTTCAGAACCCGAGTGCTAGACACAGCACTTGTCCAGACCGTTTAGTCATTTCTTAGCTCAACAAGTAGCATACTGCTCTCTGTTCCCTCCGACACCACATTAGTGCGCCATCTCCAGGCCCTAAACTGTTACTACAGACGATCACAGGCCTCGCAGAAGCCCCTAAGAATGCTGCAGGAAGCACGTTCCCTACTATCTTTACAAGCCAGTGTTCTGTTCTTTTCTAAGGAGACACACTCTCTTGGCAATATGTGGCCCCGGTGGGCATGGTGCACAGCAAACCCAAAGAGTCACTAATGCCAAGAAGGAAGATTGCTGTAACAAGTCCTTAGGTGCGTGGGGTTCTGTTCCACAGCTAAAGAAGTGGGTGCAAAACAAAGGTCGGTTCCCAACTTCTGTACTACATTTAGCATTATAATATGCAGAATAGCGAACAGGCAAACACACAGTATGGAGAGGAAAAAAGACTGCAATATCAGGGATGCAGAGCACGGCATAGGGAACACAGTCGACGTGACCGTAATGGCTTTGCGCAGTGCCAGATGGTCACTAAGTAATTGGAGGAATCGCTTAATAACTTATATAAATGTCTAACCATTGTACTGTATACCTGAAACTAATATAAAATTAAAAATAAAAATAATAATATTGTGATAAGTTTACACAGTGAAAGATAATTACTAGAATTAGCGGGGTGATCACACTGTAAGGTATAAAAATGTCAGATCACTATACTGTACACTGAAAGTAATATAACCAACATAAGATGTATATCACTTATACACAAATAAATTATTTAAATTTACTATTTCATTAAAGATACTGTGAGGTAAGAAAAAAAAAAAAAGACTGTGGTATCATGGGAAAAGAACACTATAAGAAGTCTACAGGGCTCTGCCAGCAACGACCTTGTCCATGACGCATCACACAGCCTCCTATCAAACCAGGGGCTTATGACCCTTAAGGTATCTTGCAGGTCTAGTAGTCTATCATTCTCTAATTTTCACATAAGAACTTTTTGTTCAATGATTATAGTAAATAACGAGGAGTTACTATCCTGAAAAAAAGTGGTAAACTAAGACATTAAGAAAACCATTATTCTATCTGCTAAGAGTACTTATTCCCAGTAACTAAGATTAGCATGCAGGACTCCAAGTTTCAGCATACATTGTATTCTGAGCATTTGGGAGCCTAGTTTTATAAATGTCAATCTCATATATCTAGGTTGCAAAGAAAAGGCCATTCGAATCATCTAAGGAAACCTCCAGCTTAAATATGTGTATATTTGTTATTTTACTCAAAGTTTAGTGCCCAGAAGTAATCATTTCATGTCCAGTTTCTTATAAATATAACTCTATGAAATACCGACATTTCCTATGCAAGCGATGATAAGCACTAGTTTATCTGTATAACCAGCTACCAGAAAAACAGGCATTAAACCATTATGTGAGAAAGCTTACCAAGTAAATAAGTTCAAAGGAATGCATATCATACTTCCAGGCTT
Organism: Pteropus medius; assembly: GCF_902729225.1. NCBI lineage: Eukaryota > Metazoa > Chordata > Mammalia > Chiroptera > Pteropodidae > Pteropus > Pteropus medius. The sequence continues at coordinate 4,719,586 of NW_024349796.1, forward strand.
CTTATAGCATACATCAACACAAAACAGTCAGTGAAGAAAGTGTGGCTGAAAATATGTTTGGCCAAAAGTCTGAGAACAGAGAGCTAACCCATCTGGGTTGATTCAGTGAAGAATCTCAAATGAACTGAGGCCAAAAGAAAGAGTATCCCACTAACTTTATGGTAGCCCTGCTTCCTTCCCATCTTTGTGATAGCCAATCACATGCTAGAATTTAAATCTCGAATGTATCTTTTCAATGACTTACAAGTGCCCATGAGTACATGGAAAGCAGTTGCTATAATTCTCTGTGGTCTTTCAGAAATTTGTAAATGTTTGTTGAATGAATTAACTTGTAGAATCTGTCATTAAGTCTTTATCATCCATTAAAAATGGTTAAAGATTTCTACCTAAATTTTCAGCAATTCCACGCTCTAGCTTGAAAATTAAAAGGCCTGTATTTGGGTTATACTATATTTCAGTTTCTATTCTCATTCCACTTTACAGAGAAGTAAAAATTACTGTGCTTGTATCTTAAGCTGGTATTCAACTGACCCCTGCTGGCCTCATCCTTTCTGTTTCTGCATTGATCAGATGCTTTAACACCTAACTGCACCCTGTAGTTGAACTTGCATTTGATCAGTCTGCCAAATCAAAACACAATACAGAAAAAAAAAAATGGTCAGTCCCACCACTGCAAGTGCCATCCTCAGAGCTTTGGCTGTTATATTTGCAAAGCCTAGCAATTAGAAATTATGCTAATATTCCATAGAAGTATTTCCTAGGGCCGATCATTTTATTCTACAAGTTAATTCATTCAACAAACATTTACAAATTTCTGAAAGACCACAGAGAATTATAGCAACTGCTTTCCATGTACTCATGGGCACTTGTAAGTCACTGAAAAGATACATTCGAGATTTAAATTCTAGCATGTGATTGGCTATCACAAAGATGGGAAGGAAGCAGGGCTACCATAAAGTTAGTGGGATACTCTTTCTTTCGGCCTCAGTTCATTTGAGATTCTTCACTGAATCAACCCAGAAAACTCTGATCTCTTTCCTCTTTATGAACCCACTGCACTTCATGAATAGTAACAGCTGTCACTTACTGATGACCTATAATGTGTCAGGGACTGTGGCTTGGTGATGTCTAGATACTGTCATATTTACCCCACTCAATAACTCTATGTATTTTTATGCTTATTTCATAGAGGACAAAAGCTCTGTTCTAAAACTGATCATACTACACTACAATGTTTTTCTCTTAAAAAGACATTTCTCCTCTACACAAGAATGAGCATCTTAGGCATAGAGGATGATATCATTGTCATCTTTCTATTCCCAGAACCTAGCACACCTCCAATATTTGGCACATAGCAAGTAGTCAAAAAATGTATGCAGAACATATAAATGAATATATTATTGAAAAAATGTATGCAGAACATATAAATGAATATATTATTGAATAAAGGTAGCTTCTAAATGCACATTATGTGCATGATCTGTGCTTAAGCACTGAGAAAGTAGCAGAGGAAAAGAGAAGAGGGCAGGTTTGATTCCTGAATACAGACATCCGCACCTAACTTTGGCCAGAAAAGAAGTCCCAAGACATGAGTGTACAGAATGTTACAGCTTAACGCTAGTCAGCTGAAATTCAAATTTTAAAAAAGGCTCCTACATCAGAGGATAATGACACACAGGTGCTAGACTTTACTGGAACCAGAAAACTGTGAAGGGGGGGAGGGGAGAAGAAAAAAAGAAAAAAAATCACGAAAAGAAGAAAGAATCATGAAAAGAAGAAAGAAAATCATGAAGACTAAAACAATGTAGAGATCCTGATTTCTGTTACATTCCCAAAAAGCTAACGTATTTTTCTTTTCCTTACTTCCCCTTATTTTTCAACATTGCTTTTCTTGCCACTTCAGACAGATGAAGATAAATGAAGTACAGTAGTTAAAACTCCTTTGTTTGGATACAAACGATCTTTGGTATCAACATTACTGTTATGTAAGCACTTTTAATATTGCTTCTAACAGATGAGACTTCTGCTTCAACATATGTTATGGAAAAAAATGATAAAAATGTAGTCATGACTAACATAACTAAACAGTCAACAAAAACTGCTTAGTAAAGATTATAAATGAATCTGGGTTGTTGTGGTTGTTAACTACCTAAGGTAAAACTGAAGATCTGACCTCTCTCCCCAAACAAGAATGAATAAACCCAGATTCTCAGGACTGTGGATGCTCTCTCTGCCGAACATCCTATGGCAAACCACTGCTGCAAAGTCATTCCCGCAGAGGGACTGAACTTTTACCTCCTCTTCCTGCATCTTCCCTGGTACAGTAAGACTATGAGACGGGAGAAGCAGGGTTCTTCTGCTCAACGATGGTCATGCAAAATCTAAAGTTTACTGAGGAAAGATGTGGCCCCATAGGAAATAAAGCAGTGGTCGAGCTTCCGGGCTCTGGATTCACACTGCTTGGGTTCAGACTGAAGTTGTACAATTGTAATCTTGGGCAAGTCATCTACCTTTCTAAATCAAAAATAGTAAGATTGCCTCGATTATAAAACCGAGCTATCACATGCAAGGAGCCTAGTGTACTATGTGGAACATAAGTGTTCAATAAACATGAGCGATTACCATTATTACAAGCCTTATATGACTTCCCCCCTGAAGTCTTGCTCTCAACTCACAATTTGAACAGAGATGGGACCTCAGAATCCTTACTCTAGCTAAACTGGGTTTTAAGTGCGTTAATTTGCCTTCTTTCCTCCCTTTCCCACCAGTAACAGGCACCACAGGAAAGCTTTCTCATACATAAATGAAGCTCCCATTCACATATACTTGTGTACTTGTGTATGTCTTATTTTGGTAACCAGTGGTCTAAAATAAACCAATAAGGTCCAAATTTCAAATATTCTGCTCCATTGGTCCCTTATTAACACTTGTTTTTGTGAGGCCAGAAAAAATACAATTGCCACGACTATAACATCAAAAACACAAGGTCATTTGTGCATAGAACTTACAGCACTCAGAAATCCACCAGGATCCCTGCTTGCTAAATCTTTAGGATTTATATCTCCCACTCTTCACACTACCGACCATAAAGACCACAGCCCAGGCCAGATTTCAGACCCCATGACAACAGCAACCATCATACAACCTTAAGATACACCATTCATAATAGTCCAGCTTCCAATAATTGATTAAGAAATAACAAAAGGAAATATTTACATCAGATTAATGTTACATGTGTAAATTTTACACATCCATATTGAAGTAAAATGGCAAAACAGCCAGTAGAAAAATTAAACGTTGTAAACTGGTCTTGAAAAAAGACTACAAATGTCTCTTAAAAATGAAATCTTGCCTGAGAGGTGCATTCCACGTCACCTGCACCCTTAAGTACTTCCTCAGAGCCAGTATCAAGAGTGTTCTCTGACATAGCATACAGCTGTCAGATGCTGCATATCAGCGCTACGTTAGCTGTTAGAATAAGATTTCCCAGCAGACAAGGGCTGCAGCACTTCTGCATCCAGCATCTGCTATTGTGCGGCACAGGCAGAACAAAGAACCCAGCAGACCGAGATGCCATTCAGCTTTCCTTCCACTATGTGCAGGACTCCAGAGCACCTAGCATCCAATGATCACCTGGTCTACAAGGTGCATTCTCCCAGTGTCATGAAATGTGAGCGAAATTTCTGTCCTCCGAGGTTTCCGACTCTAAAGCAAAGCCCCAATGCCACAAAAACCTTAATGAGGGATAATAAAACCTCACCTTCTGGTACTTGACAGCACTTTTTTCGTAATGTGACCTTCTGGCACTTGACAGCACTTTTTTCATAATGTGACAATCACAAACCTTGCACCTATCAATGCCTGTCATAAGCAAACATTTTCCATAGTCTTAGAAAGTCCAAATGTATATAAAATTCACCATATAAATTATTTCCCCAAGTTTTTGCTCAATGTGTGAGCAAAACCTAAGTTTTTGAGTATGACACAGACTGACGAAGGTTCTGTACTCACATTCTGAGAAAATTACTGCTTGTTTTCTACCAATTCTTTGAATGTCAGGAAAAAAAAAAAGCTTTAACGTAGAAATCTGTATGTGGTAATAATTTACCAATATAACTGTGAGTACAAAAGACAACATTTTTGTTCATCTCTGTATTTTCAGTACCATTTCTTAACTAAAGAATAGATTTGTTGCCTCTCAAATGTTTGATAATCAGACTTTTTGAATTCCAAATTCAAATAGAAAAATTTTCTTCCATTGAATTTCATCATAAAAGTGGCTCTTTGGAAAGTATCTGACTCCATGACATAATATAATCAATATAACATTTTAAAAACCTATAACCATTTTAGAACTTCATGAATACTAATCGATAAGAAAATATTAATAAAGTTAATCCCTAAAAATCTGATATTTAAAGTCCTAAGCTGTTCTAAACTCAGAACATATTTTCTCAAACACATGGTATCTTGAATAATGATCAGTTCACATAAGCTAAAGATTTCAATTTACAGTTTAATACAAGTTTAAACGCTTTTGTAGTAGAAGCTCATGAATACAATCACTATTTAATAGTTTATATTTTCTAAAAATGTATTTGGCATTTTATATGTTGTCAAGATGCCAGAAGAACTTACTTCCAGGTCCAAACAGGGGCTGAAATGAAACAGACTTGGTTTAAATTTCAGGTTCATCATTTGCTAAGTGACCTTAGGCAAGTTATACTAAACCTTTCTTTGCCTCGGTTCCCAGGCCTCTAAGATGGATATGACAACACTAACTTATGGAAACATTAGTCTTGAAATATATTAATTAGCTTCACTTTTTTGTGTTTCCTTATACTTGACCCTATCTATATTTTGCCAGAGCCATCCATATGCCTAAGGGACATTTAAGATTGTTGAAACAGGACTACAAAGAGAAAGGCTCAATACTTAGTTCTGACATCCAGAAATTATTATTTGAAGTCAACAGTAAAAGAACATTTTTAAAAACCAAGTCTTGTCAGGAGAAAATGAGTTTCCTGAACCCCTTAAACATCAGTTTTAACATTTAAGTATGAGGAGGGCATGAGACCTTCTGGCAACCGGCCTCCTAGAGTACAGCTGCTCATTAGAATCACCTGGAAGCCTCTGGAACTTTCCATCACCTGGCCCCACCCCCGGACATTCTGACTGGTCTGGAGTGAGGTTCCTGGGCATTGGTAATTTTCTAATTTGCCACCAGGTGATCTTAACGTGTACCTTGGATTTAGAACAGCTCTAAGAGACGCCTCCATTTGGTTCAAAACTGTAATCAACACGGAACAGGAAGCAAGACCCAGTAGTGGCCTCCTGGCGCCGTGGAGCCACATGAGTATGATGGGCAGGGGATCCTAAACTTCCCTGGTACCCAGTGGGGCGATGTGGAGACATGAACAGGAAGGCAGAGGCCAAAGTGACGAGGTCACGAGAACAAAGGCCAAGGCCAGTCAAGGGACCAGATGAGATAAACCACCTGGGGCAGAAAAAAAAGGACCAGGAAACAGCCTTGCTTTCACTGTCACAGAAAGCAAATAAAAAGAGGAAATGCAGAGAGTTGAGTGTTTACCTGAAAAAAGCTGAGCTACCCAAGAAAAACTGTTTAAACTGGAAGGAACAGAGGTGCAGAAATTGGCACGTGTGTCCTACTCTTGCCAATTCCTCCCTTCACCCTGTCCCCCAGCCAGGTCGAGGAGGCCTGTGGGAGAGAGTCGCTCAGTTACAGAACACAAGCTAGCCATCGTTATTAAAATTATCCAAAACATGGAAAAAAAGAAAAGGTGAGAGAGCCACATGTCCTTGCAGTGTCTTGCTAGGGTACCATTTTGCCCAAGGTTTATTTGATTCTCTAGAAGAACATCCCTGCGTTTGACTTTCCGTATTATTCCAGTAGACTGCAGACACTGTGGGCCTACATGTTAACTGGCTTCTGTCCCATTAAAAGGATAATCCTAAGAGCCATGGTTCGCTGCCTGTAGAACATACCGATTTTGTCTCCAACCTCACAATCTTACTCTAACATTTTTTTTTTAATGCCTAAACACTTTTGGAACCAGCATTAAGCCCTTCTGGTTCCCTCATTATTAAGCTAATAAATCATTAACACATTTCATTCTGTATTTCTATGAGAGTCAGATTCCAACTTTTTAGAAATTATACTTTGATACTATATTTTCTTTGCAGATCTAATAGTGTATATAAATCTACCACCCACTGACACTGATTAGAAATGGATATTTCACAAGATAATTCAAGTGCTTAACACAATGCACACACACAGTAAATGCTCAGTAAACATATTATTATTCATAGCTGCTAGTGGCTAGAGGGGATTTTACCTACCCCCTCACAGTGGCTATGAACTCAGCAACAGGGCCCTGCAGAAGTAATCGGAGTCAGCCCAGGCCAGTAGTTACATGGAAGGTTCTCTCAAAAGCCATTTGCAAATATTATGAACATAGGGTGCCACTCTGCTCAAAATAATTCCCAAATTATCAACGCAGATGGTGAAATCACTTGTAGATTTGTCACAAGAAGTCTGTGGGCCTGTGGGGAGAAAATAATCATAACCTAGCAAAATCAAGTACACTTCAAGTTATCAAGTTATCTTCTCATGACCAAAAGCATGCTCTTCCATACTTTAAAGGGATGTTTGGAAGGTATTCAAAACCTATGTGATTGATCTTGGCTACAGGAGAAAAAGTGATACAGTAAACTATATTAACATATGAACAGAGGAAACTAGTCAAGGAAGAAGCTAGATCTATCAAGAAAAAGACTATATGGTACATTTCTTAAATTATAAACTCCATAGGTATCATTTCTCTGGAGGAAGTTTCTTCACAAATGACATGCACCTGTAAAAACAATAACTTGTCAACCTTAAAACTGGGCTTTTAAGAAACTTCAAGGCTTGTCTTTGACTTCAACTTAGAAGGTGAGAGTTTTGGACATATCAGCACACTGTCAAGGCCATAGCTATTTGGTGATCCTTCATTTCACCACTTTTCTTTCAAGTATCTAGCGTTTAGTTTTCCTAATATCAATAAGCTATACCATGACTGGTAAGACAGAAGAAATAAAAGCACATAAGCCTTACAAAATGAAGGAAAAAACTCTGTATTCTTTTTTCTCACTCCATCTCTTTTTCCCTTGCCCAGGCAACAAAAAAAGTAATCTAGCTTTATTCTAAAGCAAACACATAATTAGACATATGGTCTTCATAATTTACCACACTGACATCTTCATCATCAACTTTCTATCACCAAATACAAAGCAGTTGAAAGAAAAGTAATAATTAATAATCAAATTTCTGAGCACATACCTCGGGCAATTTAAAACACTATTTTCCACATGTTAAAATAATATCATTTCACCTGCTTAAAAACTAAGACTATTTGTTATACACTGTGTTGGTATAATCAAACATGCTTTTACATTCAATAGAAAATACATAGGTTAAAGTTAAAAAAAAAAGGTTCAAGAATATTGACATTTCCATGTCCTACAGAATACCGATGACTATCTGGTTAAGGTGAGGATCAGCTACGAATTATGTGTACAGCTTGCTAACAAATTAGGGAAATGTTCCTTTGGTTTCTTTTCTGACTACTCGTAAAATAATATTCACACACATTTGCAATTCAAATTCAATGTCTTATGAGTACATTTCGCAGATCATGCTCTGAGAAGGGAGAGCGTGAGCTAAGAGTTGCATGCAAAGTATAATTTGCTGCTGGCTTTTATCCAGAAACACTAGACCAAATGTTGAGAGACCACAGGGCATCTAAGCAAGCCCAGTGCATCTGGACTTCTCAATTCTAGTTGCTGCTGTTTCACGTGGACCTCCAAAAAAGGGCCAAATAAATTTGAAATTCATGCATTTAAAAATGTGTTTTTTTTAAAACGGGACAGAAAAGGAAGCAATTCGAAGGCCCTTTGAGAACATTTGTAACAGCGGTGACAAGAAGTCCTAGAGATTTAAACAACACTAATAACCATATGTCTGGACCTGTGTTCAGCTGTAATTTACACATTAAGTTAGGCTTTTATTTTCATACTTGAGAAAACATGCCAAGTATTCAGTATTTATTATCATAGTTAACTTGCAGAATGAGAAACCTAATTACAACAGAAAGAACAAAACACTGGTCTTGGGAAAAATGAATTTGATTATTATATAGGTAGGTAGTAAAGGAGCAGTTACTACCTCCCACGACCAATCCAATATGTCCATACCTTAAACTCACAATAACTGTCACATATTAAAGCAGACGTGACCACTGTATGGGCAAATATATTGCTAATAAAAATCCACTCCAACATACCAGTCACTCCAGCACAGCACAGTATAAATTTTGTAAGTATATGCTGTAATAAACCATGTGACACAGTAAAAGGCATGATATATATTACAAGTTTTCCTTAAAGTACTATAAGTGGGTACTGTCAACTTATTACTTGACAGTATTCTGGGGTAAAAAGGTCATGTTGAAATAGAAGTCTTTGCAATCCAAAGTAACATAAACTGCTGAGCGAGTGAAAGAAGGAGATTAGGCAGGGAGTACAGGAGAGGAAAACATAAGGAAAAAAAGGCAACAGGTAACCATTATACCATATCACGTCATGGGCCACTCCTGAGCTGGGCTGGTTGTGCCGTTCATACAACAAATCATTCACTTCTTCCGGCTCATCTATATATACTTATGTACTCACCCCAAAGCCCCTGGAACTTTTAGAAAGCTGCCTTAATATAAGTATGGTGAATGTATACTTTTTACTAAACTGATTTATTGTAAGCCATTATCAGAAGGTTAGTTTAAAATTAGAAGACTATGACCTCAAAGTGGTATAATGCACACACTGGCATATACACATGTGCTTCCACTTTTGAGGACATAGGGCACTTTGAGGCCCTGCTACTAGTGACACCACTCCAGGGAATGCTGTGGCCTGCACAGGGGAACAACCCACAGCACTGTAAGGAGAAAACTGTCTACTCCGGGACACAAGGCAAATTCCTTTGCTCCGGCCTTCTTGGAAATCTCCCTTCATTATTAATAACCTGCTCTCCCATTTATCTTTAAATTTGCACCCTAACTGGCCTCCAAACTCAAATCTCTTTAAAACAACCAATCAACCAAAAACTACATGCCCCTTCTAACTGCCATCCTATTCTTCTCTTATTCATGGCCAAAGTTCTCAAAACGATCCAGCACTCATTACTCTAACTAAGGGACTCTGGCAAAGTTCACACTAAAGGATTCTTCATTACTGAAATCAATGAACACTTTTCAGTTTGTGTCTTAATTGACCTCTCTGTAATTTGAAACTGTTGACTTCCTTCTTGAAATGCTTTTTCTTCCTTGGTCTCTATGACATCTTTCTCTGCAGAATTTCCTCTGATTTCTCTCATTCTCTCATCATTGCTGGCTTTTCTTTTTTTCAGCTAGCCTCTTAAATATTCCTGTTCCACAGGGCGCCATCCGTACTCCCTCTGTTTTCACCATTTCTACCCTCTCTGTAAATTACTTATATTTCCACAACATCAGCCATTATCTATATACTTTTGAATTCTCAAGTCTCCATTTCCTACTGAAATCTCGCTTGAGATTTTAGTCCCATATATGCATCCCCCTTCTGAATACATCCACTTGGATTTCCCACAAGTATCTCAACAAAACAGAATTCATGGTCTACGCATGCAGCTCCCTCTCCTCTTTCTCTTTCCCTTATTGTCAATTCCTCTTGCTGTAGTCTACTCACTGACTTTCTGAAAGGCGCTACCAATCACTCCCCACGTTTGCCAACTTAGAAACATGGGCATCCTCTGTGACCCCTTTCTTTCTACCACCCCCACAGTGGGCAGTCTCCAAGCCCAGCAATTGCACCTTCTTAAAACTTCCTCATTCACTCCCTCCTCCCTTTCCACTGCCCACTCATACCACTGCCCCAGTACGGGATCACGGCATCTGATTTGATTATTGCAGTAGTCTCCTAGTCTCGGTTTTACTCTCCTCCCAACCATCTTTTAGAAAGAGGTTTCTAAAGTGCACATCTCACTCACCAAATCCCATGTTTCTGGTAAAATTAAAAATCTGTCTCTTTCAAATGAGGTCCAATTCCTTGGCTCCTGCTTAATAAGACTTTTAGTCTTATTTGTGACCAATTTCCTGCCTCCTAGCAATGCTCTGGCCATTCCAAATTGCTCAGCAGTTTCCCAAAAACAACCTTTTTTCTATCTTTGCTTTGGCACATGCGGCCTCCGCTGCCTGACAACCCTTGTCCCAACTCCATTCAAATGCAAAGGCTTTGAGATGTGGCAAAGAGGTCCTGTCCTTATAGCCTTCCCAGACACCCCGGGGCTGGGTGTGATGTCCTTCCCATGTGCTCTAAGGAGCCCCCTGTGATTAATAGTACTGTGACTGCCATACTTGAGGAAATGAACCAACAGTTAATACTCTTTATATGAAGATTATAACCAAATATATAGCATAACAGATACTCAATAACTTGCATTCAAAGACTATAAGATCAACAAATAATTATTTAGCTTGAAGCTTGTATCTGGTATAATGCTTGCAGCACCTAAGATGTCTATGTCAGACTGTACTTATTCAGAACTTCAGAGTAATATGTTTCTTGCTGTTTTTAATACTAATAAAGGATCCACAGATGGAATATTCTCTAGGCCTTAATAACAAAGTTACCTTAATGATGAAGTAAATGTGTAATATTATACACACTTAAAGAATTCATGTACCTTCAAAAGGGTCTGCCTACCCAATTTGTCAACCAGGCACTGGCTGAGACTGTCATCCTCATCTTTGCATGCCCAAGTCCCCAGGACATAGTACTCACTCAGTAAGACCTGATGAAGGTCTGATAAGTGAGTGATTATAAAGAAAATTAGAGAAACAATGAGCACACATCCTGTTGCAGAATTAGTAATTTTTAATTTCTTGACTAGCCTAATTCAGCTTGTCTACAAATGGTCAGTCTTACTAAGGGCAAACTACCATTTCCTGGAAGTATTAGGTACAGTATTCATTTATTCAACAAATATCCAGTGCCATTTATGTGCCAGCTACCATGGCAGGCACCAGAATTAGTAAGGAAAGCACTAAAAATAGAAATAGACAACTCTGGTTCCAAGACGACCAAGACATTCAATGTGTTCTGGGCAAACAAATTAAGCTCTCTGCCTATAAATGTCTTCATATTTAAAGTGAGAATAATATATCTGTTTCACAGGGTTATTGTAGGGGTTAAATGAGATAATACATAAACCCAACATAGTGCATAAATATTAGTAATTCCTGTTATCCACTGTGAATAAAAACCAGTGATAAATATTTTATGTGTTACTTTATTAAAACAAGCCCATGAGATAAATAATACAGGGACTGATACTCCTACTTATAATTTGTAAAATCAGTCCCAGGGAACCTAAGCAATTTGCCTAAGACCACTCATGCAGTTGGTAGGTGGCAAACTTCTGGTGTTAAATACACAAGAATGTGACTCTCTTTGGGCAGTGTCTCTTACAAATCTCATAGGCACTAACTATAAAAGACCCTACACCAAAGAAAGGGACTATAGTTGAGAAGGCACAGTCTTCCAAACATAGTAGCTGAGAGATTGATGAGCAAAGTGTTTAAATTAATTGTTTTTTTACTAAAGAAGAACAGTTTTCTTATTAGACACAGGGTGATGCCAAATATAAGAGACAACATAAAGTTTTCACAGTCAGGGAAAGATCCCAATGTCATAAGTTTTGCTTGAACAAGAAAATTCTAATATTAAAAACTGTTGGGTTGCCATGGTAACAATCTATTTGCAATCACGATGTCGGTGGTGTTCTGTTATATTTCTCTTAAGAAAAAGTAAACTAGATGTAGCCAAGGAATTTAATAAAAGTATCTGCTGGACCAAAAGCCAAGATATGACCACTTTTAGATAGTATGACAGGATTTAAATATACAGCAGGAGACCTTCAGGTTACAATACCAGTTCCATCAATAAAATTAAAAGATTCTGACCTTGACACCAACACAAGGTATAGCCATATGATCTAGAAAACTCAATTCCCTGAGCAAGAAAACTAAATCGTTAAACAACTGAGATGACAGCCATGGAACAAGAAAGTCGGAATTCATCAAAAGGAGAACAAAATCAATCCTCAAAGGAAGTATGAATTATAAAGACTAAATTTTTCACAGAAAGCTCAAAGGTTTCATTTTAGTGTTTTGTTTTGTGTGTGTGTGTGTGTGTACGTGTGTGGGTGAACTCCAGGACATCCGTGGATGATTTAACCTACTTTTATCTAGAAAATATCAGAAGGACATATTTAAAATAAATTGATTCTAAACAAAAAAGGAAGGAAGTTATTGTTATTAATTAGACCATGCTGAAGTCTGGACATGTAGACTGCTTATTTAGACAAGAACAATTTCTACATAATCAGCAAAGCCTCAGTCATGACTATGAAAATCATACAGAGTTTCTCTCCTGTACTTGTTTCTACAACTATCCAAAAAATGGTAACATACAGTTTCCCTACAAATTTAGCTGTGAACAAGTCATTTCTATTTGTAATGATTTCACAGAACAGCATATGTATGCTCAATGTCCTCACAGACAACCGGGACAAAAATTGTACTCCCTCTACTTCAGCAATAAATTAGCTTTGTAAGAAAACAATTTTTTTTCTTCACTGGCCAGCTCTTTCCTTAACTTATGCAGTCCGTACAGATTTAAATGTAAATAACTTGGGTTTGATTATATATTTATATTATATAATGTTACAATATTGTATTTATGTCAATATAATATATCGCTTTACAAATTTATATATGAATAACTAGTTTATTTTCTGAAATATATTCCAGAAAACTATGTATAATCAAATTTTCTACATAAAAGGTCAAGCTTTCCTTCTACTTTCAATATAAAATCATAGACTGTCCCCCACCCCTCTGAAAAAGACTGGATGAAGATATTTTTTAAATCACAGTTAAGATTACAGCAAAGCCCATAAAATCAAATATTTTAATTTAAATTACCTAAAAATCTTTCTTATGTGAAAGAAACAATAGCAGCATTTGTTTTTAAAATCAAGAACTTGATATTACTGACTTGTACCAGGAAGCAGCAATGCATTTTTCTTTTTCATCCTAGCAGTATAAATAACTTTCTCAGCAAAAATATATTCTCATGCATCAAATGTCAAAAATTCATTTATTTTTTCCGATGTGTAAATACCATAGAGCCACTGCATTGATCATTGGATGCTATGACTCTATCCTAAATTAGTGATGCTTTTTAATTAAATTAAAAGTTTTCCTTCCAAGACTTCCATTTCAGTCCTAAATATGTGTTATCTCTATTTATCCTTGTCTCACAGGACAATGGTTGCCATATTTTAGAAGCAGACAGCTTTACTTTTTGGTTCCCGTTAAAAAGACATCTTGGGTTTCATTGCCAATATTATTTATGAATTACGACTGTTCAGTATGATGAATACTCCATCATCTTTCATTTTTAAGAGATGCTTAATATAAAGAGGGATGGGGCAGTATGGTTGCTTTTTTCCTGTCTTGCTACACCCGCTTCTGGAAAGACAATAAGCAACGTAGGCTTTTTCCTTTGTCTAGTTAAACCTGTGGGTTCAGAGACAGTTTCATCAACAGCCAAAGAGAGATAAAAAGGAACTTCTAGAAGAAGTATTCATAAAAGATCAAAATATGTTTACTGAGGTAAAAATATAATTAGTAGCTATTACAGCAGGCAAAAAAAGGGGGGGAGATAAAATATAGCTGCACGTAATATCAAGCACTACAAAGGTAGTAAGTAGAAAAAAATCTAAATATTGGATATTAATGTTTTTTTTCTACAACCAAAAGGCATAGTAAAGCATAGAAACTCAACTAATGCCTAATGGGCTGATTTTAATTCAAAGTATTTGAATGTAAAAAAGAAAGCTGTTTACAGTAAGGGGGCTCTCCTGCATTTGCAATACAATTTCAGATATATAGGCGCTGCCACATTTGGTCCCAAGTATCCTTCACGGTTTTGCTCTAAAAGTAAAAACTATACCTTCACCAGTTTAAAACTTTCTAGACCTAATGGCTTTAAAAATAAGGCTGTACAAAAAGTTATGATTACGTATTGATGATGACTGGACCATCAAGAGTACACAACATACCTTCTATATCATACTCTATCATATAAAGAAGGAAGAGACATCTCTACTTTTAAAGGACCACAGAAATGTCTAGGTCTGCTTACAATTGTCACAGCCTCAAAAATTTCACAGAGAAAAAGAATCAAATTCTCTAGGTTTTATCAGAAAATAATTTCATGATTTAAAACTCACTGAAACTAATAACTAAAGAAATTAAAACCACAAGAGATATTACTTATAGCACTTATAAGATGGACAAGGATTCAAAAGAACAATATCTCACGTTAACAAGGCTGTAAGATAACAATGCACTCATACGGTGGTGGTGGAGTGTGGATTAATATATTTTAGCACAATTTGGCAACATATATAAAAATGCAAAATCTGCCTCAATAACTTCATTCTATTAAGTTACCCTATGCAAACAACTACTTTATTTTGTAAAGATATATGTATAATGATGTCCTCAACAATGAAAAAAAACTGAAAATAACTCAATAGGGTTAATTAGATTTTAACGGTTCCTAGAATGAAATAATATACAACCATTAAAAGGAAATTATATGCAGTGTGCATGTGAGAGTATACATAATAAATACAGATATGCATGTAGACCCAAATAAGAAGTGGAGTTTCTGAGGCACTTGAATTTCTGCTCTATAATTTTGTTTATTATTTTAATTTTTTATAATGCACCTGAATAAATGTTTAAAATAAGTACTGAAATTTATTAGCACAGTTTTAAAATACAGATTTGCATGTATTATAGACAATAGTTTTTGTTTGTGTTGAAGGATTAAAGATAATTAGAGATACAAAAGGTAACATGTTGGCTATCTATAGTCTACTGCTGTTATTATAAAAGAAATTTTAAAAATACACAAAAGTGCCTTATTGGGAATATGGGTGAGGAAATTAGCCCAGCAAATGTTTAATGAATTATCAGAACAAAGATGCTATTGGCAGGCAGTTGAGGTAGGGCATGGGTGGCAAGGTATGTTTTGGGGATTTTTTAATATCTCGGCTTTGTAGGTGTACTAACACGGGTCTTTCATAAAAGCAAAGTGGTGTTAATGCAAACTTTCAAAAAGTTGGGGATACGTTATTACTTTACAGCATGGTCACTGTAGAAATCTGGGACATTGAGCTTGAACTTAATATTTTGCCGATGCCTCTGTTGCTTCTGAGCCATAGGCTACAAATAAATTTGTATCTGAAATAACAGATGAATGAGCCCTGTGGTAAATTTCTGTGGGTTGAGGCTTGTTTGTTTTAAAACTACCAATGAGACATGAAACTTTTGTCTTAGTTGAAAATTATTATATTCCTGGGTTCCACTGCTTACAGTAGCCTTGCTGCAGCTCACTCCAGAACCATTAGCACACATCTGCTTTAATTCTCATAATAGTCATTTAAGATGTGGGATAAATTTTGATACAATTATTTGGGGCAAGGAACATGTGTCACTTTAAAGACATATCTACTGCCTAACATAATTCGCTTTTCCTGAGGTTGCCTCGAGCTTATATGAGAAGCTTATAAATCTCTCACAATAATCACTGAGTCCAAAGGGTTCAGAACTCACATTTTAAGGAGTGCAGACTACATTTAGTGAAACAGAGATTAAGGATTCTGTTTCACATTTGATTCTAAAATCTTACAAGATACAAAATTCCCTCAAGAAAACTGTTAAACTCTAACAACAATTTAATAGAATTATAAAAAACTTCATTTAAGCACAAATCTCAGCATAAGCTTCCTTGTTATCTTCAATATAGCACAAATTGTACTTTTAACATAAAATATTATGAGTCACGGTCATTTCACAGCTTTATTACATTAGAAAGAATTTTAATGGTCCAGTCAGACTGCTTCCATTTTATAATATGCAGATAAGGACTACTTTCTCATAAATATGTTAAGAAATGAATATTAAGTAGGCTGATAAAGGAAATACAGCCATTTCAAGAAGATAATCTGAAAACAACAGATAAGCTTCCATAGTCATATTAAGAAAGAAAATTCTAACCGAAGTTTGACTTTTTATTAATTACCACAGAATTTTTAATTAGAAAATCTTATATGAAGGATCAAAACTATTTTAAGATTTCTTTCTTTAAAAAGTATACAAAATTAGCTTGTCCTACTATTTTTCAACTACAGACGGCCCCCGACTTAACAATGGTCAATTTACAATTTTTTGACTTTACAATGGTGTGGAATCGGTATGCATTCAGTAGAAACCATACTTTGAATTTTGAATTTTGATCTTTTCCCAGGCTAGCGATATGCAGTACGATAGTCTTTCACGATGCTGGGTGTTCTGAGCACACACGTAAAGCAGGCTCAGCTACAGCACGGTGTTTGGCTGGTGAGGTGTATTCAGTGCATTTTCCACTTACGATATTTTCAACTTATGATGGGTTTATCAGAGTGTAACCCCATTGTAAGTCGAGGAGCATCTGAATTATCTTGTCTTACTGTGACATTCAACAACCCATCCCTCCTCTTAATGTGCTCCTGACACCTAATGGCATCATTCGACCAGGACAAACCAAATTTTGTCCTCATTCTCTCATTTTTGCTACAGTTCTCATTCCCTCTAAGCTTGTGGAGGGCTAGACTCCATAGGTGAGCCAGGCACTCACACCACTGATTCATGGACCCTCTTAGTCACACAGCAAAATATATTTCTGCTCCTGCCTTCATTACAGATGAAAATTAAAGGTTTACACAAATTCTGAGTTGAGTTAAAAACATTCAACAGAATACATCTTCAAGTTTTACTTTTATTTTCCTTTAAAATATTTTTTTAAACTTAAACCGAAACATACATTTTATTGTTTTAATGCTCATGAGTAAAACTATATTCCCTATATGCAAATATGAACATTTCTAATCATTCAAGCAAGTCTCTATTCAAAACGGCACAGTTTCGTTTCCATATCCCACTCATCGCCTGCTGGTGAGTGACACTTTAACGGCAGGATAGAGACATTGGCAGGTAGGGCTTTTCATTGGATAATCACTTGAGTTAGTGCCTAGTACAATACTTAAAAGATCATGCAACATACATAAAAATATACCTAGACTTTCAATTTACTAATATATAAGTAATCCCAAAATTAAATTTGTATACCATTTTTAAGGTCCATATTGTAAAACAATGCTTAACAAAGGATTAATTGAAGCAAATGATCGCTCAGATAAGGCTATTTTGACTGTCCTTATTCTGAATGCTTTCATTACATGACATAAAACAGCTACCAAGTTTGCCAAATCCTAAATCACTGTGACTCTGTAGCTCATCATGAAATACTTTATATTGTACAGTTTGATTTTCAGACCAATGGACTAATATACCAATTCAGATAGAAGTAATTTCGAGTTCAAATTCACAGGGAAAGTTGGGGGAGGGAGGAAAGGTGTTTCTAAGAATGAAAAAGTACAACTCAGCTTTTCATTAGAAGCAATATATTATGAGAAACAATTTATCATTTCGGTAAAAATGTTAAAAGCCTAATAACTCAACTTCTATTCCGAAGTCTCACACTTTTGGTCCACGTGAAAAATTTAAAAAGCACCAGTGAATATCTAATTGTTAAAATTCGATGTTAACTTTGGTCCTCCTTAACATCTCTGAACTTTTATATGTTGGCCATCTCCTTTAGAAACTCTCTTCTTTTGTGGATCCCAAACAAGCTGAAACCATAGGTCCTACTTTTTCTCTTCCTATCTTTTTATAGATCCTTCTCAGTTTATATTGGAAAACAGAAAATAAAAAGCAAAACAAACAAACAAAAGCCTAGAGCCAAATTTCCTTTGAAAACAGTGCTCTTGTGAATTAGTGGATCCCTGTCAGAATCAGAAGAGCAAGTGGAGGGCCCACACAGGGCAGTGAGGAACGGGAACAGCCTCAGGCATAAGTTTCTAGGACAATCTCAAATTAACTGCTCCTAATCAGAAACAGCCACATTCATCAAGCATAAACCAAGAGCAAAAAAATCCTTGGATTGCTTCCTCCTTTGGTGTCCAGAGTCATAACGATCTAATTCTTAGTTCTAAGGTCCCCAATGGCCTGTTTGGAACAGTGGCTGCTAAATTCTAGGAAGTTAGCCCTGGCTCTTCACCTGGAATGTCTTTCATTGAAGACCGAGACCAAATAACATCCCCACACCAAATCTCTATCACAAGGCCACTCTCATAGTTACCACGATCTACGGTAGAATATTCTGAGCACGTGTAACATATTGAGTTTGGCACACACAATTTTAAAAAAAAGAAAGAATAAGGCACAGTGCTGCTTTCAAGGAACTTTTGCTATAATTATATTTAAGTTACTTATTATTTCTTTTATGTCTCCTACCAGACAGGGCAGAAACTATCCTTTTTCCACATAGTGACATGGATAAAAGTCAAAACAAATTTGTTGAGCTGAAATTTATTTACTGGTTCTTTCTGACCTAAAATATCCAAGTAAGAATACCACTGCTTTGTTTTGACCCTAATTCCCCACTTCTCCAATATGCTCTAGAAATAAAGGGAGCTTAGGAATGACGACTCAAACCAATTGTCCCCTTACTTCTTTATTGCCAATACACAATGCTAAATATCGTAGTGACATACAGAGCTGGGGAAGAATGCCCTCCTAGCCAACTACAATAGCAATCTCTAGAAAAACCACCCACCAAACTGCCAAATTCAAAACAACAATAGCATATGATACTTATAAGGAAGAATGGTTCGCATTTAAAATTTATGATACCACAAAGACACTCTAGAATTTTATGTTCAATGTACTGAATAGAAAGCAGCTGTTGGGCAAAGAACGATTAAATGACTTCAATGTGAGAGAATTCATCACATTTTTTATACTTGGGATTCTGCTGTCAGTTGAAAATAAAAATGAAAAGGACTATAATGTCAAAATTCTAAAAAGCAACATACAAATAAGCCCCGAAACTAGCATTCATCTAGAAAAATGTAAATTACTTATTTGTCTAAGATTTTAAAAGCTTAATTACACTAAAAAGTTTTTAAAGCATTCACTCTTATTGATATAATTAAGAGAAAACCCAAGTTGTTTCTCAAATCAATAAGTATTTTTAAATTGTTCAAGAATATTTAATGTTAGCAAGTATATTGGCCTAAACTCTTCATCTGGGCTTCCCAGTTCACAGAATAAGCTCAAAATTCTAGTAAAACAATGCACTCATCAAAAAATGTTACTATATTATGACATGAATGTAAAAGTCAAAGCATAAAATATATGTAGACAAAAACATAAGAACAGGCGCTCGATAATATTGTTCCAGTCAGGCATCAGTACAGTGAACTGGCCAGTTTATCGTAAAAGGAAATAAAATAGCCCAAAGCTCCAATCCGTCAAACACATCAGCACTAAACGGAATGGCTGCCTGGAGAGAAACAGCAGAGTGAATAATGTCCTTATTTCCTCAACTTAACAGGGAGAAATTTTTCAGGCTTCTATTTTATTTCTCATACTCTGTGTCTACTGTGGTCAATCTAAAAATCTGGTGAAGTTATTACACTTTCGAATTCCACTTAGAAAAGAGCAAGCTGGACTGTGGAATAGACACTTCATGTAGAAATGGTCCCAGGGATACAGATCAGGTTTTGGAAGAGAGGAAGTCATCTGTTGAGTGGCTTCACGGCCAAAGGCTTTAAATCTGATCCCGTACCAAGCTTCCTATGAATTGCAACTTAGCAAGGCAGATCCCACCCAATTCTAGAAAGGTAAGTGTCAATGGGCCCCAAGAATTTCGTGAAATCCATTAAAGAAACAATTGGCCTTACAAGAAAAAAAAAAAGGCAGATATAACTCATCGCAAATGTACTCTGCTTGACAGAAAAATCTGATACAGTATGTGGAAATCCAGGTTTGTGACACAGAGCAAAGAGCTTACCAAAATAGATCCTCCTCCAGTAAAACATTGATAACAGGACCCTGATGATCTCCAAATTTTCCTAGTGCACATAACCTGATATATTATTTATAGAAATTAAACTCACAGGCAAAACTTTTAGGAAAAAGTATACAGTATGACACACCATTTAATCTCCAAGTTTATTATCTTGCTATAAAGATAATTAGAAGTAATTAGTAACTTGGCAGCTTTTTCAGATCTGCTTTTTCAAAAACCATGAATCCTTTGATTCTTCACAGAGAACTAGAATTGATCGGAGACAAAACTACCTGAAAAGAGAGACTGACACGAACATACTGGAAGGAAAGATTTCCAAAACGTCTGGATGCAAGACGCTGCCGTTCACCTTCAGCAACTGTTCAGCCCCGATGGACTGGAGCCCTCTGCTCTTCCCTTTTGTCAGAAACTGGCCAGCTCATGACATCAGCACCTGGCTGGGATAAAACAGCAGAAGTGCCTGCTCTCATTTTTTTATCTGCTTATACTTTATACGTCTACTCTCTCATTCTTGTCATAATGGGACATGTCTGAGGGAGTTGAAGAAGGCTTCCTAGAAAACGAAGCATTTGAGCTGAATCTTGAAGAATGCAAAAGAATTTGTAAGTTGGAAGTTACAAAATAGTCATAGGGATGTAAAGTACAGCATAGGGGATATAATCAATAATTTTGTAATGACCATGTATAGTGCCAGGCGGGGACTGGACTTATCGGGGCCATCGCTTTGGAAGTTATATAAATGTCTAACCGCCGTGCTGTACACCTGAAACTAATGTAATACTGAATGTCAAGTGTAATGGAAAAAATTTTTAAATAATAAAAATTAAATTTTTTAAAAAAGATGAAAAAAAAAGAATTTACCAGGAAGATTGGGAGGAACTGCATATGCAAAGGTTGTAGGAAAGGCATCTTGACCATTCGTGGAAATGACAAATGGCAAGGCTTTAGAGTACTTGAGATGCTACTTAACTAATGCTGACAACTACTAGCAAATATGTGAATGATCACACTCATTGAGAAATTATAATATTGTTTATCTGAAAACAGGAACTTTTTTTCAAAAGAACATCCAAGTCTAAACATTCTTTGTCATGTGGAGAATAACCTTCTACTCCTATAATCTACAAGATCATCTTTAACTATAGAACACGATGCCTTACTTTCACAAAATGCAAAGAACTTTTTAAGCTTCTCTTTGCTGACTTTGAGGAGGTAAGAAGTAACGAAGATCATCCAAACCTCACTAATATGAGGAAAACATTTTCGGCATACACACAAAACATTTCTTTGCAGCAATCATCACTACTCTAAAGAAGGGCTAGAAGCCTGCCTGACAACCATTAGCAAACACACATGGATATGTTCCAGGAACGGATATCCCGAATCTGATCACATCCTTGTAATTGTTCGATTATCACAGTCAGCAGTGTTGACAAAGCAGAAGCCCACTCAATTACTGCTGATGATTATTATCTGAAGCTCGACTTCCTCTGTTGAAACAGAACGACATAGAAGCACACTGCCTTAGGAGTCAGAGAAGCACAACGATTTGCACCTTCTTGCTGCTACATTTACACACACACGCACACACGTGCACACACATACACATGCACCTTCGTGTGCTCACACACACATGCACATGTGCGCGCGCGCGCACGCACACACACACACACACACACACGGCAGCAGCTCTAACCAGACCTTGCTGACTTGTCACTTCTTGTGTGTTCTCATATACATGAGCAGCTTTATAAATTAGCTAAAAAATACCTTTCCCTGTCAAAAAGTATTCCCTATCCAGCACATGTCCCTGGCCTGCCTACATTTATTATTACTGTCATAGCAACAATACTTCAGATATCATCAAGCTTTAGTAGTTTGAAGAAAAATGCATTGACAATGCAATTACGTGAAGGAGTAAAAATATAATACAAGTGACAATACAACCATGTAAAGAAGTAAAATGTAAAGGAGTCAAAGTATACACTGGTTGAATATCTGCAACTTACAGGTCACTATGCCAAGTGCTAGGGGAACAGTTATATCCCTCAAGCTATTTACATTCTCTCTGAGCAGCCATCCAGCACAAGGAAAGTAGCATGGGATGAGGCTAGCAGAGTCCTCAAATGCCATATTTTAAAATCTTGATTTTACACAATAGGCAGTAGCAATCGACAGACATTTTTATGCAGGGGATCGAAACGATCGGATCTGCTTTTTAACTATAGATATCACGAGTGGCAGTACATAAAAATAGAGGTGCAGGGAAAGAGCGAGAAGCAAAGAGATTAGTTAGAGCCACTTAGGCAAGATAAAAATGGCCTGAATTAGGTCAGTGGCAAAAAATATAAAAAGAAAAGAACAGAGTTAAGAGATGTTTCAAAAGCAGCAGAAGCAGGGCAGAGAAGGAAAGCGAGGCGGAGGAAGCGCAGGCACCCTGAGGGTTCTGGGGCGGCTGACTCAGGAGAGCGCAATGCCAAGAAGGGAGAGGAACAGCGGAGAAGCAGCACATCTCACTGAGGAAAGCCTGGGGCTTACGTACTGTTCACAGTGAATCCGAAGTTAAAACAGGTCATGCCAGTGATGATTTTTACTACTAAGGAGAAAATAAGGGATTAGAAATCAGAAGAAAGAACAAGGCTGGAGATGAAGCTTTGAGTATTCTCAGCAGACAGGTAGGCACGTCAAGCCATAGTAGTGGAACGCTGTCATTCACCAGGTTAAAAAAAAAAAAAACAGCAAATGATAACTTTTAAACAAAATGGTGATAAAGGTAGAAGGAGAATCAGGAGCAGGTAATGCCAAAGAAACAGATTTCTACAAGTTAAGGTCTGTATACTTGAGGTTTAAGTGAGTACTGTTCTATGGAATCTTGGACAAATGGAAAATAAGAAAACAAAAGACTTCTGAGGCGCCGAAACAATATACCAATTTCTGCTCTAAACCTGAAACACCAAGAGTCCCTGGAAGGTTGTGAAGGATAAAACAGGTCCCAGGACATCAACCAGCAAGTCACGCGAGCCTCCACAAATGCTGAGTTGGCTCTGCTATTTCAACAAAATGCTGCCACCCATGGGGATAAGAGTATGGTAGGAAAGAAAGTACAATAATAGGTATTTGTAATACTGATCCTAATTCAGCTGATCCTAATGAAACAGCTCTGCATTAACAGTACCTTGATACATTTCTCCTAAAAGCATCAAAACTAAAACCAAATATTAACTAAACTTGAAACAGGGCTCACAATTGCCAAGTCTGGTCACATGAAGTTTCAATATTTTTATGTTACTTGACAAGTATTTGTTCAAAAATAATATTTCTAAATTATTTGCCCATGCCATTAATATCAGATATACATATTTTAAGGTCAAATAAATACCCCTAAAAGAAAAAGAGGTGCTAAAGAGGATTTTTTTCTATATTGCATATCGATATAAGATAAATGCCAGTGTCTAAGACCCATTGGCTCCCTGGTTCAGTATGGGACCAGAAACATGAGGAATACAAGACATATCCACATACTGTCAAATATAACAGTTCTGTTTATAACTGAGTTATCTTAAGGGAGGGTCTACAGCTGGTTTGGAAAGCCACAATCATTTAAACAGCCATACAGAATCTCTGAGATGAAAACTCATCATTATAGAGACAATCTAATCTAGTTTCAAAGTCTGATAAGAGTAATCCTATGGTGTGACTCCTTCTTAATTTTCTGACTTTATACTGAAAACCTCAATATAAGAAATAGAGTGGGGTGTGGGAAATGGGGAGGTATTAGCCAAAGGGTACATACTTCCAGCTCTAAGATGAGTAAGCTCTGGGAATCTATTAGACAGCCTGGTGATTATAGCTAATACTACTGTTTTTTATATATTTAAAAGTTGCTAAGTGAGTAGATCTTAAATGTTCTAACCACAAAAAAGAAATGGTAATTATGTGATGTGATGGAAGTGTTAGCTAACCCTACAATCGAAATCATTTTGCAATATATATCAAATCGTCACATTGTACATGTTAAACTTATATAATGTTATATGTCAAGTACATCTCAATAAAGCTGGAGAAATATATGAGGAATAGATATTGCTGAAACTTGTTTATAATGTTAAATTCTATTTGCTGTGTCACATTTTTACTTCAGCTTAGAAGCTACTTTTTGAACACTTGCGCATCAACTAGCAGGAAGAGTATTCGAATGAGCTCAAAAGACCTAAATTTAAGCATTTTCACTGACTGGTGACTATGTAACCTTCTCTGAGCTTCAACTGATGTATCATGGGAAGAGGAAGAGGACAGGTAGTGGGGAGGCTATGGAACTAAATAGTTTCTGTGATCTTTTCAGCCCTAAAATTGTATGGTTCTTCTCTCTGATTAAGGAAAGAATTGGATAACACGACTCCTAGTCTCACAAAGTTTTACAATCTAAATGAGAGCACAGGAAATGAAGACATAACTAATAAAAATAAAGAATATTCACGGTTGCCAAATGATTGGCATAGAAAATACCAGTGACTATCGATTTTACAAGGAAAGATCAATCCTAGCTAGGTGGATTTCACCAAAGATTTGAGCTGAAACTTTAAGAATAATCAGGACTTAGAGAGGATGGGGGAAGATATACTACAGACTTCCATGATGTAAAGTGCACGAACTCCAAGTGCACTTTATCATCTAGCCCTACCTTATACTTATGGAGATAATTCCTCCTGAACGAAATTCTTCCAGGGACAAGTAGCTCCAAGCTATACCAACACGGCCTTATACATTACTGAAACATTCTATTGATAAAGTTCTTCCAAATACTGAGCCATAGTCAATCTGCCTAATATGACATGGCTTTCTGTCCTTCCTTCATCATGCTTTATAAATAAATACTTATCTAAATATGTCTCTTAAAATGTGTAACACTCGTACTGAAAACAGACATTTGAATGAAAACTGATGCTTGCAGATAGTATTGAGGCTGTCTTCTCTCTCAAGCAGGACACAGTTTTTCATCTGGCCTAGATAAGCCATCCCCAAATTCACCTACTTACTTTTGTAATACACCAAATCACCTTATTTTCCATATCAAATAGCAATGTCTCATTTCTATCATCAAAAATATAACTATGTTATAAATATAACAAAAATGTTTCTGCCTTTTACAAGTTTAACAGAACAATTAATCACAACACTTTACTACTGTTAATATTATACCCCTAAAACATTTTTTCTCTTGTGATAAGTCCTCTTCATTTATAATAGAAATAGTAAACCACAACATAACATCTGAGGGCAATATCCATTATCCAAGAAAAAAGTCTGAAGAATAAAACAAAAACTTCCTAAACCTGAGTTATACAAACAAAATAATTCTACTAGAAAATTGTACCTTTACATTTCATTTTAAGGTAAAATAACAATATATAACACCTATAGTTTAAAAATAAACTGAGAATGATAATTTATGTAAAACATTAATAAACAGAGTACACTTTTTTTCTATTTAACTATTATTAAAGTTATTGAATTAAATTTTCTTGGAGTAAAAAGAAAACACAAAACAATTATTTTATATATACTATGCTTACAATGTGATTGGCAATATAAAACTATAGAACTAATGGTTTGATAGAAGGTAATAGGTAAAATGTTTCCTACCTTTTTTTTTCTAACTAGATAATTTTCTGATAGAATATTCTGTTTGCTACTGAGCACAAAAACACTTCTGGCTTACAAATAATAATTTAAAGGTTGGCAAGCAATGGCTCACTGGCCGAATCTGACCCATCACCTGTTTTTGGACAGCCTGCAAACTAAGAATGTTTTTTTTCTCCTATGTTTTTAAAGAGTTGGGGGAAAATTTTTTTAAAAAAATTAAGGATAAGTGAAAATTACATGAAAACCAATGTTCAGTGTATATAAAAAAGTTTTATTAGAATACGGCCATGCCCGTTCACTCATGAATTAAGAATACGGCCGTGTCCATTCACTCATATATCATCCACGGAGGCTTTCGGCCATAATGGCAGCTTTAAGGAGTTGCCACAGAGACCACTGTGCACTACAAATCACCATGATGCAAAAATAATTCAGTTTTGCCTCTTGGCCTATGAAGCCTAAAATACTGACTATGTAGGTTTTTACAGAAAAGGTCTGCTGAACTCTGGAATAATTAATATAATGATACATCATTTCCTGAAGAATTTCAGAAAATGGCAGCCCCCGTGATTCTGAGCTATGAACTAATTTAATGAAGTTCTTAAATTTTATCATAGAAAAGATTTCTTTTTACCTAGTATTATATTTACAGTAATGTACTAATTTTTAAGTGTATTTAACAAAGTATACTCCATAGAACTGAAAAGAGATCATTTTCATGCATTCTTTCATTCAGTTAAGAATTAAACACCTACTGTATACCATGAAGATTGCTAAGGATTCAAAAAAAATAAAATGTAGTTCCTGGCTCTAAGAAAATAACACTCTAGTAGTGAGACACAGTAATTTCGTAGACGTTTTTGTCACAAAAAAGAAAGCCAAAGCAACAAAAGTAACCTCTACCATTTCACGATGACCTATTATCATTTTTAAAATATCACCTCTATCTGAATAAATGGCAAGTTAGACACTCAAACAGATAAGGCAACAAGGCTTGGCAAACATGCTTATTGACGGCAGACATCAATAGTTTTAATCAAAGCATTAGCCTTACATAAATAATTAACCTTGACCAACATAGGTAAAAATAAAACTGCTGATTAAGAATTTACTAATTATCCTTCCCTATTTTAGAAGTTAGTTGGCATCTGGTCTTTAACTAGGATAAACATACACTAACTCATCATAGGTTATTTACACATAAGTGGAGAGAAATATTAACTAAATGGCTAAAAAAGAAAAACATGATAAATAAATATGATCATTAAAAACACATGACTTGTTTTGTTTAGAAAGTCCAAGTGTCCTACGAATGTCACTTTACTTAGAAGAGCATTTGTGAGAATAATTGTCTCTTGAATCTACTCAGAGATTCCATCTATTATAATAAAGAAAAACATATAAATCATAAATGCATCAGCATTTCATAATTAGAATGCCAGGATCTGCATGCAGTTAAGTATCCTGGCTGTTTGCCTGCTTTTCTTAAAACCAGAAGAGAAGTATAATCCCAATAACCAAGTCTTCTAGCAGTTGTTCTGAGCAGACACCAGAGATGCTCACCTACGGCTACCTCCGAATAAATAGATACATGCACCCTGGTGACTGGAGGTTAGCAATCCTGGTGAGTCTGCTCGCTTTTAGTGCTAAATATTTAATGGCGTATTTTTCCTTAATGGAAGCCAGGCACATCTGATCAGTCACTAGGATCATTTAGTAATGCTGTGAAAGTTATCATACTGCCATTTCACATCAAATTTGTAATTAGATAATTCATCACTTTATTAATTCAAAAGATTGCTTTCTTTTCTACTTTATAGCATGCTACAGTGGTGAAACCCAGCTGAGCTGATCAACAAAAAAGCTCTAAAATTTGGTCCTATATGAACTTGAGACCCTCAAGCGGCAAACACACACCCCTGAGCTTTCAAAACAACAGAGGTAACAGTCTTCCCACAAATTAGCCTACCAGCAATGCTGACAAAATAAATCACTTGCATATTCAGAATGAGAGGACCAACAGAACTGAAAATGTAGGATTAAAAATTAAATATATCATGAACAACTTTGTTCCTGTTTTTTACTGAGGTACACCATTCATTCGTCAGCAAATAAAAAGGACAAAAAACAGTTATTTTGAAAGGTCAGGGGTTATTAATTTTTCCTCCATGCTGAATTATACACTCTATTAAAATTATGAGATTATAGCAGAATATCACATAGATTATTTATTAACACTCTAAGTTTAATGGCATACCAGCCAAATGCAAGTATGTAATCGTGAATATAATAACATTGTTTTCTTTTGTCTTATTTCTAAAATATCCCAAGTAAAAAATATTAAATAACTCTTTTTTCTTATATTATGAATTAGCAAGATTCTTATTTTAACGCATTCTCCATTGTTTCTCTAAAAAAAAGGAATTCTCCTCAAATAAAAAATAATTTACTTAGAATGAAATGGAATGTAGAACAAGCTCAAAACCAGGTCTACTGATATTAAGTTTAGGTTATTAATAACTATTTGTACTGTAATTTATCACAGTACAAAAAACACCTTCTAAAATCCTCACTTTCAAAAAAATAAAAAAATAAAAAATAAATAAAATCCTCTCTTTCAAATCTACAAAATCCCAGTGTACACTGCAAAACCAGCTGTCGCTAATAGCATTAAAAACCAGAGTTTGTAAAAGCAAGTTCTGGAGGTCACATATATGCTCTAAAGAATAAAAATAATATGCTACCAGAATTATTATTTTGTTTGAAAAGAAAAGGGAGGGAACATCTTCTCAAACAGATGTGGAATTTCTAATCAAAAAGTTCTGTAGCAGGTGCACAATTTTATGAAGTTAAAAAGTTCTTTGCAGAGCTCAGGAAAGACCAACAATTACGTATTTTGTGGTCAGGAAGGTCACTTTCTTTCTTGCTGCTTCCAGTTTACTGTCTGCTTTTGAAATATTGTATGCAGCTAGTCCTTTTCTACTTCATCGTTCTGATCATATCACATTTCTAATCAGTCTACTCTACTAAATGCATTTTTAGAAAAGGAAGTTATAAATCCAGAAAAAAAAATTAAGTATATTTTTCTAGAACCCTCTATAAAAAAATCTATTCTGTGCATAGAAAACAAGCTCAAAACCAGGTCTACTGATATAAAGTTTAGGTTATTAATAACTATTACCAATAATTATTAATGTATGTTTCAAGGGATAGATTGAGCAATCCTATACATTCTATTCCATTTCAGTGAATTATAATATAGCGATTAAAAAACTCATAATTTAATTTCATCCTTTCAAGATGCATGTGTGAGAAACATTTCATTCATCACAAGAAGCTTACTTTTACATTTCTTTCATGATATCCGAAGGAACTACTCTAAAATCATGGAGTTCTTATGATTTCTGTCCACAATAGCTATGGGCTAAAACCAAGTCAGTTACTAGGGGAAAAGTACTATTTCCTGTTGGCAGAATTTCTTCTCAACAAGGTAGGTAATATTCAGCATCTCAAGAGACACCAGCACTAAGTGCAACTATGAGCAACCATCTGAGACTCTGGTTTACAATCAGTCGCAGATTGCATTCTTGGCTATATGACAGCACAGGGAAATGTAAAACACTGAAGTCTATATTCAAAAATGACTAAAGCTGGGAGACGAGGGCAGCAGTAGTAGAAATTAATGTCTCAGACACCTAAGTACTATAGAGGTAATCCCCAATTTTACCTGTGAAGTTGATATTATTATTGTTGTTATTATTATTATTATTCTCATTTACCAATGAGAAAATTGAGGTTGAGAGAATTTCATATAGTTTTCTGAGAAAGCAACGTAACCATCACACTATTCGGCATGCCATTTAAATTTTTCCTCTAATTCTTATTTTCTCAACTTTTAAGGTTTATCTTTATTGTTATTCACATATATATATATATATTCTATATTTGTACTAAATGTTTAGAATTGAATCGATAGATTGAAGCACTGCAGTTGTCATGCCACGATAAATCCATTTCAAGACCTACCCAGAAATTTTGTGTGAAGATAGAAGTGGAAGGAAAACAGCATGGGGTGGGAAGGAGGAGGGGACTATAGAGATGGAGACATTTCTTCTCTAAACAGTCTGACAAAGAGCCAGCCGAGATGAATCCAGCCTCTATTCCTCATGACATATAAATAATTGCATGTCTCCCGTGTCTTCGCTAACATGTGTCCCCAGTGCATGTCTCACCCTTTGGCCACCTTCACTACTCGCGGTGGCAATCATCATTTTTCTCATACCTCATACTTTTATTTCTATTCAGTCACACACCCAAGTAACATACAATCTAAGTTTTAAAAAACCACACAAACTGCTATACAAGTAAAGCTACAGGCAAATCACTCCAATCTCTCCATCCAACATCTTCACTGTGCACCCCGCATCTGTAGAAAATCTGGAGGTGCCATAACCTTCACAAATTTTCTATTACTAAAAGGCAAAACAAGCATTTTAAACATCAAGTTTTTATTCAAATTCTTATTGTAATCACTAAATATAACTAAAATATCTATTCCACAGGTAACAACTACCTTTTCAAAACTTCTTCAGAGGAGGTTAATATATTTTTCTAAGCTCAGGGGTTTAGAAGAGTCAGCACCCCCTCTCTGCCCAGCCACATGTCTAGATCTTTGTCTATAACTGTTCCCCAGAACTATTCTCTCTTCTGAAATTTATGACATTAATTAATTTCTGCTTCCTATTGAAGTCCTCCTCGATACCCTCCTGTAAAAAAATTTTTCCTTCTTATATCTTATGCTACTTAATTTTTATAGGCAAACAACACATTCATAAATGGATAGGATATATTTATACGGCAAACTCCTACAATCTAAACCCCAATTGCCAATTGCTAGTCAGAAGGCCAATTGCTAATACTGGAGCTAAGGAAGTGGAGGAAAAGGGAGAACATTTGAGAATATGACCCAAAAAAATGACTATACAATCATGTCTTTGGAGTAATGGGAGGAAAGTTTTTCGAGCACATCCGGCACTGAAAACCTAGTCCGACAAAATATACACACTATTTTCAACAGTAAACCCCAGAGTGTTCAAAATATAAACAAAAAATTTTAAGTAATTAACATTGTCTTCTGTTAGAAAAAGCCACCAGCCCAGCAGAGAATGAAAAGAAACATGCTCTCAGGATTAAGAAACATCTCACCCCTCAGTGACCCCTTTCCTATCCAGGCAGGTATGGTTTGATAAATATGTGAATAGCCCCAAGTAAGACTTCTGACTCACTGAGGTTTTCTGCCTTGGTAGATAATTTTCAGATTTAGAATTAGCCACATATTTCTATAACTGTATATCATGAGTGCTTTGCACATAGTATGCTTGCAAAAAAAAAAAAAGGTCTGCTTCATTTAAAAAGGGAATTCAATTACAAATACCATTCACATCACCAAGAGACAGGTTTGATAGCAAAAGACTAATTGTAAAGAATTTTTTGAAATCCGAATAAAGAAAAGAACATATGTCTGAAATATCAGATACAGAATAAGTTTGAAAACTAATGAAACCAGGTGATGGTGACATGAAGGTTCATTAAACTAGTCTCTCTATTTTGTGTATGTTTGAAAAGTCCATAATCAAAAAGTCAAAAAATTAACATATAAGCAAATTTAGAAAAGCTCTCAGAATTCCTTACACCTTAAATGACAATGACATGAGCTAAAACATAAGCTTAGCATGTCTAATATCTGCATAGAACCTGAATGAATACAAATGAGTGGGACCAAAGCAAAACATAAAACAAGATTTTCTTTATTGAGGCCAGGTAAAGCCAACCTCTTCAAAGCATAAAATCAAAAGTTAGTTCATTAGGTTGAGGAAAGCAGGTGAACATGGAACTACTCCTGACAATTTGTTCATAAAGAAGCAACAAGTGTAGGTGGTATACTCTGTGGTGCTCATTTCTTCTCTTTGCTTAATTCTATGCCAGTAAAATAGGGAGAGATAAGGATAAAATTTTCTGCCCAGTGTTCTCCACCCAGTTCCAATGCATTTGTCATGGCCTGCATCGTCACATACTTGCAATGTTATGAGCTCAGTGGCTCCTCCCTGAGTTTTGCAGGAAACAAATTAGCTTAATTTAAGACTATTCAAAAGGAGGGGAGGGAGGGAAGGGAGGAAGATACGGGAAGGGAAGCGAGAAAGTGAGAAAGAGAGAGAGAGGAGGAGGGAGGGAGGGAGGAAGAGGAAGGGAATGATCTCTTTTTAAAGATAAATTGATAACCAGAAAAGTAACTACGATTTATAAAATATTAACAAAACTTTTACAAGAAGTACAGGACCCATAGGTTAATGTTGCTTTCCTGTGATGATTAACCTATACCTTAAGGCAGAAATTACAAATCTGCATCTGATACCTCAAAAAATTTCCAAGATGAATATGTTTTACTTCTGCAGTGATAACAAGTATGTAGGAGAAGAATAGAGTATTACTAAAAATGTGTCGACTTAATCACACTGACAGAATGTTCTCCCTACACGACATGGAGAGAATTTCATTGTAAGATACATGAAATTAAAATTATTTTTAAAGAAATAAGAGAAATAAGATAGTAATTCACATTTTACATTGAGCAATAGAAGATATTTTTAAATATTTTTTCATAAATACTAATAACACCAATAATTAGCACTTGAACATTTTCCAACAATAGAAACAACTGTCACAGAATAGCTACAGACTTAACACTAGCTATGAAATGACAGCTATCATAAAGTATATTTTTATCTTTTAGTAGGTGTTATTTTTATAGTGTTTAACATCAAAAGAAACTGTGTGTTATATACACGGTACCACTACAGGTTATAATTTTCGGAAGAATGTGAAATAAACATGAGAAATTTCTCAAATGTATTGTAAGTAACCACTATAATTTAATATCAATTTTAAATTTTAGTCAAACTGGATCTTAATGCTAAGATGATATTACCAGAAAATCATAAAAACATACCCTAAAGAATAAAAATACATTTGGGAAAAATGAGAATAAATCTCTACTAAACACATTAATCACACTGTAATTCTTAGAAAATAGATTACAAAACATACCTTAAAATATTCATGGGATAAATAAGTCATTAGATGTGCCCTGACAAATTCTAAAGTAGCAATATTGTTATTAAAATGTGATCAATAGTTAAACAAACCCAAACACACAATATATAAGAAAGCAAGGACAGCAAACACAGTAGTAATGTGGGCATATCTGATCCTTTGTCCCTACCCCAGGGACATCAAGATATATATTAAGAACCCATCAGTGCATTCTTTCTCCCTGAATGCCCTAAAAACCCTCAGAACCATTTCCCAAAAGAGCACTTCAGGTAGTCACTACCAAAAGACCACAATCAAATATTAAATTAAACCTATGTTCTATCCCTAACCTAGAATTTTAGTGGCCTGAAACATTTAAACAGACTTTTAGGCAATTATTTTTAAATCAGAAACAGTTATATTTTCACATCATTTAGAATTCACTTAATCAAGAAATGCATCCCCTACATTTTTCACTTCAAAAAGACAAGTTCTATTACGGAAACACCACCAGAAATCTAAATGAATGCAATGGCAAACTTAAATCCATTAGTTAAAAATAATGTAATGTGCTCCTTACTTTTGAGAAAAGAAAACATACTCTTTCTTTCGAGAAAATGCTTTGAGAGCAGACAATGAACATACTCAGGCCATTAATAAGAATAGTGATAAAACAGAAAAAGTAACACCTTTTTCAATATAAGCAATATATTCCTTCATTCTCTACTCATTAAGGTAGGAGAATGAGATAAGGCATGAAGGGATCCAGATTTTCATGGATCAACAACAAAATAAAGAGTAAAGAGTTTATTTATGGTATTAGCAAAGATACCAAACTTAACACTTACTTTTGCAAAGGCTTCAAAAATGTCAAAAGAAGGTGGCAGCTGTGAAGCATCCTGTATTTCTTCTCTCATGAAGTGTTGAAATGTCATTGCTAGTTGCCTGAGGCCCTCTTTCTTATCTTCGGTCAGTTTGTTAATATCTTTTTTAAAGAAAAATGAATAGTATGATCACACAGTGAACTTTTAATGAATAATTTTCAGGTGTTCAATGGTAGCTGTTAAACTAGATATTTCCTGCCCTAGATTCCATTCTGACACAGAGCAAATACATAGCCTTTTTTTTTTTGACAACAACAAATCATAATACATACAATATCAATTAAATTCTGCCAAAGTTCATCTACAATATAAGATCAACCACCTGTCAAAACAAAATATATACACATATACACATAGAAATGAAAAAAACATTAAAAACAAAATCAGTCAAGATGTCTGTTACCAGATTTTCTACATTATCCTGTATACATGCTCAAACCATGACAAATGCTTATTAAGTCAGTGAATTTAAGCAGACTTTTCCGTGAAAGAATTTATAACCAGCTCATGACTAACTGGTAAACAGTACCATTTCAAAGGCAAAAAAAAAAAAAAAAAAACAGAAAACGAGGACTGAAAAGTTTAGCTAAAGTTCAAATTGGTGAAATTTGTCACATATAAAGTACATCAGGAAGAAAAGATGGATCAACCAAAGAAATCTCAACTTCAAGTTATTTTCTGGTTGAATAAATAAGATATGATGCTGCTTCAACCCCAAGAGAAGAAGAAAGTTCCAAAGGCAATATCACCTTTTTAAAAACTCGGTGTAATTTACCCCACAAAGAGGTGTTAAGGCTAAGAGTGCACAATCTGATGATAACATTTGAGAGCATTTCACTGAAGGCAGTAAATATGACACTGCTTCTGAGCAGGGCTAATGTTCACAGTGAAACACTGTAAGACATGTTAATTACTTAGCAGTAATATAACAAGAAAAAATGGCTGATTAGTTCTTTATGAAAACTTGAAATAATACATCACATTGGACTACAGCGTAACTCTGCTGCTCAGGTCAAGTCTACACATTTTCTTTAAATTACTTGTTCAACAGAACAATTATCCCAATTATTTTTTTCTTTTTTAAATTGTGTAAAAATACACACAATGTAAAATTTACCTTAGCAACCATTTGTAAGTATACAGTTCAGTAGTATTAAATACTCAAACTGTTGTGCAGCCATCACCAACATCCATCCCATAACTCTTTTCATCTTGTAAAACCAAAATTCTATACACGTTGAACAATAATTTCCCGTTCATCCCTCTCCCCAGCCCCTGGTAACTACCATTTTACTTTCTGTTTTTATGATTTTGACTACTGTAAGTACCTCATATAAGTGAAATCATACAGTATTTGTCTTTTTCTGACTGCCTTATTTCATTTTGCATAATGTCCTCAAGGTTCATCCATGTTGTAGCATGCGCCAGAATTTCCTTCCTTTTTAACGCTGAATAAGACTCCATTGCGTACATATACCACATTCTTCCATGGATGGACACGTGCATTACTTCCATATTTTAGCTATTGTGAATAATACTGCTACAAATATGGATGAATAAATGTCTCTTTAAGACTCTGCTTTCAGTTCTTTTGAGTATATAACCAGAATCCAGGGTCAGATGTTAATTCTGTTTTTAATTTTTTAAGGCACCTCTCTACAGTCTTCCACATCAGCCACACCATTTTATATTCACACCAAACAGTGCACAAGGATTCCAATTTCTCCACATCCTCATCAACACTTATTATTATTCTTCTTTTTGATAGTTGCCATCCTTATGGGTATGAGGTGGTATCTCACTGTAGTTTTGATTTGCATTTCTCTAATGATTGGTGATTCTTAAATAATAACTTATCATTGGCACTTAGGATCCCATAATCATAAACTCTGTACTAGATCATTTTCTTTGTCTCCATCCAGAAATATTAAACTGGGTAGCAAATTTATTCTATGAGTGGTAGTTCAGGAGAAGAACAATGCTCACTGCTGTCAGAGAGCTCATGTCATCTGTACCTTCTACTTTCCTGATAATCTAAAGGACTAGTGACCTTAAATGTTCCCTGGAACTCCCCCAAAACCCCCTATTCCTGTTCACATCACTGTTCTCTGACATTAAAAAGAAACCAAGAGTGCAAAGAGAATGAGGTAGAAACAGAAGAAAAATTATTTTCTCAACTGGACTAAGGGTTACACTCCCCTTACTGCCTAAGCTGGCTCTTTATAAACTCCTATTGGCCAAAGCTATCCTGGAATAAATTAAATAAGCTAATGTTAGATTTGCCTCACATAACGGAGAGACAAAAATAAAAAAAGTTAAAAATGAAGCAACTGACCAGCTCGACAAATAAATAATAGGAATTTTTTTTTTAGATGCTGATAGACAATCACTTACTTGACTCCAGATCATAAAATGAGTAAAGTTTCTCCGATTCAGAGGGGGTTTCTTCCATCTATGAAATAAAGGGGAAAAAACACCAAAATTAATTTCAAGTGCTCTAATATATAAATAAAAATGTTTGAGTATCTTTAGATATTTAAATGAAAGTCTGTTACAAATTTTCTATATAGTAATTCCTTCTCTTCACTTTCTTAGAGTTGAATTATTTGATAGGTAACAATTAAAATAAAATAAAAGTTGTGACTTAACCACCAGTTTAATTTCCAAATGCAAAACTCTTTTACAAGAAGTTTTCATAAGTTTATTTTTTTCCCCAAATCTACCTACAGACTTATAGTATTTTAAGGATTCTATTATTAATTCCTATAAAAAAGCAAAGATGGATAAAAATAATAATTTACTACAAACTATACAATCTTGGGCAAATTACTTAATCTTGAGTTCAGGGTCATCAATTTCCTTATCTGAAACAAAGGAGTAATAATAGCACTAATTCACTGGGTTGTTGTGGGGATGAAGTGAGGTATATCATGTTTCAATTACCACAGGGCCTGGAAATAGTAAGCTCAATAGAAGGTAACTATTATTATAATTGTTTTCTATTAGATTTTGATTCAGTAAGTCAGGGGTGGAGACTAACAACTAGTGCCTTGGGTGATTCTGAAGCAACTCATTTCTTTTCTATATTAATAAAGCAGCAAAAATGTTCAGACTCAAATGTAATAGTAATTATACTTTTCATATACAGTGATTACAGAAATGCATAAGTTGGTCTGAATTTACTAGTGCTTTGAAATAAATTTGCTTTAGTTCAATACAATGTACACATTTAAAAATAGTGGTAAGTATGTGTGACAGATATTTTATATTCAGTCCAAAGATAATGCCCATTTGGTATTCCAAATCCATTTTTTAAAATTGAGACGTACTTGACATATAACATTGTATTAGTTTTAGGCATACGATAATACTCGTATATTCTTAAAACCCTGTATAAAATTTTAGAGCCAAAAAAACTCGATAAACAACAGGACAGAATAGAACTGGAAGTAATTGAGAATAGCCTGAATATCTAAAGCCTGAAGAGCTAAACCCAAAAAATTTCTGGAAGGTGTCACCAAAGGAGATTTCACAGAATCCACCAGCTGTTTTGGCAGAGTAAGGAAAACAACTAGAGAAACACTTTTATCGAATCTTGGCTATAAATAAAAAAATAAGCACTCCTCCACGTAAGATTAATTATCTAATTAAAATCTCACTTGAAGAGGCAACCAAGAAAATTATATACTTGCCCTGTACATTAGTTCACAGTAAAAAAGAAAGTCACTGTAACAGACATTACTAACATCTCATGCCCCAGATATACAGGACTTTATGTCTCCATCCCCAGGAGATCACGCAGGGCCTTCAAAAAGGGGCCATGCACTTCATCACTGCCACTGATGCCACGATTAATAGGAAAACAGTAAATTTTTGTCTTAAGATACTCCCTGGAATAACCCACCTTCTGCCTTCACGTGGGTTTAAAATTCAGCCTTAAATAAGAATAATTATAGCAACTGTGAGTGCTTTTGTTAAATGAAAACCCAAGTGTATTTCACAAGTTTTATACTCACGAGTTTGACAACAACTCTGCCAAGAAGTCGGACAGAATCCGGAGGATACCTGGGTTTGCAGCTTTTAAGGCATTTGCATTCCCGCTTGTGGTCCTGCCAACCTTTTTTCTGTTAAGAGTGGACAAACAAGACATAAAAATTTAACTTTCATTTATACTGGTTTGAACATTGAGAGTTATCGATATTAATTTCATCTCAACAGGCTAACTATAACTGAAAAATAGAAAATGAAAGCAATTTTCTAATATCATTAATGATCCAGGATTCAGTCTTTGCCAAGTATGCAGTTACCAGGTATGGACATTGCCAGCCTCCACTTTACCTCTGTCCTTTAATTTGCCCCCTGGTTATTACCTGGCTGGCGGAGTCCAAAGAAAGAATCATTATGCTTGTTTAATAATTTATAAGACAGTCTTTTATCTGATTAAATAGGATTCAATAATAGTGATTTTGAATAAAAAAACAAAATACGCTCCAAATTAGAAAATAAAACACATGATTTAGGAAAATCAAAACAGGGCAGATAGATTTCTGAATTTCCATCTACTACAATGACTAGAGAAATATCAGAAGTGCTAATGTAACAAAAAATAAATAAAATCTTGTTTTTGAAGATAACATAGAAAGGGGTTATTAGCTAAAGTGATGAAATGTCCAGTTTTCTCAGGACTGTCTTGTTATTTACATTGTCCTGGCCTAATTATTAATAGTGCCCTTTTCATTCACAAAAAAAAATGTAGTTTAGATGATAAATTATATGGTCACTTAACCCATGATCCTAGCCATATGCTGGTGGTATGGCTTGAAGACACCAGTGAGCCCGTCACTGATCCTGCAAGACCAGGGATAAGAGGACTAAAGGGAAGGCCATTCTCTCCCTGAGTCTTGGGTCAGAAATGCCGTGGCTCCCTTCATATAGGAATACTTCCTTTTAAAATTAAATACAGAGTATCTAGTATTTAGCCCTGCTGAGTAAGACAGCTAGACCAAATGCCTAATAGGTTCTGTTCCAACTGAGAGCTGGGAGTTCCATCACTGAAATCCCTGATGCTCACGCCACTTCTTATTTCAGAAATTATAAATCTGCCTCCCAACTTCTGGGCCTATAGAATCCCCCTCAGAAGAACTCTCTCTTTTCCACTTATGGCACAAATATGCAGCACAACCAAAAATTTCTAAAGATCTGCAGCTACTTTGAAATTGTGACTCAGGTTCAAGTTTAAGCCAGCATTTTGCTCAGAAAGATTTACCTGTTTCAAGTTGCTGAGTGAAGGTATGGTTTATCTGCTGCTACCTCCTAATAACCCAAATCCTGAAGACATCGTTACATCACTTCTTTTATCATCCCCACTCACGGTTACCTCTCTTCATTCCTTCATATCCACTATGGCAGTGTTCTTAATGTGATGTTTATAATCTTTTTTTTTTTCAATATTTATACTTCACTCACTTCTAAACAAGACTAAGTTGCTTCAAATTAAAGATGTGTATGAAATAAGGTTGTAAAATTAAAAACAGAAGATGTTAAAATTATGAAAAAAGTCCTCTAGCATTTACTTAACATTCTACCATGTGTCAGACACATGACTAAGCAATTAAAAAGAATATTTCATTTGATTTTCACAATAATACAAATGGTAGATATTATCCTTATATTAAGAATGAAGAAAGTGAGCCTCAAGAGCAGAGATTTAATCTCTAAGTTACATAAATACAAAAGGGGAGAGTAAAAATTCTACTTAGTATGCTAAACATGAGAGCTAAATAATTTACTGTGCTGTGTGCTACATTTATTTGAGTTGCCTTACAGGCAAGGCAAGGCAAAAAAAAAAAGCACAATGGCTTATATAATTCTCATCTGACAGAAAAGAAAAACACATAGCTTTACCAAGTATTAAATCACAGGAGGATTTTATTGTGAGAATGCTAATCAACATACTGGACAATATCTTCAACAATAGTTTACAACTATGATGGCCTTCCATACAGCCACTTCTAATGTCAGTACTCACTAAAAGGCATAATATTAAAATGTAACTCAGTGGTGGGGAAATGTCACTATTGTTCAGGAGGCTAGTCATGGAATAGAAATTAGCAATTACCAACATGTATAAGATCCCTAAAAAAATACGGTTCCATTGTCAAATAAGTTTGAAGAACACTACATAATACAGACCCTGCTTAGAGATTCGAAATATATTTAGCTTACCGGAAATTCTAAAAAGCTCTTCATTAAAGAATCTTGTATAGATTAGTTAACGCAGTTTCCCGTGATTATAACTGCCATCCTATGGGAAGTTAGGTTGGCATATGCTGACTCAGATATACATACACACTCTCTTTCCTTCATCTGGTCTTTGAATGAGACTGGGTTAAGTAGACAAATTCTCTATTATTTCATGCTGACAGGAAACTACAGTGTTGACATTCGGGATTACTGACCGAAGGGAGAACCATAACTTTGGTGGAAGAGTTCTCATTTAGTATTAAAAGTTGAGAAGCCTGATAGGTGCCCTCAATGTACCAGCCATGTGAGCGGGAATGAACTACAGTGCCAGCAAGTCTCTGAGAAAGCTCCTTTGGCTCTGCTCAAAGCCTGAGTAAGTGGCCAGCTGAAAAAAAACTGCACCTACTGAAATAAGGCTGACATAATTTGGACCAAAAGATATTAATGGCAGATTTTAACCAATACTTATCTCAACTACAAAAGATCACCCATTACTCCTTTGTTAAAACCTCCAGTTTTGAGCAGCTCATCCTCCTGGTAGCTTACCAGAGTGAAGGAACTACAAAATGTACCCCTAGGTAACGAATCAACTAACCTGTCAGATGGCATTATTTAAACAACCAAATTTTGGAAAATTCTTGTCAAAAGCGATTCTGTTTTCTCAACAGTAATTAGAAACTAAACAATATGTTTCTCAAAACTATTCCTAGATCACTGCATGAAAACATCAGACAATATACTTATCTCACCATTTGCTTCAGCAAAAAAGATGTTCATTCTTTTCATCTAAAAGCCAGATCAGATCTATGTAAATATGGAAAGCAATCATACAACTTGAAACTGGTCTGTAATACATTATCAACTTTACAGGCCACTCCATTTCTTACCATGATAGTAAAATCCATGTTTTTGAAACATTAATTGTTAGGATTTATTGTTCAGCTTCACCTATCACATCTTATAAGCCATACTAGTATAAGCAGACCAAGAAAAGGCTTAAACAAAATCTTTAAGTAAGTGCATTTGACTTTGAAGCAAAACCCCAGAAGCATACAAAAACTTTAGGCATTATCTTCACTCTACAAACTTTAATCCTGGTCTAGATTTCAATGGCACATTATATATCTTCCAGTTCCTCAAACATAAACTTCTTGATTTACTTTTTCCTGTTTTCTTTCATTACTGCAAATACAGGATATAATTAAGATTTTATTCACAATACTGATTGTAATGTTTTCTGTTCTTGTAGTTGAAAATTAACAATGATGTACAATAAGGACAAATTAGCATAAAAGACAAAGGAAATGAAAATATTGTGTTGAGAAACAAGACAATGGGAAACAAGAGTTTTAGATGGAAAAAAAGGAAATGAAGATGTCTGTGATTTAATTCCATTTT
This sequence comes from Pteropus medius, assembly GCF_902729225.1. Taxonomy (NCBI): domain Eukaryota; kingdom Metazoa; phylum Chordata; class Mammalia; order Chiroptera; family Pteropodidae; genus Pteropus; species Pteropus medius. The sequence goes on from NW_024349796.1 coordinate 4,760,994, forward strand.
TCAGTACATGCATGACAAAAACCAACTTCAGAATCTATACAGTTTCATGTTTTACAGTATTTCTATTGATTCACACCATAAACTAATTAACTAAATCAATAGTTCTCAATGGGGATGATCCTAATCTTGAGCTGTCTGGAAAATTTGCGGTGGCATTTTTGTCTGTCACGTGCTGTGTAGGGCAGTTCCATACCATGAGGGACTGTTCCAAATACAACGCAACTTTTAAATGTCCAATCGGACATCCTATAAAGGTAATAAACTTATTTGTAATTATCTGAGCCTAGAACTAAACCTCCTCTCGTATATAAAAACAAAAAGTTTGTTTTTACAGTCTTAATAGCACTAAATATTCTAGGTAAGTCAAAAGTTATTCAACATTTCATAAAAGCATGTCACTGAAGGCAATACCACTTAAAGTATCTGCATTACTAATAAAACACATTTTCTGATCTCTATTTTATACTTCCTTTTTCACAGTGACTCTGGATAGGTGCATGTATATGACTTCTTAGTCTATGCCTTTTAGTCTAGTCACACCTAAGTAGTTATATTAAAATATGCATTATTTTATTACAAGTTGTTTTAATTCTCTTTCTCTTTTATGTTCCAGTTGTGGCATTATATTGACATTTAATTTTGAAAATATATAACTAGGTAGATTGTAATACCTATGAAATTTCATTTCAAGATAGTAGAGTACAATAAAAATTGTCATGGAAAGGTGGAGTTGGGTCTGAGAGCTACAAACTCCAGATCTAGAATAATGCTACACATAGTTATACACACCACACACATATGTAAAAATATGTTTTTAAATACACAGCCTGAGATCCACTCCAGAAATCCTGTCAGCACCGATGAGATAGGACCAGGTGTCGGAACTGTTTTCAATCACTGCAAGGGGTCCCATGTGTAGCTAAGGTTGAAAAGCCCTAAAAGCAACAAATGAATAGGACAAACAAACAGACTCATGGACATGGACAATAGACTAGTGGTTACCAGAGGGTAAGGGGAAGGGGGAAGCGGGGAGGTAGACGGGGTAAAGGGGGTCAAATATGTGGTGACAGAAAGAAATCTAACTATGGGAGGTAAACACAGTATAAATATATATATGCCTCATTGTTAAAGTGTACAGCTGAAACTTACTGGATTTTGTTAACCAATGTCACCCTAAAAAAATAATTAATTAATTTTAAAAAAGAAAAAGCCTGAGCTAGACAAAATTTAAAAGGAGGCCATCATATGTGTTAAATAGATGAAACAATAAAACACTATTCTATACTTACCATTAACTGTTGCCCTACAGAAATGAACATTTTATAATATTGAGGTAGGGGAAGTGTTTCTAAGCAGGACATAAAACCCAAAACCATAAAGGAAAAGATATACATATTAAACTACATGAAGATAAATAACTTTTGCACATCAGAAGGAAAAAAATCTAATACCACAAACAAGGTTGAAAGATAAAGGATAAACCAGGAAAACAAAATCTAAAATATGTAGACAGTATTAAATGTCTCCAAAAACAAGGTCCTACAAAATCACTAAGAAAAGGATGAACATTTCAATTTAAAGAAAAAAAAAGATAGAAAAAAAATAAAGGACATGAATAGGAAACTTGTGCCTAAAAAAGAAAAACCAACAAGCAAAAAACACAAAACACACCAGTGATAGAAATGCTAACAGAAACAAGATAACATAGGTGACCGATTTGAAACTAACAGTATTTAGAAGTGTCTAGGGCACAGGGAAGTGGGGGCTCTGTAGCCTTGTGTAATGGTAAGAACAGTAAGTTTCTCCTATCTTTCTCATGAGTAGTAATAAATTTCAAAATTGTTCATCTGCATATTGTTGGCACAGAATATTATATGCAGTTAATCCTAACAAATTTCAGTGATGTAAAGAAATAAGTTTCAGAGTGCTCATCATAGATTTAACATACTGAAAAATTGGTAATCATTTTTTCAGCTTTTTCTAAAAGAAAAAGCTATTTTTTGTCTTTCTCCTTACTTTCCCAATACTGTTTGAATTTTCTACAAATATCATGTATTATATTTATAGATAAAAGCAAATATAATTACCTTATATCTAGTATAAGGTAAGAAGCATTTTTATATGAAAGAGAAAATTACTGTTTAATAAACACTTAACTTTTTAATGTTTATTTTGGAAAACATGGTTGTAGCTCAAAGAATTTTTAAATGCATTAATTTTTAAATGCTAAAAAACACTTCAGTGAATTCTTCTGTAATATTTATGAAATCTTTTGTAATGCAAAGACTCGTTCAAGAAAAATTTTTATCAATTTTGCTTTGTTATGTCTAATTTTCTTAAATAAGTGTACTACCAATTAGGAGCATCTTGCATTCATCAGGTGTTCAATAGATATCTCATGGTTTATTCTAAAACTAGTACCATTCAGGAGATACAATTTGTTGTATGTTTATCACTGATTATTTAAAATTAATGCCATCCAAAAAGAACAAAGGACAGTAAAACCACTAACAATTCTTTGTTGACCAGTGTGAGATGTTCTTCAGTGCTTGATTACAAAAGGAGAGGACTGATGAGATATTACAACAGAAAGAGAAAATCAATTTACTTCATTCTTACTTAAAATAATCTTTGCACTATTATTATAACATTTCCCTCCCCTCCTTGGATACAGAGTGACTACAGGACAATAATTCACTTAAATACCGTTAAACATTGGATTCTGGTTGGAGTAAATACTCATTTCAGAGCAGCTTATTATTTATTGTTTGGGATGAAATATTAGAAGGGTCAACATGTATGGAGCCCGGTTTGGGTAAAACACATCTAATTCATAACCTGGGCTCAGCAGACATTCAGTAAGAGGACTGGATTCAGTGATCTCAAAGGTAGAATCTCAATGATAAAATTTGTGATTTTTTAATAACCTAACGAATATCTGAATTATGTCAAAATAGGTTTGAAACCTGCCCACATTAGGCTTACATAGAACAGATTTGGGGTCATTAAGAATTAATTGACTTAAAATATATTTTTAAAAAAGAATTCTTTTAAGCCAGCTTATTCAACAATTCCATTTGTGATTAATAATTACCATTAATTGAACATCTTTTATGTGAAACACTGCCATAATTTTTTTCCACATATTCATGACTCACCCCACTCACAATCAACCATTTATGCAGGTTTCCATTGGGCAAAAGTTAGGATAGTGGAGTTGCCATGAAATTTGCAGGAAAGAAAAGACACCCAACAGCTTTCCATTCAGACTACTTAACAGCAAATAAATAATAGCTCCTTCCTTAGGCCTTATGTGTAATCCAATATTGAATTACAGGTTGACAGATGAAAGAAGATCTGAAAAGTTAGAATCTGAGAAAAGAAAACTGGAATGCTAAGCAGGTTGTCTAACCAGCTACAGTTGACTGACAGGTATTGATTAAAATCGTGCATAAAATCTCCGTAGAGCACGCTGGAGACCTAGGATAGATGTTAGACTCATCACTCTAAAAGCTCACTGAATGCTGTACCAAATGTAGAACAAGAACACCTTCCTGTCTAATCGAATTAGACAGATAAGAACATATAAAAAGATAGACTGACACAAGAGGGTGGTCATAGGGCATGAAGTTGACAGAAGAAAAGAAGAATTAATACTTCTTAGGAAATGGGAATTATGATCTCCTGGCTAACTGAGGAACCATATGATAAGTAGTAACATTAGTGCCCCAACGTCAGTCCGGATGCCGTGTAGGTATAGGTCAAATCCATTCTGCCTTTAGTTTTTGCAAAGTTTTATTGAAACATACTCACAGTTTACACTCACTGATTTCATACTATGACAAAGGAATTGAGTAGTTATGACAAAAAACCCTATGGTCCACGAAGCCTAAAATATTTATTATCCAGCCATCTACAGAAAGTTTGCCAATCTTTCTGATCTAGTGAGAAATCCTATCAAGATGGAATGACCTAATTGATATGTTTTAGTTGGAATAACAAAATATATCCTTCACTTCTACAGACTTCCAATCTTCTTTGAAAGAAACTTCCATGCTACATTAGTCAAAATGTCAATGCCAGGTTCTAGTTGAACATGGAAGGTGAGGTGCATGCATTTATGTCCCCAGCGAAAGTAATTACCAAGTTTTTAACTCTCAAGTGAACTAGAAGGGCTATCAATGGATAAGGGGTTTACCCTTGCTTCTGGAAGAAAGTGGGGACAAGAGGACAGACTGCAGGAACAGGGCAAGGAGGCCCCCTCAAAGGGCAGCTATCTTCTAAGTATTTTCTGAGAAGGGAGCCAATGTGCCACACAGAACCCCAACAAGGATCTAGAATTGAAGACAGAGAGAGAAAGGGATTGAAAAGTGGCAGGAAAAGAGAGAATTAACCCAAAGGCTGTATAGCAAGTCTCCAAACACCTCCTGACTTGAGCATGATTTTGAGTAAGCGGTAGAGTGTTAAAATGGAGACTCTAATTTAATACTAAGAATGGCTCTGATTTAGACCACTGCTTTAGCCTTCTATTTGGTCTTCCCGCCCCACTCTTAGCCTCCTATAATTGTTTCCACAAACCGCATTCTCGTTCTTTGAGTAGCTTAAAGATTGTGATCACTTTAGTACAGACAAAGAAATGTGAGCTATGCGCACTTAATGGCTCTACAGTAAACAATATTTTTAAACAATTTATTGAGATATAATTTACAGTATAATGAATGTACTCATTTTAAGAGTATAGTTCAATGAGTTTTGACAAATACATATACACACCCATGTAACCAACACCAAAATTAAGATATGGAATGTCATTACTCCCAAAAATTCCTTTATGCCCCTGTACATTCAAGCCCTCCATCCCTGGCAACCAGTGATCTAGTCTCTATCACTGTAGATTAGTTGTGCCTGTTCTAGAATAGCATTACTTCTCGCAGTCTCACTTTATTCTCTCAGTACAGTGTTTTTTTGATATTCACACATGTCGCTATATCCATAGTTTGTTCCTTTTTATGGTTGAATAATAGCATTGTGTGTGTGTGTGTGTGTGTGTGTGTGTGCGTGTGTATTCAACTCAGGAGTAGATTGATGTTATTTGGTAAGTGTACATTTAACATTTTTAGAAACTACCATAATTTTCCAAAGCAGATGCACCATTTTACATTCCCACCAGTGCTGTATGAGGTTCGTTGCTCCACATCCTTGTCAGCACTTGGTATGGTCAGTCTTTTTCTACTCGGTACATAACGGTATCTCCTTGTGGTTTTAATTCTCATTTCTCTGATGACTAGTGATGCTGATCATCTTTTATTGCATATATTATTGAACTGTCTCTTTAAATGTTTTCTCCATTTTACTGGGTTATCTTAACTATTGAATTGTAAATATTTTTTATAAATTCTAGATACAACTCCTTGGTCAGATACATGTATATCGTGTGTGTGTGTGTGTGTAGCTTGCCTTTACATTTTATTAATGATAATGATGTCTTTCAAAAAGATAGGATCAATTTTGATAAAATCCAATTTATCAATCTTTCTTGTAATGGTTAGTCCTTTCTGAGTCCTGCCTGAGAAACTTTATCCCAGGCCCAAAGATTTTCTCCTAAGTTTTCTTCTAAAGTTGTATAACTTTAGCTTTTAAATTTAAGCCCATAATCCATTATGAGACTTTATTTTTGATAGTCATATAATTTCTTTCCATGTGCATATCCATCATAATTTGTTGAAAGACTATCCTTTCGATACTAATACCTTGACATCTCTGTGTAAAATCAATTGGCCATATATGTGTGGGCTTACATTATTTATATCTTTATTTTCTATATATTATGATGTTTGGGTATCTTAAAAACCTTTCTGGCTGGGAGAGCCTGCCTGATGAGCCCCCTGGAGCATGTCTTTGATCTGCAAAGTAACCAATCCAGAGCCCTACATCCTCCTTCTAATTTCAAAAGTCCTAGAGTGAGGTACCAGGCAACTAGAGGCCACTCCTTTAGCCTAAAGCCCTCTGGCATTATTCAGACTAGCCGATCCCACCCACACGGCTTACCCTGCCTGCCTTGCCTTTCCCAAAGAAACACTAATAAAGGCTCTGGCCCCAGCTTTCCCCTGATCCTACTTTCTGCCTCCTGAGCACTGAGGCTTCCCATGAGGTCCAGGTGGCAATCCATGCCTCCTGTTTCTAGCACCTATGAGTATACTAAACTGTTTTCCTGTACCTGTGTCCTCTCTTATGGCTGCACCTATGACATAAAAGAACAGGGTCTATTTCTGGACTCTATTCTGTTCATTGCTGCATATGTCTATCTAACACCAGTACTATGCTCTCTTCATTACTATAGTTCGAGTCTTTAAATCAGGTGGTCTGAGTACTCCAACTTTGTTCTTCTTTTACATAAGGACTCAGTTTAAGTCTTTTGCATTTCCATACAAATTTCAGTCCATTTAACAGTCTGTGAGACTTCGAATGCGACTGCATTGAATCTGAATCTATACAGACTAATATTTTTTCAATCACTTATTACGACTGTTTGCTGCTTTTGAACTTTTAGAATCAATTAATAGGCAGAAATTAATTTTGTGTTCTACAACAAAATGTAAATATCATTAACCTTGACAATATAAAAGTAAAGGTACAGCTGGCAAATTATGAGATATAGAGATAGAGGAAAGAGTGGGAATAATATCACCTTAAATAGTAGAGAATCAAGAGATACTGTCTATAATTGATAAAATATAGATGGAGGCTTGCACATATTGCTTGAAGTCACAGACATGAGAAAGGGAAATTGAGCCTAGTAGACGTGTATCAGTTATCGCAAATCTAACGTGTCCGCAGCAGATTTTTTCCCACCTAAAACTTGGTCTCATGCAGTCTTCCCCATGTCAATAAATGTGATCATTACCTGCCCAGTTGCCAAAGCCAAAACCAAGGAGTCATTCTTCATTCTTCCCTTTCCCTCCCCACCCCGTATCATTCCCCTTATATGTTTTTCACACAGCCCAAGCCCCTCCTCTGAGTTCCACACGAGTATATCCATTACTTATTCAACATCTCCACGTGTATGCTTTTCAGGCACAAACTCAAAATTTGTAAATGAGAATTCTCCTCTCAGAACCTGCTCTGCCTTCAGATTTTTGTCATTAAATGACCACCAAAGCTGCTCAAGCCAGGAACTTAAGTCATCCCTGACTGTTCTATTTGCCTCACCTCTTACGTCTGTCTAATCTATTGGCAAACTCTTCCAGCTGCACCTTCAAGATATATGTCAAGTCCAGTCATTTCTTACCATCTCTCCTGCTACCACTGTAATCCGAGCCATCAGAGCTCCTGACGAGATCAGTGCCTGGCATGCACTGAGTTCTCAACTTGTGTGAATTAATGCGTCCATGAGCAGATTCAGTCGGATCTTCCTTTAAAAGATATCCCAAACCTGATCAGTTCTCTTTGCTGCTAGTACTCTAGTCCTAGCCACCACGACACAGTGACCACACTACTATAATAGCCTCCTAACTGGTTTCTCAGCCTCCACCCTGGCCCTTCTAGTACCTATCCCCACAGCTGTCAGAAAGGTTCCTTTAAAATCTCAATCAGGCCAAAATATTGATCCCTCTTACCCCCTTAGAACCCTGTAATGGCAGCCCATCACACATAAAATGTATATTTTTAACCACAGCAAATAAAGGCCTCATAACCTGGCCCCTCCTGTCTCCCTAATCTTATCTTCTATGACTCTCTTTGTTGCTTACTCTGGTCCACTCTCCTGGCCTCCTTATAACTTCCTTAAACATAACATATTCACTCCTGCTTTTATGTTTAACGTGCATGCAGCCTGAAACTCTCTTCTCTCAATCATCGCATCTCGATTAGGTCTTTGAGGTCTCCACTCAAATGCCACCTCTTGACAGGTCTTAGACATGCAGATAGACAGACAGACATATACAGAAATAGATATCTCTCTATAGACATAGATATAGCTCTATCTTTCCCTCAATATCTGTATGTTAGATATGTAGATATATTAGATATAAGATACACAGATTATATGTACATATGTAAACATGTACATAATATACATATATCAAATCATTAAGTTTTACACCTAAAACTAATAAAATATTATGTCGATTATATTTCAATTAAAAATAAATATTACTACAGATTATTTAGAGATAATGTAAATTTTTTACGATCTAATTCCAACCAAGTATCACTAATGAATGCATTCATTCATTCACTCAACAAATGATGCTACATCTGCAGCAGTGAACAATGTACAAAGCATACCCTCAAGGAGCTTGACCATCTAACTGTACAAACCTGCAATTAAGCCAATACTTAAGATAATCAAATTTCTGTATAATAAAGGAGGGACACAAACTAGTCTCAGGGGTTTAGGAAAGGGAGCAACATTTAATCTGAGTTCTAAAGGATAAACAGGAGTTCAGTAGTTACGGGGAAAGGTCTGGGTCCAGGCCCAAGGACTTACACAGTCAAAGGCCCAGAAGTAAAAGCCTGACAAAGTCCTCAAGTTTGAATTCCATTCTGAAGGTTTTAAGTGGCCCAGGATTTTAAGCTGCTCAGTGACCAATCGTGCTTATGTTCTAAAATAAAATAATCACTCCGGCTCCTATGTAGAAAACAGAAAAGAAGCTGGCAAGAGTAAAAGACTGCAGCTATTCTAGGAAAGAAATTATGGTAACATGCACAGTAGTGGTTGAGAAGCTACAAAGAAGTGAACCAATTCAGATCTCTAGGTGGTAAAATCAGGAGGACATAGTGATCAACTGGATGTGGAACTAAGAAAGGATGTAAATCAGAATTAATGACATCCTGGCAACTCAGGAGTGCTGTGTGGTTGATGAAATTATTCACTGAGGTTGAAAACGTGAAAGTTTGGAGGAAAGATAACGCACTCAGGTTTAGACATATGGCATTTGACATACCCGTGTAATACCAAGTGCAGGTGCCCTGTCAGATATGGGTCTGGTGCTCAGGAGAAAGGAGGAGGCTGGAGATGGAGTTTTGAGAATGATTAATGCACAGGTGCCAACTGAAATCATGGGAGTAGATAGGATCACTCACCAGGAGAATGGAAAGTGAGAAAAGAAAAATCAGGGCCCAGACATTTTTAGAAGTCAAAAAATAAACACAATCAAGTAATTTTAACCTTTATACAATATTCTCTTTTTACTTACAATTAGAAATGAAGCCAACTCTCCACACAGTATTTTGTATATCCTATCAGTCTGAAGCCTGGCAAAGAGCTATTTATGAAATAAAGAACTTGGTTCTCTTCATCACCATTTCGGGTATGATATTCTAGAAACCAGCTTATTAAATCACTCTGTTAAGTGCTTAGTAGGGTGGGAGTCATCAAAAATTAAATCATTCTACAGCTAAGCATAAACTCAAAAATACGATTCACATTTTTAAAGAGGCCTATAATTATCAACATAAAAGAGCCTCTCTGCTAATATAGTACTTTTTTAAAGTATATAAACTGCAATTTGATGCAGTACCCAGCTGCTTATTTTGCCTAGAAGTTAATTCAATTAGAAATGTGCATATTATAAATCAAATTAAATACAGCAGAGGTGAAATAATAATTGGTAAATTTACTTGAAATTGATTTACTTGCTATCAATACTGCAAATTTTAAGAATGCTTTTTTATAAGAAAACTTAGCCTGCTCCTCCCCTTTGATCTCATAATCATTTGTGATGTTATGATTATGCCAACATCGAAATAAGACTGGTTCCCATACATAATCCCTCTATTACGTTATATGACAATTCATAACAAGATATACACAGAGGAATACAAAGCCACTGATGAGAAACTATTTTGGCCAATATCAGAAACAGTGCTGTACATAGCAGTAAATATATCTGTATATATGTACGCTATATATGAAGCACAGACTTGGTTTGGTGTGTATCCTCCACTCACTAAACAAACACTCAGAGAAGACCTCTGGAAAACAGAAATAGGGATGGGAGCTGGAGAAGACTTTTACTTTTGATTCTGTATTATTTTATGTGGTGTCGATTTTTATAATGAAAATGTATCCTTATATTGCTTATGTTTAAAAATAAAATGTGAAAACCAATGGCATTGATACTATCCATATGGGCACAAAAAACATTATCCTTTAATACTTCAATAGCCTCTCATAAACAACTCGTTGATGGCAGAGCACTACACATCAAATGCTAAGCGAGTGAAGCAAAGTTATGTCCCCCTAGGGTAAACATATTATAGATTTTATGCTACAAATTCACATCTTCAATATCAATTTCCACTCCAAGTTCTTTAGCCTCCTGTTCATTACTGTTTAGAGTCCAGTTTGTCAATTTAATTATGTGCTGCTTTGTAGGTATCCGCAATAATTACAATATTTAATGTTGCACCTTAAGGTTGAGTTAAACAGAGCAGTTTAAATGCATATGTTCTGGCCAGTCTTTGACTCCCAATCCCACCTCTACACACACACCCCAACCCCCACACACATATAAGCATATGCACTAGCTGGTGTTATAAACGATATCTTTCATTGTACTAGGTATTTTCCCATTACCTTCTACAGTATATCTAATGGTGATATTATTATTGATGCTACAGTAAACAGCTAATATATGTGGCAAAAATACAAGCACTACAATGAATCAAAATGACATATCCACCCACCACACTCCCTCTGCTCAATCTAATCAGATAATGAGTTTGGTTTTTTGCCCCTGTACTACAAAAGAAGAAAGTAAGCATGGGAGAAAAATCATTCATAAAAACGGGGGAAAATAAAAGTAAATGTTCAGGTCATTGAAAATAGAAAGAAAGTTCATCTACGAGGTTTGTGTCAAGAAACACATTAAATCGTAGATTCTGTATGTAGTCTTAGCTCGAAGGTCTCCGAAACACAAAGCTCTGTTTCACATGAATAAATTAGCTAAAACATCACCCTAAAGCAGTCTTTCTAGAATGTATTGTAGAGAAAAAGACTAGGTTTCTTTTCATTTATTTTCTTTTTGTTATTATTATTGCTATTATTATTTGTTATTATTATTGCTAGTGATCTTACATAAATTAGGTATCTTTATAACTTAGACAGAATTTTTGGTTTACAAAATGGGGTAAAAATAATTCAATTATTTTTCACATTCCCTATTTTATTAAGAAAGCATTACTCCTAACCTTCTATTTTTGTATTTTTTGTTTCATGTTCCTTGGGGACAGAATGAATCTTTATTAAAAATAAAACAAAATCTGGAAGGGGTAGGGAGAGGATACAATAGAAAAAGGGAAACTACACCTAATCAGAATGTTAGAGCAAGAACAAACTTAGGCTTAGATGAGAAATTAGAAGTCTGAATTCTGACTACCTGGGTTCATTTCCTGAACCGCAGAACCTACTAGCTACAGGATGTCTGGCAAGTCATTTGCCACTCCATATCATTACCATTCAGTTTCTTTATTAGTGAAACAAGCATAATAATAGTACCTAGCCCTCTCAAGATTTTTGTAAGAGTAAATAGAATAAAATAGTGTCTGGCACATAGTAGATGTCCAATAAATATTAGCTCTTATTAGTGGTACAGATTAGAAAACCAAGGCCCAGAAATTTTAAGTGTTTTCTCTAGGATAATTTAACTAGCTAATGGTAGTGTTGTCATTAAAACTTGGGTGCTCTGACTGTTTTGCATGATTTGTTTTCTTTTCTATTAAAATCACTCACGCTATTTGTACCTTGGAGAAATTACTTTCAAGAGAGAAAGTGAGATAGCAGAAAATCCCTCAGATAAACAGGACCTAGATTTAAAAGATGGAAAAGAAGGACTTTGATGGGAGTGGTGCATGTGCACGTGTGTGCACACACACACACATGCACACACACACCCCAAAATAAAAAACAAAACAAAGGATGGAAGCTGTGGGGGAGGCAATGATATTATTGTGCACATACAGGCATTACATGCTAAGGCTACAAGACACACACCGCAAAATAAAAAAACAGGATGGGAAGGTGGGGATGGGCAATGACATGGTGTGCACATGCTACAAGACACACACACACACATGCACACACACACCCCAAAATAAAAAACAAAGGGATGGAAGGTGGGAGAGCAGGCAATGACATAGACAGAAAACCTCCAATTAGACTTTTTATTATGACACAATTCATTAGAGCATAATTACATTTCTTATTAGATGATTAATCAGAAGGTTAGAAGAAAAGGTCATGTTGAATGTTAATTATACACCCTTTAAAGAATTTCAATGATATTAACAGCAGTACTCTCACAGACTGTCAGTTGTAAATTAACTCAAACTCTTGGAAGCCAATTTTGCATTAGCTTTAAAAATTCAAAATGCATATATCCTTTTAATAATCGATACAACTGAGAAGAAATTATCATACAATTAATTTGCAGAAGTATGCAAAATGTGCAGAAAAGATACGTGGTGCATTAATGGCAATATGAAATATTGGAAAATACTGAAGCATTCACTACCAGGGAAAGTATGATTGTGGTGCATTCATATAATGGAATAAGATGGATGATACAAAAAATTCCTCTAGATAGAATATTAAGTGAAAAACAAAAGTATACAAGAATTTGTGCCAAAATAATCTGTATTTTTTTTTTAAACAAAGGATATAGACATATGAATATGTTTGCACAAGAAAATAGAAAATGCTGTGAAAACACACAAGAAATCAGGGGTTTTAAGAAATCTGGGAAATAGGATTGAGGTCAGGAGGACAAGAACATGGAGAAGAGTAAACATTTACTTTTCTTTTGTGATATATAAAATATATACATATAACTTTACATATATTAAATATGTATTTGTATTTTTTTACCATACACATGTATTATTTCAAAACTGAAGGTAAGTAACAAGTTAAAATAAATCAAAGATGGTGTAGAAATGGAAGTATGTCGACAGGCATAATGGAGGACAAATCTAAGCATCAGAGAACCAGAGGGAGTCACTATGTACAGCTGAACATTCTTACCTGGCACTTAGCACTGCAGTATTTGGCAACTCGGCACTGAGAGCATCGCATCAGCTTTTCCTTCCTGTTAAAAAAATAAATTTCACATTATGAAATGAGAACCATATATGATTGAAAAACAAAAACACAAATCAACATATTGATGCCAACATGTTCTGCTCGCTCCATCTGTATGGTCCTGTAAGACTAGATTTAATACTGATGAACATTCTTTACCTTCAACGTGAGACATGTACATAATAACTAATGTCTGTTTTTTAATTGTGATGAAATATACATAACATAAAATTTACCACTTTAACCATTTTTAAGTGTACAGATCGGTGTGTTAAAAACACAATTCAAGGGCCAAAATGAAGTCATTTATGCTAAGCTCCACATCATCAAACGAAGACGTAATTACAGTTTCAGCTATTCCAATTTCTAATGTCCATTAGAAATTGTGTGATCAGTACTTGTTGGGTAATCTGCATGACAGACTCCAGCCATCACCAAAGGAAAGTGACCTGCAATAACGAACCTACTTTTCCACCTACCACAGCTTCCTTGTTCCTGTTTCCTTCTGCCTAGAAAAGTCTTTGATTTTATAGCTCCTTGGAGCTCCTTTCTATCTACTAGATTGGATGCTGCCAGTTCATGAATCATTGAATAAAGGCAATAATATCTTCAAATTTATTCCATTGAATTTCATTTTTTAACAAGTGGCATTAAATACGTTCACATACTGTACGACCATTACCACCAATGTTCTTTTTTGCATAAATTTATTTAAAATACAAAAATTCCCATTAAGACAAAAAAAAAAACACTTCATTGGGATTTAAACCTTTTGATATGAAATTCAGAATCCAGTTCATCAACTAGCTGAAAGTATCCTATAACCTTCAAATACAAAATTTTATAAGTGTTAACTTATCATATAATTTAATTATGGGAAATGATATTTAAATTCCATTAAAATCAAATACTACTTCAGGCATGCTGAATTGGGATGCTCCAAAGTTATGTTTCTCCAAATTGCTCAAATAAGAAAAATGCAGAACTGGAGAAAAACTTGAATTATAAAATAAAAATAAATCTGATGACAAATTAATAGTAACAATAAACAGGACGGTGAATATCTTCAGAACATCAATGACAAAACAAGAAAAATCTTTCTAAGCATTTCCAATGTGCCAGGTACTATTCCAAGTTGCTTACGTCTATTTACTCACACTCAACTTCAAACAGTCCTATAAGTAAGCAGTCTTATATACCCACTTTTGGAGATACTTCAATACATTTTCAAAAGACAAAGAAAAGTAGATGGAATAGTGCAAACTGACTAAGGAAACACACCAGAAAGCGCACATGGCAGGTGATACTGAAAGGGTAAGAACAGAATTTTATAGAGAATCAGAACTTAAATATACCAGGTACCTCAATCCTGGGAGAGCAGGATAAGATATTGGGCATAAAACATGGGAAGAGGTTAAAAGCTTAAATAAAGCAAAGTCAAAATGCCTCCTACCTCCAAGTATAGAATTGTAGCTGCCAGATATAAACACCCCAGGCAACAACTCAAACCCAAGCAATCTAGCCCTGCAGTTCTTGCTTTTTAACCATTATACTGTACCACCACTCTTAGATAAAACTGGATAAAAAGCAAAAGAAAAAAGGATATAAAAATGAAAAGAATATATGAGCCAAATAATTCGAAAAAAAAAAGTCTGTATAACTATATCAATATCAGAAGAAGAAAAAAAAACTTTAAGTTTAAAGATGTAATTAGAGATAAAGGTGAATAAGTAATGATAAAAGACTCCAATCACCACGTGTTAGGTACCTAGTAAAAAATGCACCCAGTCTCAAAATAGATAAATTGCAAGTAACAGGTCTAAGGAAAAAAATGACCAATACACAATAAGTTAATACATGTAAGGCCCTCAAAATAGTGCCTGGAATACAGTAGGTGCCATATAAGTATTATCTATTACTATAAAAGATATAAAGGCTTTTTCACAAATTCATAGACCAAGCAGATAAAGAATAAGAAGCTCTATAATTCACTTGATTTCATGCAATACACAGACCCTTGCACCTGTTATATGAATGCGTATTCACGTACTCTTCTCTTTTTTTTTTTTTCCACATGGGAGCTCACAATAGAAGAGGGCAGAGCAACACACACACTTGCAGAATGAGCTACAATATAAAACTATGGCTGGAGAGAAGTGACACAGACTATAAAACCCAAGTTCAGAAGAAGGAAAAGTCACTTTCTGATAAATAAAGAAAGCATAGGAGAGGATGGTAGGGCTGTTCTAGGCAAAAAGGAAGTCCCCATACCTAAGAGGGAAGATGTTTTAGCAGTTTGGAGTTCTAAATCTGCAGTCCAAGAGCTACGGTGTGCATGTGTCCCCCCAAATTTGCATGTTGAAATCCTAACCCCTAAAGGTGATAGTATTAAGAGGTGAGGCCTTTGGGAGGTGCTTAGTCATGAGCGTGAAACCTTCATGCAATGAGATTAGTGTTCTTAAAAGAGACCCTGCAGAGCTCAGGAGCCCCTCCCACCACACGAGTTCACAGCAAGACCAGGAGGAGGGATGCCACCAGAATGTGACTATGCTGGTACTTGACCATGGACTACTCACCTTGCAAACTGTGAGGAATGAACTGTGGTTTACAAGCTACTTGGTCTGTGACATTTTGTTATGGCAGCCCCAATGGACTGAAACACGAAGCCCACTCTCTACCTGCAGTGTAACCTCGTAACCTCTCTTAGCCTAATTTCCTCCTCTTTGAAACGGGAGTAAGTGACTACTCATAAACCCGTTGGGTGGACTGTATGAGATAATCTATGTAAAGTGCCTGCTAACACAGTGTCGAACAAAGCATCGAGCACAGACTTAAAACTGAGGCTGCTGAGTATTACCTCTTCTTTAGCCACTTAAACAGCAAAATCCACATTGGCCCCAAACCTGGTCGTCTCTACCCAGGCACACAGACAATTCACTAGTACCGTTTAATAAACGGCACCCATAATTCTTGGCTCTAATTTCAAATTTTGACTAGCATCAGAATTGTTTTACTGCTTAATCTATATTCTTTGTAGTTTCTATTATTATTTTTAATTTGATCAGAATGATTAACTTCAAAGTGGTCTGATTCGAGAAGTTAAAAACGTTTATGAAAGTTTCATCCGTAGAAATTAAAATCAGAGAAGACTTACATCTTCAAGAATATTAAAAGGCAATATGACTCCTAACATTCTGTTTGCTTTATGCAAAATAACGTCTATTATAAGTGAGAAAATCTAATGTTTTTACAAGAGCACAGATTTATACTTCCCTCATTATATAATATGTCTCTACAAAAATGGACATCGTGTGATGTAGGTCACTCTAACGGCGAACAATTGAAAACTAGTGACTTCCAGGTGTTTTTTAGGCAGAACACACATGAGTGGACTGAAGAAAGCTGTGACTAAAAATGAACTGCTGGAGAGGGATTTGTTCTAGCAACAACATCTGCGTTTCTAAGCAAGAAACCTCTTCGGCCTAGTCTGATAACACAACTCTGATAAGCAAGGAGATGGATTCCATTTCCCTAAATCTTCTCGAAATCGAAAATTTATAAAAAATGAGGAAGAAGAAAAAATCTAATTTCTCTCTAAGGACTGAAATCAGATACCTTTTAAAAAATGTAAGTATTCCTAGTATAAATATCACACAGCATATAAAAGTATAAAACAAAAATATAACAAAATGCTGTTTCCTCCTTGTCAACAAACACACAGTACAATGCTCGATAAATAAAATACTGAAGTTGTTCTATATCCTAGCATACTAAGTCCAACGGATACTAAGTCCAACGGATGCTGTTAATCGTACGTTCTAGTCAAATGGAGCAGCTTATGTTGTCACTTTTATTTCTGCCTTTTAAAGTTAAGGTCAACAGATCTGAAATAATATGAATTAATATCTAATTCTTAATGAAGTTTGCACTTAATTTTATTAAGTATTTAGAACTATACTTACATTCTCAAAAAAATCATTTTATTTGACATATGAGGTAAGGAACAAATATATACTGATTCATGTATAATTATGTATGAATATGTGTATATATGTATGTACGTGTGTATAAAGCTATCAATACTTTATCATTCCATACTGATAAAATTGATAGTGTATCCATACTGATGAGCATTTGGGTTGATTGCAATGTTTTACTACATATTATAAATAAATGAATACTTGCACTGTGCACTGATTTTCAAAACTATTAGATCTTAGTCCAAACAAAAATTACTGAAGGATCCCAAAGAGGTTTTATTTATGTGAGTTATATCTATCAGTATTTACTGTCTTAGAGATTTAAACTAATACATTTTTTAAATACTTATTAATTCATTAAAAAATCACAATCCATTACATGTTGACATAAATAGCATGTTTTTATGGAAAAAAAACTATATTTTCTGAAACAAGAATAAGTTAGTGAGGAGAATGGCACTGTTTTACATTTTTGCAAATCTCTTTAATGTCTGGCTTAACAGACGGCAGCCAGATTCTCATTTATGTTTCTGATTTCAATCTGTTGAATAATCAGATGCCATGTAGCTTTTGGAAAACTCTACTGTATACGAGTGAGAGAATGGGATTTTAAAAGGCAAATAATGTCTTAATATTACTGTTTAAAAAGCGTTCACTTTATAAATTCCCTGAAAGGACCCTGGGGACCCCCACTTTGACTTTTGCTGCTTTAGAAAGTACAAATTCCTATAAGTGAAATTGCTGAATTATAAGACTGTGCATCTTGAATTATTTTGCATATTGACAAATGGCTCTCCAAAGTGGTCAGTTCATTCACTATTCATGGTTTCTCTTATATGAATAACTTGTTTGAATTATTTGCCCCTTTCTACTGGTCTAAAAGCAGCAAGGGAAGCAAGAAAGATATTCTGTTTCTCTGGACCCTGGGGTACTCAAGACATGAGAAAAACCAGCCACCACTTGGGAGGACAGGAAGCCCTGCCCTCAGGAGGCAGATACCAGTTAGAGCAAGAAGACAAAGGAAGCATTCGGAAACCTGCATTCAGAGTTTCTGAACATGATAGAGCATGTTCCAGGTGATATAGAAGAAAGAATGAGGGTGGCAGTCTTGAGAAAGGGTGAGGAAATGAGTCAGGTTAGGGTAGACACGGAGCCACATGGAGTTAAAAGTCTGGTATCAATAGATGACTTCAGATACTATCTGATTTCAGAGGTCATGTTCATTCTACCTAATGTTGATCCTAAAGTATCCTTAATGCAAAATGACAAATGTTATAGTCAAAATACATAACGAGAACCAAGAAAACTCAAGAGTAAAGACAGAGAACTGCCAAAAGTATGTGAATTACATGTCCAAAATATGTTACCAAAAAAAAAAAAAAAGACAACCAAGAGATGATATAATTAGCTAGATTCCTCTAGTCAGTTCAGTTCTATTCCAGTATCTGAGGAGAGAGAATATTGGGGCAAAGAATGTTGCCCTTTGCTTCCTTTAAAACAGGAGAGCAATAGGACTTCCACACATGCTCCATCCCACCTGGACAGACGCTAACCTTTCCATGCCCCAGGCTCCCCTTCTGTTTTAGAAATGAAGGTAAAGCCTGTTCCACCATTCACACTCCCTGAGACATTT
Organism: Pteropus medius; assembly: GCF_902729225.1. NCBI lineage: Eukaryota > Metazoa > Chordata > Mammalia > Chiroptera > Pteropodidae > Pteropus > Pteropus medius. Next base: position 4,779,688 of record NW_024349796.1, read on the forward strand.
CTCTTACCTTCTCCCCCCACAACTACTGAAAAACTGAGCAGACTTTATCTAACATAAAAAAAGATAATCACAAAACAGACACTAGTTTAAGGAGTCCCAGGAAAGGCTCTCAAAATAACGGGTGTGAATGCAATTTGAATTAGCAGATTGCTTAAATTTATTTGGGATGAAAACACTGGAAGAGTACGTGAACCCAGGATATACTTATATGCAAAAAAGGAGATACTAAATAATTCATTTAAATTATTTTAATGGCATAACAGATACGCATAATAAAATAAACCAAAGACTTTACAGGCATGAAAAATGACAAAGGAATCACCAACCTGGCCTCTGTCTTCACAGCAAGATACACCAGCTAGGAGGGCATTTGAGTGAGATAGGTGATCTCAGCAATTATTGAAACAAGACTTCCTGAGAAAACTCTCCCCACAAAATAGAACAGGCGACAACTACTGGTACCAGCAGTCTGGCTTCATTTAGGAGTTTGACAATAACCCAGACCTACTGAATCCAGAATTTGCATCTTAATAAGATCTCTAGGAAATTCATATTGCATTAAAGGTAGAAAACTACTGTCTAACTTACAAAAAATAGCCATATCTGAAATGTATTTATAGATAATTATTTTGGATATGAAACCCCTTTAGTTTAAAAATATATTATCCTTATAACAGTAAGCAGCAAAATCTAACGCATCACATGACAGGAAAGCTGTCATGATGTTTCTTTTGAGAAGATAGTCAAAATATCAAAATAATGTATCCCTTATCTATAAAATTTAAAACAGAATATACACACACACACATCCACACGAATATAGATACAATATTGTTACAACAAACTGAGTTAAAGAGAAGCTTATCACGAGAAGTACATAATTATAACTAATTCAATTACCAACTGAAAATTTAAAATTAGTAGCCATCATTTTACATAAATTTGTTTGAAAAACAGTAGTAAAGGAAGGTCTAATAATTAATTAGATCTTCACCAACATGAGGCTTCCAATTTTAAATAGCTAAGGTTTATCGTGAAGCATGCAACATAGGAAAACAACCACTAATTAAAGGTGATAGTATAGCCCAGGAATAGTAGGTATGAAAAATATCTAGACTAAAAGAAGAAAAGTACAAAGATGCTACCAGGTATAAAAAATAGACATTCATAATCAGCGGAGAGGCAAGTAACAGTAAAAGTGAAAATAAGTTATAAAGTTTTGAAAGTAGTACAATAGGGCTCCCAAGACTATATATACAGCATACAAAATGATTATGATTTTCTTAATAACCTGTTACTCCTAAAAACTTTAAAAAGGTTTTTAAGGCAACATTTTCCCCTCAATGGAGCAGTTTTGAAATGAAAGGGACAAGTAAAAATAGAAAATGCTTTTAAAATATTTTACAACGAACTTTCCAAATTAGATCTATCTTTCCCAAGACAAGCTGCCATAAAGTCTGGCATCTCTGAATATTTAAACTTATAGGATAAACTAAAGTAAGTCCTTATGAAGTCCTCCACTCACTGGGTGACTATTTCACTGAGTAAATTTCTTACTTGTGTGTTCTTTACCTCATACCCCATCAGGTGTTTATTTTATCAGCATCTGGCACAGGCCAAGCATACAACAGGTGCTCAATAAAGATTTAGTGAATGAATAAATGACTCAAGTAGTTTAGCCTAATGTTAACATTTATAAAAAAAGATGATTACAGAGAAAAAATTGCCAACCCTCATTCAGCGCTGAGTACCTTGCAAATACCTATCATTCGTCATAAGGGGAAGTGACTATAAGAAAAAGTAGCCAAATTTGAAGCATAATATTATCATCTTAATATATAAAACATCACTATCGAAATGCATTTTTGCCTCCTCAAAGGACAAATCATTCAAGTCGAAGGGTACCTGAGAGATCACCATCCAGTTCAATCCAAGATATGCATACCAGTTGCTGGTCCACACCATTATGGATAAGCATCTCATTCCCCCGCATCGTTCCTCCTGCCCCTCTGCCCATGGGTCCCTGCTTGGTCGATATACCAGAACTGACAAATAACTCCTTTCAGCAAAACCTCCTCCTCTTAGGCTACAGCAAATGGCAATGCCCTTGTTTCTACTGCCAGGTCCTGCGCATTACAAATGTGTTACCTTTATTCTACTCTTTACATCTGTAACACACAGAGACATGTGAAAGTTATAGCAGAAAAAAAAAACCTAGGTTAAGCAGAAAATAAAGACATTAAACAAAATTATTTGGAAAAGTGGGTGTTAGTACTCTCTGAAAGTAAATGCCTGCAGGTGCCTGCAGGCATTTTAATAGGAGAACCTGATTTTTTTTTTTTCTTAAGGTGGAGTCAAAAGGAGATGATGGAGAATGGAAAATGTATGGCTTACTTTTATCATGCATGTGTCTCATATAAAATATTTTTTTTCTAAGTAAAATAGAAAAGAAAATAAATCTACTTTGGAGCAGTATTATAACATGGAAATATTTAGGAAAAATATCCTGAGAGATAATTATTTCAGATATCTTTTTCTCCCAGGCTATATGTGCTGTCTTGTTTCGATTTTTTTTTTATAACTTTTTTTAGAGCAGTTTTAGGTTCCCATAAATATTTAGAGGAAAGTATGGAGACTGTCTACATGCCCCCTGCTCCCACACTTACATAGCCTCCCCCATTATCAGCACGTCCCACCCCCAACCACAGTGGTATATTTTGTCACAATCGATAAACCTACATCAGACATCATAATCACCCAAAGTTCAGTTTACATTAGGGTTCATTCTTGGAGTCGTATATTCTATGGCTTTGGACAAATGTATAATGGTGTGGTTCCACCATTACAGTATCAAACAAAGCATTTTCACTGCCCTAAAAATCCTCTGCTCCATCTATTCATCCCTCCCCCAACTCTACCACTGGTGACCACTGAACTTTTTTTCTGTCTCCAAAGTTCTGCCTTTTCCAGAACATGATATAGTTGGAATCAGAGTATGTAGCCTTTTTCAGGTTGTCTTCTCTTACTACAGTAATAGGCATTTAAGATCTTTTCATAGCTTGATAATTCATTTCCCATGGCTTTTCATGGCTTGATAGCTCATTTCTTTTCAGTGCTGAATAATATTCCATTATCTGGAGATACTACAGTTTATTTATTCATTCACCTACTGAAGGATACCTTGGTTTGGGGCAATTATTAATAAAGCTGCAATAAACATCCATGCGTAGGTTTTTTGTGAACATAAGTTTGCAGCTCCTTTGGGTAAATACCAAGGAGCACGATTGTTGGATCATATGGTAAGAATATGTTTAATTTTGTGAGAAACTGCCAAAGTGTCTTCCAAAGTGTCTGTACCATTTTGCATTCCCACCAGCAATGAATGAGAATTCTGTCACTGCTACACATCCTCACCAGCACTTCATGTTGTCAGTATTCTGAGTCTTGTCCATTTTAATAGGTATACAGTGATATTTCATTGTTGTTTTAATTTGCATTTCCTGGGTGACTTATGATATGGAATGTTTTTACATATAATTATTTGTCATCTGTATATCTTCTTTGGTGAGATAGATGCCTATTAAGATCCTGAGCCCATTTTTTTAATTGGTTTGATTTCTTGTTGGTTTTTAAGAGTTCTTTGTATACACTGGGTAACAGCCCTTTATCATATGTGTCTTTTACAAATATTTTCTCCCAGTCTATGGCTTGCCTTCTTATTCTAACATTGCCTTTTGCAAAGTATAAGTTTTTAATTTTAATGAAGTCCAGCTTATCAAATATTTCTTTAATGAATTGTACCTTTGGTATTATAGGTTTAATCCTATGTTGTCTTCTCAGAGTTTTATAATTTTGTATTTTACATTTAGATCTGCTGTCCATTTTCAGTCATTTTTGTGGAGAGTTTAAGGTCCAGTCTAAACCACCTTTTTTTTTTTTTTTTTTTTTTTGGCTTGTTCCAGTACCATGCTTAAAAGACTATTTTTGTTCCATTGTATTGCCTTTGCTCCTTTCTCAAAAATAAGTTGACTATATTTATTTGAGTCTATTTCTGGGCTCTCTGTTCCATTGATCCATTTGTCTATTATTTTGCCAACAGTGCACTGACTCAATTACTGCAGCTTTATAGTAAGTCTTAAATTTGGATAATGGCAGTCCTCTAACTTTGTTTTTCTTCAATAATGCATTGACTATTCTAGGTCTTTTGCCTCTCTATTTAACTTTAGAATCAATTTGTCAAAATCCAAAAAATAACTTGCTGGGATTTTCATTGGGATTGCATTGAATACACAGGTCAAATTGGGAAGAACTGACTTCTTCACAATATCGAGTCTTCCTATTCATGGACATGAACTACCTCTCCATTTATTAAAAAGGATACGTCCCTTCTCCTACAAAGAAAGCTAGAGCTGACTGGAGATAGGTATTCCCCTTATCTCAAGTCGGTTAGGCTCCAATAGCACCCCAGCAGGTTAGGATACGGTTAACTAGTTTCTCCTAAGGGCAGGCCTTGTTAACAACAGAATGCTCTGGGTGGGTGTGTGTGTGTGTGTGTGTGTGTTTAATGATTAATTTTCTCCTCTCTCTGCCAGAAGCATGAGTAGTTTTTCAGCCAATATTTAATGTGTGAACCTGCTCAAGCTCCGGGAGGTAAAAAAAAAAAAAAAGTGGGAGGCCCCCTATGATTGTGTCCCTCCAGAATTTTTAACTCTCAGATTTGTCCACATTGAGCCTCCAGCAATTCATCAATTACAGTCCAGGTTCCCCTGCTCCAGCAATGGTTTCCACTCATGAGTCTGCTCTAGGTACGCAGTGACTCCCAGTATTCACTTGTGTGACTTTTCAATTTTAGGGTCACTAGTTTGCCCTGTATCCCCATTTCTCTTTCGGATCCAAGAATTGTTGATTTTCAGTCTGTCTAGTTTTTCACTTGTTGTTAGGATGAAGTGATGACTTCCTCACATGCAGAACTAGACACTGAAGGTCTCATGTGTCCTTTCATCTTTCTCTAAGGTCAAGTCTCACAAACCTTCCAAGTTCCTGTTCCGTTTATAGTTGAGACTAAGTATAGAATAATTCATCCCCATAATGTTCTAAGCATAGTTAAAAATAAAAGGAAAAAAATATAACTGATGAACAAGATAAGACTATATACTAAAAGACAGAAATTATATAGGTAACATATGTGTCTGTGTGTCTATTAACAAAAGTATCAACAGTCTCTATCTTTAAATAATCTTGGTTTGGAAAAAAAATTATAATAAAAAGCATACTTCAACAGCTCAGTAATAAAAAACTAAGGTAGTTAATTGATCTTCCTATATATTATCTGTCGAAAGACATAATTTGTAGTAATTGAATTGGGCTGACTATCTTTCTACCTTAGAAATATTTCACTCATGGGACATCACATAATATTGCCCAAGACTTACAGGGTGATAAAAACCTAACCAAATTTCTAATAAAGAAACTTTTCATTCACTCATTTAAAAAAAAAGAAGAAGAAGAAGAATTTGGTTAGATTCTGTAGGGCAAAGCTAAGATATTTTCTGTATGGGCATTTTATTGAAAAAAATTTACAAGACGAGTTTTTCTTTTGTGCTCAAATATTGGAAATTTATCCTTTGTCTCCAAAATGTCTTTTAAACTGAATTTAATAGCTAAGTAATTTAAATTCTATGTGCATATCAGAAGAGCTAAGATTTGCAAATTGATCTGAGTAAATGATAAGCATAAAACATTTGAGACAGAGAAGCAGAATATGAGTATTTCTTAACTACAACAATTTGTCCTTAGTACTTAAAACTCACATGACTTTATAAGCTTTAAAGTTTTATATATATTAAGAGCAAAGGCCTTATTATGTTTCTGCTTCCACCTCAAATCCTGACATAATGAATTAAGCCATGTTCCTTAAAAAGAAAGGAGCCAGCCTTTAAGGGTTTTTTCCAAGCTAGAAGAGTTAATAATTGATTTTTTTTTTAAAAGTACAAAAATATTCAAATCAAAAATGCTTTACAGCGTGTACCACTAAGTCAGTACTTCTCAGTCAATAAAGAAGGTAAAAGACTTCCTCAGTGAAAGAAAGCAAGAGAAAGATCAGACTTAAAAAAGAGAGAGAACTGTTAAAGAAAAGGTTTAAGTCACTTAAAATAAACACTAGAAAAGTTTCCCCTAAAAGCAACAGTGGAGAAAGAATAACTATTGAGTCAAAAGACTCAATGAACAGCCCTGTACAAACAGCACACCCTCCAAACCGTAAATACTGTTGTCCAAACACAAGTAAAGTTACTATATTATCAAAACAGATTTGAAATGCCAGTTTAACATATAGTCAACAAATATTTGTTACTATGTGCCGGGTACTGTATTTGCAAAAGAAATACCTGCCTTCCTATAGTTTACAGTCTAGAATAAAGACAAACAATCTGACTATAAAAAGAAGTACTGGATGTTAGCAGAGCAGAGAGACCTAAAGCAGAGAAGAGGTATGGGACAGGGAAGGCTCCTTGGAGAATAAAAACCTGAAGGACAGTGACAGTTCCAGAGAAACTTCTAGTAATGGCTATATGAAGAAGTCAGTAATTCACTGCTACATAAAACAAGTGTAAAATTGGACAAAATTATATTAAAAATATCAAAATTATATTAAAAATATTAAAAATATCAAAATTATATTAAAAATATTAAAATTATATTAAAAATATGGAGTACTTTATATAGAGCAAAAACAGACGATAAATTGAAAAGTATTCTTGAAACGTTAGGTAAGTAGAGTGAAAGTTGTACACCTGAAAATTATATAATTATAGTAACCAATGTTACCCCAATAAACTTAATTTAAAAAAATTAAAAATAAAAATAAATAAATTAAAAAAAAAAACGAAAGAAAAGAAGAGCAGAAGTCTGTGGCCTTCTTCCCATCCTATATCACCTCAGTTGAAATGGTGAAAACTATTCGACAAGCCCAGGGCTATCTATAGAAACCAAAAGCTATGCTATCAGAAAGGGCAGACTTGATTTGATAAGGAAGGGAAAACGCTAGGTCTTTGCCGGCTAAAGTGGCAAACATGGTTGGAGGCAACAGGAAAAATCCTGCTAGCCTAAGGCTGTGGTGCAATCTGGGGCATGTGGTACACCAGCAAGAAATTTAATGGAGAGACCTTAGGAATGAGAGTCACAAAAGGCCTAAGATAAGCTCATCACACATCCCTAGCTGACTAGGAAACTGTGTCTGTGTAAGGGGAAAACCCAAGAGAGCCTCATGTAAAGTAAAACCCGAGGGAGACTTGAGAACTGGCTACAACTTTTAAATGTGCTCCCTAACCCACACAGAGGTCAATTAGCAGAGGGTGGAAGCCTCACAGACCTATACCCAAATCATTGGCAGATCGCTAAGCTATTCAGGCGTAAGGGCCGCCCCTAAGAAGCCAGTCTAAAAAATAAATAAATAAAAACAAAAGAACTGACAGACATTGGCAGCAAAAAGACCACAGAGGAGATAGATTTCACGGTTTCAATTAAGACAAATTATTAAAAAAGAAAAAAATACCAGGGAGGATGAAGTGGGTAAAGGGGATCAAATATATGGTACCTGAAGGAAACTGGACTTTGGGTGGTAAACACACAAGAGAATATACAGATGTTAAATTATAATGTACACCTGAAAATTATATAATTGTATTAACCAATGTTACCCCAATAAACTTAATTTAAAAAATCATATAAAAATAGTATAATAATTAAAATAAAAAATTCACCAAATAGGCTCAACAGCAGACTCGGGCAGCAGAAAAAAGAAATGCTAAACTTGAGAACAGATCAACAGAAATGATCTAATGTCAAGAACAGAGAGAAAAAAAGAATTTAAAAAGAAAGAACACAGCCTCAGAGTGGTGTGTATGACAATATCAAGTATATCAATCTACATAGCATAAGAATCCCAGAAGAGAGAAAAAATATTTTAAATAATGACCTAAAACTTCCAAAATTTGCTGGAAAATATTCATCTACATATCAAAGAAGCTCAATGAATCCCAAATAAGATAAACAAAAAGAACCACACCAAGGCATAATCATAGTCAAACTGCTAAAAATCAAAGACAAGAAGAAAATCTTTTCAGCAACAGGAAAAAAACAATTTCACACACAGGGGAACAGTTACTCCATAAATGGTTGACCTCTCATCAGAAAACAACAGAAGTCAGAAAGAATAAAATGACATATTCAAAGTGCTAAAAGAAAAAAACTTTCAGCCAGTAATTCTACATGCAGTAAAACTATCCTTCAAAAATGAAATAGACATTCTCAAATAAGCAAAAAAAAGGTGGAAGACGTCACTGCAAGCAGACCCGAATGACATGAACTACTATAGGAACTGCAATATATAGTTCAGATGGCAACTCAACTCCATAAGGAATGAAGAGCATTGGAAATGGGTAAGATGTAGGTAAATGTGAGACTGTATAAACACATTGTTTTATTCTCTTTATTTAAAAAACAACATTGCTTAAAGTAAAAATTATGTATTGTTTGGTTTTAATAACATACAGATGTTCTACCTAGGACAAAAACAGCACAAAAGGAGAGAAAATGTAGTTATATCAAAGATATATATTACCAGAATTGCATCACTATAAAACTGAAATGGATTGTGATATGTTAAAGATGCATGTTGTAACCCTTAAGTCAGTGCCTTCCAAGAGAAATATGAGAGCCACAAAGATTAGTCACACAGAAAGTTTTAAATTTTCTATTTATATTTTTGTTTTTTATGTGAAATTTTAATAATGTTTTATTTAACCCAAACTATCCAAAATATTATTAAAATATATAATCATATAAATTATTAATGAGATATTGTACATTCTGCATTTCACACTAAGTCACTGAAATCCTGTTTGTATTTCACTTTAGTATATATCGATTCAGATTAGCCACATTTCAAGTGCACAATAGCCGCATGTGGCTGGTGGCGATTACATTGTACATAGCAGCCCTATAGCCATCGTTAAAAAAAAAGACTTTAAAAATCAACAAATTAAAATGTACACTCAAAAAACATTTGTTTAACACAAAAGGCAGTAACAAAAGGACAGAGTGGAAAAGAGAGATGAGACCCATAGGAAACAAATAGCAAAATAAATCCAAATATAAATCCAACTAAATCAAAAATTATATTAACGTGAATGGACTAAACATTCAAATCAAAAGGGAGATATTGTGAGACTGCATTTAAAAAAGCAAGATCCATCTATAGACTGTGTAGAGAAGATATACTCTAGATTCAAAATACAAACAGGTTGGAAACAAAACAAAATAGTAGCCATAACATTGCTGCAGTGACTACATGAGTATCAGACAAAACAGTCTTTAAGACAAGATATTACTAGAGACAAAGAAGGACATTTGATAATGAAAAGTAAGACATTTCATAATGGAAAGTGGACACGTTAAGAAGGGGAGAAAGCAGAAAGTACTGAGCACTAATGGTTTGGAAGGAAGAGAGATATTTTCCTATTTGGAGCTGCCCCCTCCTCAGCTGATAATACTACACCTCCAACACTTCTCAGCATGACACAGGGCAGCGGTCCTTGAATTCTAATCTTACCTGAACATTCAGTGCTTTCAAATCCCTATGCATTTGAACGCGCCCTTGCACCATCTGGAACACCGGCCTCAACATTTTGCACGAGAGGCTCCCATTCCTCCTTCGAGTTTCAGCTTGTCTACAAAGCCTTTCCTGAATGCTTCACCAAGATTGTCACCACAGCCGGTACATACCCATATTAAAGCACCCATTACTCTTCAAATAATCATTTTGGTATCTCTCTTTCCAGACTTTCTGAAGAAAAGAACCATCATTTTTTGGGTCACATTTTCAGGTTCTTACACAAATATGAAACATCATAAGTGTTCAATAAATGCTTATTGAATGAAGGAATGAGTGAACAAATGACCAACTGAATATATATAGCAAAGACCAAGGTTGGTAGAATTGAGAGTTGAAGATAAAGTTTATTTTTCACAACTCCCATCAGAGAAATTAAAATACAGTCACAAGGAAGCGTTAAGCACATGAGAAATTGGTATGATTGTAGCAACAATAGTAACCAACATTAAAGGAAGATTTACTATGTGTCAAGCACTGTTCTAAGCATTTTGCATATATTAATTCTTTCAATCCTCATAATATCTCCATTAGGAAGACACTAATTTTATCACCATTTACAGATAGGTCAATGGCAACAAAAAGTCAATTAAAATAAAGGAATATTTCTCTAAAGAAGACATGCAAATGGCCAAGAAGCATATGAAAAGATGCTAAACATCATTAACCATTACAGAGGGAACTATAAAGCCAAACTGCAAAGATAACACCACTTCAAATACACTAGGAGGGCGATAATAGGAAAGAGACAATAACAAGTGTCGACGAAGATGAGGAGAAACTGGAACCCTCATGCACTACTGGTAGGAACGTAAAATGGTACACTGCTTTAGAAACTGTTTCTCAAAATATTAAACAGAGAGGTACCATATGATTCACTAGATTGTGAAGTGGCAGCTAACAGTTATAGATGTTCTCTTAGGGGAAAGTAAAATATTCTAAAATTGGTGATAGCTGCACAGCTATGAGAATATACTGAAATACACTAAATTGTACAATTTAAATGACTTAATTGTATATCAATAAAATACTTAACAAAGTTAATAAAAGAAGCACTATAATTAGTTCATTTTCAAAAGAACTTCATCCAAATATTTAAACCAAAGAAATTTTAATATAAGCATTTTTCTTTCATGTAATATTTTTCAAAGCTAAGTAGTATAAGAACAAATTTATGATATTAAAAAAAATTCTAAAAGAAACAGTTACTTTACCTCTGAGGTTGTCCCAGGTAATTCTACCTAACAAACAAAAATAGATAAAGTTTAACTGTGAACAGTTACTTTCTGTACTTCGGTGACATCCTATGGTAAAAACTGAAAACTAGCATTAACCGTTGAAAGCAGATGATTTTGCCATATAGATTTGAGGGGTGTTGTTGTTGTTGTTGCTTTAGCTTTACTTTTATTTATTTCAGAGAAACGGAATGCAAAGTAAATCTAATCAGTTATATTCTCCCCAGAATCATAGCATAATGAATGTTACCCTGTGTCATTCAGGGAGAGGGTTACATTAGTAGGCAAATGACATGTTTTCTGATAGCTCTTACTAGTATTTACCTAAAATATTAGACAAACTAACTCATATAACACAGATGTGTAACTGATAACACCAACTATCTCTAACACACCTGAAACTGAGTTAAGTACTAATTTCCTTGAAGGATAGAATCCAGACAGCTAGTTCTGACCAGTATACACTGTCAGAGACCTCCCATAATGAAAGGAAATTTAACCCCACTGTACACAAACCTGATTACACAGACAAGATCCTGATGTCAGACACCAAATGGCAGGCCTTACAATATAAATATACGGCATGGCCAGACCTCACCTAAATAACTACTATTTGGCAGAGGCAGAGCCTTAATCATTTCCACCAACTTTCGAAATCCTGCTTTAAACTTTACTGGATCACGGACTTTTGATACAGAGGTCAGAATATATCAAAACGAAACCACCAATATCAGGCACTCAGGCCTAAGTCCTATTGCTGTACAGAGACTGAACAACATGATGGTGCTGTAATGACTGCGTGTGGTAGCGGGTGGGTACTTAGGAGGATCGCCTCATAAGTTGTACAGATGTCTAACCACTACGCTGTACACCTGATACTAATGTGACATTGCATGTCAGCTATAATTGAAAAAATTTGTTAACTTTTTAATAAACAAAAGTAAAAAAAAAACAAACAAGAGATTGGATAATAAACAGTGGCAATCTAGTCACAAATTTAGCTCTACTTTATTATATAGGAGTGACAATTTGGTCACTTATCGAATAGAATAACCTTTCTTAACACCAAGAAAGGGTGTTCAAACTCCATTTTAAAACAAAACTGAAGACTCTATTTCTACCATTTTCCCCAAGCAACCTATAACCAAATAGCATGGATCTTAAAACATATTGGAATGAGGCAGACTTTAAATATATTAATATACAAATCCATACATGTGGGCAAAGTACAAGTACAGAAATATGTCATTTTGCTCCATCCCTGAAATGTTTAATGTCGGCCAAAGAGCAATCTCAATACCAACATCGCACCTGCAGTGGGAAAATATTTTTTTCTATTTTCCTTCAGCCTGAGACAAACTGACTCTTTTCAGTCACCTGAATTGCTCTAAGGGGTCTCTAAAAGTAGACAGGGCCAAATCACTGGCTGTCAGTGGGCCTTTGAAAAGTCCCCCATTTTCACAAATGGATGATGTATATCACTACTGCACGAGGACTACCACTGTGAGAAAGGAAAGGGGACTCTAACTGCTGTCTCTACACTCTGCCACCGCCTGAAGAATATGAGCAAGGACATCAAACGTTAAGAGCCTGCAGATGTCAAAAGACATACGTCAGGTACATGATAGGTTAGAAATAGCTTTTAAAACCTGATTTTAAAAATAAAAGGTAAGTAAAACGTATGAGACAATCTACCGTAAAAAGGAAGATGTTTGGAGCAAGCAAGAGCTTGGTGAAGAGTCTGTGTGGGAGGATTACTGTATCTCACCATGGGGGGGGGCCTAGGAATACCCCCAAAATATAAGAGAGCCTTTGAGAAAATACTATTTAAGACTGGGATGAAAGTATACCTAATTGATGCAGATATATATCAGTTTCTGCAAATCAGGCTTTAAGGCATTTTTACACTACATCTCACAGCTACAGCATGTCTCCATTTTTCTTGATCCTATCCTCTTCAGGAATTTTAGTTTTACCTGGTCAGCTAGCTAATTATTCATTATTCAAAGGTGATTGTTCCCACAAGCTATCTTGCTACTTACATCTCGAACATAAAGCTCTCTGAGTTTCTGCTCCTCCCTATCACCCTGCCCAGACCATCAGAGATCCTCCGAATCAGACCTGGATAAACGTCATTAACACATTCGAACCATTTTCTCCATATTGGACTAATTCATGATAACTTTCAAAACACCAAAGAAAAAAGCTATTATGTAATCTTAGTTTATTTTGATATTTATGAAACAACCAGTACTTTCATATACTCAGCAGGTATAAAAACTGTACTTAACCCAGTGAGTAGATAGTAACAATATTTCCTTACAAAGTGTGACGAACGACAAGGTGAGGAGTAGGTTACCGTGATATCAATCTTCCAAAGATTATTAGGAATCTTTAGAATTTATGCTCTCTTGAAAAAACTACTCAATTTCTGTGGACAGTATATACTAGTTTCAAGGACTTCTAACTACTCGAGATGATACCTTTTATAGTCTGAGTTGGAAAACTGTCTCAGAAGATAGGAGCTATTCTAAGAAAAGCCCTAACTCTTTCATTTATTCACTATCAAAAATAATGTTTATTAGTGCCAGGTCCTGAAGAAGCTCCTGGTTTGGTTGGAAAAACATACCTATATATAAACAACTCTAATGAGGTATGGTAAAAGCTATACTAGAGATATGTACAAGATGCAGTGGTGACGAACTCTACTTAAGAAAAGCTTCACAGCTGAAATACTTGGGTGGTGTGTAAGAATTCTCCCTCCACCAGGCTGACAAGGAAAAGGAAGGACATTCCGGGCGGAAGGAAAAGCATGTGCAAAGGTGCAGAGGCATGCAAGAACACAGCCCATTCAGGGAACCGTAAGTAATCGAAGTGACTGAAGCAGAGCACATGAATAAGGGAACACTGCGGGCTGTGGTTAATTAGATAGGCAGGAACCAAAAGAAGGAGAACAGACAAGAAAAACTGAGAGTGAAATATGTACAAGGGAGTAAGAAAAACAGGGAAGATCACACGTGGAAGCCAAGGAAATAGGGAATTCAGTCTGGACACAGCTGTATAAAATAAATTGAATCAATCTAGATCTAATATCTTGCCTTCTTTCTGCTAGTGAAAAAACTGATTCATACACAGCCAACTGCCTAGCATAACCAGTCATTCATAAAAGAGTAATCTTGAATTAGTTGTAGATTTTCTCTTGGATTTCAATTATATGTTTTAAATATATTTTAAATAACTGCTATTAAAAATGGTTCTAGGAAATATACGGCCATGCCACCCTGGACAAGCCTGATCCCATCTGATCTCGGAAGCTAAGCAAGGTCGGGCCTGATGAGTACTTGGATGGGAGATCACCTAGGAAGACCAGATGCTGTAGGTGTAAAAAACAAAAAAATAAGGGATTGTAAGCTGACAAGGTCCTTGCAATCTGTGAGGTCAACCAAGGGTTGCCTAGCCTAAAAAAAAAAAAAAAAAATGGTTCTAGGAAAGAAAAATAAAGATGAGAAAGACATATGCCTACCCCTAAGGACCTTATATCCTATCATGTAATGAAGTCACTTATGGATTTATAGTAATATGTCATCCTGTAAATATTATTATAGAGACTACACAGGAGACATTCAATGTCCATAAATAAGACACATTAACATCTACTTTAAAATTATTTGTGTAAATAAACATAAAACTTCAGCAGAGAAATTAAGGATTCTCATCTAAAAATCAGTACATTATATTTATGAATTTATATAATGCTTTCATGACATGCAAGAATTCAAAACTCTGACATTAATAAGCCATTCAACAAGACCATTAAGATTACAGTCATATTTTTATGCTATAATTTTCATTTTCGTCTTTTTTTTTAGACTGCTTTTCAAAAGAAATAAAAGTCAAAGAAACCCTTCTAAGATCAAAAGCTATATATTTAAGATACATAACCCTAAAAAAATGTTCAATTGCTAGTTGACTAATTTTAAGATACTATTATCAGTTTAAGAAGTCATTTACTCATTTATTCACCTACCAATTATTTATTAAGCCAGATACCATGATAGGCAATGGGGAATAAGCACAGAACAGGAAACAGTACCTGCCTTCACAAAGCTTAGTCTAGTAGGAAAATAATTTAACAAGAACCTAAAACATAATATATTAAATGCTTTTTACAAACAGTCCTTGTAGCTACACCAGCAACCACTTACATTTCAACATTTCATTTCAAATACTTGAGGTATTCAGACAACGTTAAGAAACAATAACATTATTGGCATCAGTAACTAATTGTGCTATTTTGTGACTTCTAATAGTTTGATAAAGAATAGTTTCCTAGCCATTTCCAAAAAAATTAATTCTTGCCCCTTTCAGGCTACTGCAATTGAGATAAAATACTTAAGATAGTTTTTTTAAAAGTCCGTGGAAAACAATATTAGCCAATTAGTCACTTTAGTCAATTATTCAAGGTACAAAAAAAAAGGGGGACTATGAATTACATGGTATCCAAGCATGTATTCTTTGGAAAATGCTGAAAACCAAATCATTCACATAGAAAGAAATTACTTCATTTCTGCTGCTGCCTTTTTTTCGGAAACACTTAAAATTCATAAATTTCACAAAATCTGAAATTGATAAATCAAAAGAAAGTGGTGAATGAATACAATATTAACTTTTCAAAATGTGTTTGGGGCAACTAAACATCATCACAGTATCATATTTCCTTACACTAATTTAATCATTTTTAAAAAGCAAAGCTTTCTTTAAACACTAAAAGAATTATTTTGAAGTAACCAAGGAGAATCATTACAATAGAAAACATTGAAAATATTAAACTCTAAAAAAACTATATGATAAAGTTTTAAAACATCCCAGTAACAATGTTTTTCAGGCCCAATAACTTAAATGCTTTTTAAGATTATTATTGTAAAGTCTTCTAGCCTAGAATAAGAACAATCTCTCTAAACAGTACATATTGCCTTCATCATTTCCTTTTCCAACAAAATGTCGAAAAAGAGAACTGCAATATTTTTATTGTAATCATACAAACATTAATTCAATATATACATGGGGTTAACATACCAAAATACAAAATAGAGTAAATATCAAAATAGAGATGTTTATTCATTCTAATGAATAAATTCAAGATTAGATTTGCCGATTACCTATTTTCCAAATTTTTTTAAATGCCAAAATAAAATGTGAAGCAAAATTGTTCAAACTAGTTAATCTGAGTCTTGATCTGCTAAAATGATTAACGACATGATCTTAAAGATGATCCCACATCTGAGGCAAGTGATACCTCTGTGATTTCAGGGCACAAATCCCTCTATCCATCAAACTAAATAGAAGGGTTAGAAAGGTTAATAGAGACAGAGTATCTGTAATAGACTTCTGCTTTTCATTCTCAACTCAATATACTTCAGTGATCACTCAGCTATTTGTAATGTTCTTATGAATCAATGCTGCCTTCACATTCAAGATAGAGGACAGAAGCCACTGTGTGAAGCCATAAAGCTTACCTTTGCAAATCCTCATCAAGCTGCTCTGATGGTTAAATCTATGTGAGGCTTCATAAACAATTAAAGTGCTGACATAACTTTAATTAGAAACTCAAATGGCACTGCTAAACACCTAAATAAAACATGAACAAGTACAATAACCACCTGCAAAGAGCAATTTCAATTTCCAGCCTCTGTTTACCAAAAGAGATTTTTCTCTTTTCAGCTGCACAATCACTTGGGTTTTATGAGCTCTGGGATAGCAGTAGCTGTCAATAATTTAAAATCATGGAAATAAATTTTGAATATGTACTTACATTCTATGACGGATTGTACTGGTAGCAGTCAAAAATGTTACAGACTGAAAAAAATAAAGTTGTCTCATTTGTTTGGCTGGCACCTCATTCTATCCTAATTCTCCATAAAGATTCACCATTAAAAAAAAACCCTCATGTTACAGATTGCTAATAAATCAGAGTCAACTTATTCTGCTTATGGTTTTTAATTCACCCTTGACAGAAGGTAAATTACTAGAAGAGCAAGGACCACAGCGCTAGCTGGATAAGTCACAGCCCAAGTCAGAATGCAGTGCCAGAACGATTTGTGCTGGAAAGCAATATGCAGGGGCCTTGAACATGAAGTTCTTTTTGTCTGTTTTCCCTCACTTGTCTACCTCACAAGGTTGAATTCAGATTACCCTAGTGCTATGTTTACTTTGTTTTTTCAGAGGCAGAGCCTAAACTGTAACCTCTTTCCATCTATACTTCGTCTCCCCTTATGGTCATAAAACCCTGACTGTTCTCGTCAGCCTCATGTACAGAGAGCATGAAAGACTTGGGTCAGAAAAACTCAGGTTGACCATTTAGCTCCATCTCTTACTATGCTCATGCTCTTGGAAAAGTTACTTTTCCTCTCTGTGGGTCCATTTCTTCACTTATGAAATGGAGATAATAAAAGCTCTAACATGAGAATTAAATGAGATGTCATATGTGACAGTTCCAGGTGTTCAGAAAATAATATATGTCAGTTCCCTTCTCTCCTCCCTATTTTAAATGTATCCTATATTCCTGATCCCTCTCCCTACTGTTCCCTCCTTCTGAGATGTGGGTAATCTATGCCCTATCCTTGCCACCTTCAAACAATAATCCAACAGAAATTATAATAAACTAAAAGAACATTTAACTAGAAAACCCAAAAGTCCACTGACAGGAGAATAAGTTGTATGTTCTATACCTTGGAATATCATATAGCAGTGAAAATGAATGAACTATAGCTACATGCAATAATACGGATGCATCTTAAAAATGTAATATTGAGTAAAATAAATCCTTTAAAACTATATCCAGCAATGATGCCATTTTATAAACTAAAAAAGTAAGAAGAAATAAATATCTATGTCTAAGTACACATACATTTATGGTAAAACTAAGCACTGAAATATCTCATATACCCTGATTCAAGGTCAACATTTTCACAGAAATTCATTCAAGTTTGGATACAGACCTGAATTGGAATGTATACTGCTATATACATGGACACACCAAACACAATCTACCTTTTTTCTAATGCTGTTGATTTTTTTTAAATAAACAAAACCAGCAACATATATGCTACCCTTCACTTATCTACCTTGAATCCAAATCACAATGATGGCCATAAATGGAAATTTTTGCTTTTTATTGTAAAAGTTTTCCACATACTGTGGCAATCACAGCTATTGAGGTCAGAGCATCATGGCAGCTGTGAAGGGATAACAATTTAGTTCTTTTCGTGTTGAAGCCTCAGCTCAAGATCCCATCTGTGCTGACTTCAGGCTGGGGGAATCAATTTCCCCAGCCTGAAAACTGAAACATATGCTGCAATAATGAAAGGTTTCTTGAGCCAGTTCAGCAGAATTGGGAATGTGAACACAGCGGAGGACTTCACGAGCAGCACCCACCTGCTAGACAAAGGATGCTTCTGAAGACATGGCACTAAGGTCTCCCTGTCCAAAAAGGGAGAAGTCGGTCCCATTACCGGTATGTATTCTTTCTGTATCTTAGAGCAGACTCTGGCTCATGTTCAAGTGCAGAGTGGAGGTTTTGCAAGTCCAGAAGTCAGAAAGGGCAAAAAATAGCAGTGTTTAGAATGCCCTTGCAAGCATTTTCTCTTTGCATCCCCTTTACTAATCTAGACCTGTGCTGTACAATACTAGCCATGTGTGGCTATTCATACTTAAACTAATTAAATCTCAATGAAAGTTTAAAATTAACTTCTTTAGTCACACTAGCCACATTTCAAGTGCTCAACAGCAACATAACATATGGCTAGTGGCTGGTTACTGTACTGGACGGAGCAAATAAGTGACATTTCCATCATTACAGAAAGTGCTCTTGCACAGTCCTTGTCTGACACCAACTCACTTTTAAAATAAAACCAAAACCTCCACGAGCGTCCTGAACATAAAGTCCTAGAGTTAACCAGAAAATGTCGAGGATGAGTCACCCAGAACAATTAACCTAAGACTGTTCACAGGCTTGGATGGTTAAGGCTTCTCTCAAGTGGTGTCTTGATTTGCCCATTTCACTGCTTAGCGACGCCCAGTGATTAAAAGAATGAACTCTGGAGTTAGATAATTTGAGTCTGGCTCTACCCTGTGACACTCTGAGTTAACTGCTCAAGCTATCTCATTTTTCTATATGTAAAAATGAGGATAATAATAGTAACAACTTCATAGGTTTGTTTAAAAATTAAATGATACAATACTTGCAAACCCATTAGTGCCGTGCTTGGCACACGTTAAGAGCTCCGTAATTGTTAGCTATTAACCATTATTATCCCTGCCAAAAGCGAGGTAAAGGAAAGAATGATGATGAATTTTATCCATTAAAATCTATTTAGAGCTCTGGTAAAGATTTGCTAAGAGAGAAAATCAAAATACAAGACCTTTTTAATTTTCTGCACTGTATTCTATAATTCAATAATTTCCTTTCTCGCCTTTAAAAAGCCTGTCCTTTCTTGTTCACTATTCTCACAAGTCTCTCTTCCACACAGTGTGTGTCAAGGGTCCTCACAACAACCCCATTAGGCAGGTAACTCAGCATACCTATCCATTTCAGACAAGCAAACTGAGACAGAGAGGTTGGGTAGCATGCGGGGTCCTGCACTGTAAGTGGCAGTGACTGGACTGGAACGCAGGCAGCGTGGAGCCTGCTCACAGCCACTATGCAGCGTTGTCTCTATCTGCTGACATCCTCCTTCCAAAACAAACAGAACGTTTCCAAGCTACTTGTTAGGTAATAGTATTAGAAAGAGACAGTTTATTTAATGGGCTTGGCAATGACAGAGAAGGGAGAAGTCACTTGAGATTTGGGTGTGACCGTAGCAGTAATCACTGTACTGTCTTCTAAATCCCCTGGCAAATGTGGATGGAATAAAGCTGTTTCTCAGAGGGTTGGCATCGACTGCCGGGAGGTGTAGCAGAAAGTCATGAGGGTGGTTTGGTTTTCAAAACAATTTGGGGCCAGGGGTGGGGGAAGGTTACCGTAGGCATTCTCTCTGGAGACAGGGGTGCTACATCCTGTAATACTCATCACAATCCTACACAGCTTTCAAATGTCCAACTAGGACATTTAGGTCTAGAACCAAATCCCTTTTCACATATAAGCAGAAGTAATGCTTGTATTTTTAGTATATTTAGCATACACTGAATTTTCCAGGATTGTAACTACAAGGTAAACTGAAGGAAATGGTACTATTATTGTCCAAAACTTTACCAGTTTCAGATGATAACGTCATGTTCTTTGAATCACCAACACAAGACACTTTCATCAGTCTCCATTAGGGCAGCACATTTATGATAATTCTTCACCATGAATTCTATTAGTGCCTAAACATTTATATATGGTAACATTCACTTTTATAATAGCTTTCCATTTATTTCTTCTCTATATTATCATTAGGGCATTATATTGATACTTTGAAACTGTGTATAAGTAGTTATATTAGCTAATATTTTTTCTTCAGCATAGTAACAGTGTGTGTGTGTGTGTGTTGAAAATTTCATGTTTATAAAGAGGGGACATTGTGCTTTACAAGGTTGATGTTCTGCGAAAAAAACTGGTGGTCCACAGAATGAACTCATGTGCCATCACCTTGCTGTTTCTTATCAATATTTTGCTATGCAGGAAAATCAGAGTTCCATACCCCCAACACAAGCTTTCTGACGGCCCAGGAGTACTGATAAGCACAGGGAAAGATGAAATTGGTGAATTCTCCATAGTCCTACCAGCTCCCAATCCTAATCCCTAGTCTTTGAGGAACAGAAGCCACTAACCCGCTCTGTCTATTATCACTGCTTCCCATCCCCTGCCCCGTCTGAATCACTTTGGTTTGAGTTAACTACCATTCTCAGCACACCCGCCGAGAGGCTACAGAAAAGGCCCACGATCTTGGATGATCACCATCAGATCATCTCAATCCTTTCAGCATCCTTACCTACGCAGTAAATAATGACTTTCATAGTCCCTTGGGTAGTTCCTACAGCGCTCTCCCAGCTTGAATAGCTTTCTAATGTTGCTGATATTTCCATGGTCAAATCAAAGACACAGACTCGTATCTCATCTCCCTGACCTCAGTGGCATAGCTCTAGTTTTTACTTCATAGTTTCTAATGAAAACAAAACTTCTTTGCCTATTCTTTTACTTTCTAATCATTCTTTATTTATAAAACTTTAAAGTTCTTTAATACTTTATCTCTTTTCAATGTCTTCTATTTGTTTTCTGTAATTCAGCCAAAAAAAACAGGGCAGGCATTAAAAAAAAAATTCCAATAAAACTAAACTTACTGAATGACAGCTACTTAACATGTGTTATAAAAATATTAGCTAGTTTTTTTCAAAGAATTACAGGTTTTCTGAATTTGCAGCATTCCTAAACTAATCTAAGAACTAGAAAGAAAAAAGAGAATAATATAGTGGCAGTTTTTAAATTTTGCTATGTACCAGATCTTCCCAATTCAATTACCTGACAAAGAAGGTTACTCACAGTTTATAGTTAAAGAAATCAACACAGAGAGGTTAGACAGCTTATTCAAGATCACATATAAAGATACCTCAACCCCCTCAACCCCCCTCAGTGCTAGGATTATAAACCATGTCTGTCTAATTCTATTATACCATGTTGCCCCTCAACAATAATTATTATATTATAATTATTATAATGAATGCTAACAATATACCAAAAATTGTGCTAAGTATCTCATTTAATCTTCATAATAACACCATGACGTAGGTACCAAATTTAGCCCAATTTTACAATGAAGAAAACTGAGACTAGGGAACATAAGTTAAGTTGCCCAAGTCACTAGGTTGCCTAAGTGCAGTTTATATTCTGGAGGCCGGCAGACTCCAGAACTCTTGCTCTTAATCATTAGGCCCAGGGCTAATATTCACTTGGCAAAAACTAAATACTTAATTTTTATCAGTAAAGATTACTGATGAAATTATAACAGTTCTATTATCAACTGAATGGTTTATTTTAATAGTAGCTATCTTGATGAAGATGCATTAGTAAATCAAAGTACGATTTTTTCTAGTCCACAAATTATCAAAACTCACAAAAAAAATAACCATTAACCTTAAGAATTAAACATCTTCTTTTGATGTGCTAATGTCAATACTGAACATGGAATGGTTAAAGAATAATTCCCTGTAATTGCTATTTACTGGTAGAAACATAGGGGGGATGTTTAATGTTGCAACAACAATAAAATCCTCCCTATCATCTGCCCAGTTGGAAATCCATTTTTCTCCTTGAACTCCAGGCCCCGCCTACCTCTAGAATATTTAGAGAGAAGTAGCTACCAAATGTAAAACAGAGCAAATATATAAACCTAAAAGCGACAAATGAACAGGACAAATAGACTCATGGACATGGACAATAGACTAGTGGTTACCAGAGGGGAGCGGGGATAGGGGAGGTAGATGGAGTAAAGAGGGTCAAATATGTGGTGACAGAAAGAAATCTAACTATGGGTGGTGAACACACAGTGTAAACATATATATGCCTTACTGTTAAAGTGTACAGCTGAAACATATTGGATTTCGTTCACCAATGTCACCATAAAAAAAATGATTAATTAAAAATAAGAAAACAGAGCAGATAGTCTTTCAAGAGAAAACACCAAGGCCGAGGGGATCACACACACTTATTTACAAATTAAGCCAGCAGCAAAGTATGGGAAGGATATATTAATAATTAGAGAAAAGCAAAAGTTCTAAATAAATGGATTTTTTTAATGGCATTTAAAGATGGGTCTTGAAAAAACATATAAGGAAAACCCAAAAACATCTGGTAAGTAAACCAAGCCCTGGAGCAAGAATCCGATATCCCAACGCAGCCAGGCAGGGCACAGAGAAGGATCCAAATGAGAATGGAACCATGTCGACTATAACTTTAAAATGAATTTAAAAAATAAAAAATAAAGTATTGGTAATTATTGTTAAAAAGAAGAGAAGTATTGTCTTCTCCACCCAGATAAGATTCAGTACAAGTTTGCTAGAAGACTCAAGAGATTTATAATGTGTGGTATGACGTACATAGTTCTCGCTGCCATCATTCTGAAGGTTTTTATGTATATATTTTATCTGTAAGTTTGTAAGTTTGAACCCCACTAGGCGGTTCCTGGTGAGCAGCATAGTATTTCTTACAAAATGCTATCTTGATTTAAGGCTATTTAGGTATATTTCATGTTACGCTAATGAGGCTAATATCCAAAAGAGGATAATAAAACTAATAAATCCTCGGAACTGTTAACACAGATATACTCTTAAGAATTTTGGGCCAAAAACTCCCATGCCAGTTTAAATGATCTTTTCTAAACTCAGATAGCATTTATTGTCTGTAGGCTTAGAATTCCCCAGATGGGAGGAGAGGATGGTGTTGTGGGCCCACCTCCTCCTTCCACTGTAACAGCAAAATTAATAGATAAAAGTACTTAGTACTTAGAACTTCCAAATGGTTTTAAATGCTTTACATAACTCCATTATTTTTAGTCCTCACAACAATGCCATTATTAATCTCATTTGCTAATAAGGAAACTGACCTAGAGTTTAAAAGTCCTAGGTCATATCAGTTGGCAGAATGAGATCTGGAACCCTGGCTTTGAGCAATAGAAAAGTCTTTGCTCCCCTTTTTTTTTTTTTTAACATGTTTGGGTTTAGTTTAAGAAAAGGGATCCACTATTTAAAATAAAAATATTGAACACCACTAGTCTACATACTTCCTTTAGTTATTATTACATACCCTTTGTTATCACTTCGATTGCGATCTTGATGCACTGTTTAATTCTATGTTCTTGTTTACCTTTCTGCATGTTTGTGGTAAATACATTTATGCCTTGAATGTCATCCATGTATGTATAAACTCTCCACAAATAAGTTCATCTGCCTGGAAGTTCTTTATATCGCTTTGTACCTCCTATGTGGCACCTACTACAGTACCTTCACACATAAATTTTTCAACAAGTAAACTTGGCTTAACCGATTGAATAAATCCATATTTTTGTCCTAAGGAAAACAATTTGGTATAAAATATGCTACTGGTAACAGTGAACAATCTTGAGAACTTCATGTGAGCAGTTATAATTCTATAACACATCACCTGTATAGTACATTGTGTGTTCACCACCCAAAGTCAAATCTCCTTCCGTCACCATATATTTGGCACCCTTTACCTTTTTCTACCTCCCTCCACCTCCTTTCCTTCTGGTAACCACTAAACTGTTGTCTGCGTCAAGTTTTTGTCTTGTTTGTTCGTTTGTTACTTTCTGTTTCATATGAGTGAAATCATATGATTATTGACTTTTTCCATATGACTTATTTTGCTTAGCATGATATTTTCAAGATCCACCCATGTTGTAGCAATTTGGCGGGGGGGTAGATACTCTGAAAGGGAATTGCTGAGTCAAATGATAATTCTTCTTAATTTTTTGAGGAACCTCCATACTGTTTTTCATAGTGACTATACCAATTTATATCAGCAGAATGCATCAGCAGTGTATGAAGGTTTTTTCTCCACAAGCTCTCCAACATTTGTTTTTATTTGTCTTGTTGATAATAGCCATTCTAACAGGTGTTAAGTGGTATCTTATTGTGGTTCTTATTCGTGTTTCCCCAAGAGCTAGTTAAGTATCTTCTAATATATTTGGTAGCAATGTGTAGGTCTTCTTGGGAGAAATGTCTGTTCAAGTCCTCTGACCATTTTTTAATTGGATTCCTCGGTTTTCTGTTGTTGAGTTATATGAGTTCTTTGTATATTTTCGATAATAACCCTTTATTGAAGGTGTTGTTTGCAAGTATCTTCTCCCATTTGGTTAGCTGCTTTTTTGTTTTGCTGATGGCTTCTTTTGCTGTGCAGAAGCTTTTTAGTTTGATATAGTCCCATTCATTTATTTTTGCTTTTAATTCTCTTGCCTTTGCAGTCAAACTCATAGAATCCTCTCTAATATCAAGGTCCATCAGTTTAGTACCTATGTTTTCTTCCATATATTTTATTTTCAGGTCTTATATTTAGGTCTTTGATCCATTTTGAGTAAATTTTGGTGTATGGTGACAGATAGCAATCGAGTTTCATTCTTTTGCATGTGGCTTTCCAATTCTCCCAGCATCATTTATTGAAGAGGCTTCCTTTTCTCCATTTTATGTTTTTGGCTCCTTTGCTGAAAATTATTTGTCCACGTATATGTGAGTTTATTTCTGGGCTTCCAAATCTGGTCCATTGTTCTATGTGTCTTTTTCTGCCAATATCATGCTGTTTCGATCCTTGTTGCTTTGTAGTATAATTCAGAGTCAGGCAGTATGATACAACCAAGCCTTGTTCTTTTTCCTCAGGTTTGCTTTACCTACTTGGGGTCTCCTGTTAGTCCATACAAATTTGATGATTTTTTGTTCTATTTCTTTAAAAAATATAACTGGGATTTTGAGGGGGAATTAAATCTGTATATTGCTTTGAGTAATATGGCTATTTTAACTATGTTGATTCTAATCCATGAACATGGAATATCTTTTCATTTTTTGTGTCTTTTTCAATTTCTTTTAATAATGTCTTGTAGTTTTCTGTGTATAGGTCCTCACATGCTTTGTGAAGTTTATTTCTAGATATTTTATTCTTTTTGTTGCGACTGTGAAATAATTGTTTTCTTTTTTCATTTCTTTTTTTGGGGGGGAAATTTCATTGTTAGTAGATAGGAACACAATGGATTTTTGTACATTGATTTTGTATCCAGAAACTTTTTTATATTTGTTAATTATTTCTAATAGTATTTTGTAAAGTCTTTGGGGTTTTCTATATAAATAATCATGTCATCTGCAAAAAAGTGACAATTTGACTTCTTCATTCCCAATTTGGACGCCTTTTACTTCTTTTTCTTCCCTGATTGCTCTGGCTAGGACTTCCAATACTATATTGAATAAGAGTAGTAAAAGCGGACATCCTCGTCTTGTTCCTGATCTTAGAGGAAAAGCTTTCAGTTTTTCACTATCGAATATGATATTAGCTAAAGGTTTGTCACATATGGCCTTTATTAAGTTGAGGTACTTCTATATCGATTATATTGAATGTTTTAATCATAAATTGATGTCATATCTTGTCATGTGCTTTTTCTGCATTTACTGATATTATCATATGAATTTTATTCTTTATTTTGTTAATGTGGTGTGTCACATTGATCAATTTGCATATGCTGAACCATCCTTGCACTCCTGGAATGAACCTCACTTGATTGTGCTGTATTATCTTTTTAATGTATTATTGTATTTAATATACCAGTATTTTGTTTGGGATTTTTGCATCTGTATTCATCAGAGATATTGGTATGTAGTTGTGTGTGTGTGTGTGTGTGTGTGTGTGTGTGTGTGTATGTATGTGTGGTTTTGTGTGTGTGTGTGTGTGTGTGTGTGCGTTATCTTTGCCAGGTTTTGGTATCCAGCGTAATATTGGCCTTGTGAGCTAGGAAATATTGTTTCTTCTGCAATTTTTTGGAAGAGTTTGAGAAGAATAGGTATTAAATCTTCTTTGAATGTTGGGTAGAATTCACTAGTGAAACCAACTGGTCATGGACTTTTACTTCTGGGGAGAGTTTTGATGATCGTTTCAATTTCCCTACTGTTGATCAGTCTATTTAGATTTTCCAGTTCTTCATGATTCAGTCTAGGAAGGTTATACAATTCTAAGAATTTTCCTATTTCTTCCAGGTTGTTGAATTTGGTGGCATAAAGTCTCTTATAGTTTTCTTGTATAATCCTTTGTATTTCTGTGGTGTCTGTCGTAACTTCTCTTTCATTTCTGATTTTGTTTACTGGAGTCTTTTTTCTTTTTTCCTTATTAAGTCTAGCCAGAGGTTTGTCAATTTTATTAATCCTTTCAAAGAATTAGCTCTTTGTTGCATTAATTGTGACTTATGTATTCTAATTAAGCTTTTTTTTGACTTAGCATTCAAATATGCATTATTACTTAATATTCCCTACCACTATTTTATATGACGATCACACAAAAAATGAACACTACATGCCAGTATAACTCACAAGAAATTATTATTCCTCACCATGAATCAACGAGTCCATAATTATAATAGTATTCACAAGGAAAAGTTAAAAAAAAAAAAGAGTTATTGCTAAGGTCATATAATATGAAAGAAAAAGAAAGAAAATAAAAAATTCATTTTTACATTAAAAATCAAATTGCTTCAAGAGAAAATCAGTATGACTACCAAGATCAAAAACCAATAGATGACATTCTAATAAATTTTTATATATATATATTACAATGTGGATAAACTTTGAAAACTTTAGGCTAAGTGAAATAAGCCAGACTCAAAAGAACAATATGGTATGATTCCACTTACATGGAATATCTACAGCAGGCAAATTCAGAGAGACAGAAAGTAGATTAGGGGTAATTACTGGGGGCTGAAGGGAGAAGGAAATGGGAACTTACTGCTTAATGGTTACAGAGTTTTGGGGGTAATTAAAAATTTTGAAAATAGACAGTCGTGATAACTACAAACACTATGAATATAATTACAGACACTGAATTAATTGTACTTAAAAATCATTGAAATGGCAAACTTTTACTTTATATATATATATACACATACATATATATACACAAATATATGTATGTATATACATATATATACATATATATGTATGTATATATATATAAAGTAAAATATATATATATCCTAAATATATATATCTCTCCTCAATTTTAAGAACATATAACTTATTGGGATGAAAATTTAACCTTTTTCTTCCATGTCTGAATTAAGAACATAACTGATTTCACAGACAGTAGCAGTTCACACCACTAGCCCAGGGCACACACTCTGCCCATGAGTAAGCCTTGTGTGTGCTTGATGCTGGAGATCTGTGAGATGGGTCAAGTGGGCAAAAGAACCTAAGAGGGAAGAGCTTCTGAGACACTTGTGAGTTGGGAAAGGAGCTGGCTGACCCAGAGTGGGAGATTGAGATAAAAATTTGCGAATTTAAAGTCTTAAAATAATAAAAAGAGAGAAAAGAAAAGGAGACAAGCAATGCTAAAAATAACAAATGGAAAAGAAAAAAAAGGGCCCGGAGATGCAGTGGAAGAAGATCAGTTGCCTGAGGGAAATAGACAGCAACCTCCTCTGTGCTCCAAGAGCAACTACTGCCATGTGTTCCTTTTTGTCTTTGTAAGTCTTCTTCCTCCACTAGACCTGGAGACCCTCAAAAGACAAGCACTGGGTCATATCCATCTCTGTACTCTCAGAGTATGGAACATAAAAGGGACTCGGTATATGAGTAAGTAAGGGTTAAGTGTCTGGGCAAAGAAAAGGTTTATCAGACAGTTCTGGTTGGCACAGACCCAGCAGCACCAACGACCACCAAGAGAGACATTTGAAACTTCAGTGAAAAGGTTATAGATGAGTTTACAGTGAAAAATTGTCTCTCTCTCAAAATTACTCTAAAATAACAAAGAACATATTTTTAAAGGGGAAGGAGAGAGTGTGCAGACAACTTAAAAAACAGGAGAGAAGATTACAGAATATAATTGTATAAGTTGGCTTAAAAAGTGGAATGTACAGAAGAGGAACTCACAAAGAATAAGCAGCAGCAATCATATAAGTAGAAAGAAAATCAGGAGATAGGAAAACAGTGTTTAAGAAAAAAGTCAGTACTGACAAATTTCACAGCTAGATGGAATAAGACCCGAAACATCCCCTGAGACCTAGGAGTGTAAGAAGAGTGACAGAATGTTGGTGGAGTACACACAGGGAGGTCAGAAAAGGCTGCTCTTGAGCTGAGCTGAAGTCGCCAGATGGACAGGGGAAGTCATCGCATGGGAGGAAAGGAAACAGTATCTGCAAAGGATGAACTGGATCCAATCCCAGGATGTTTATCCTAAACAAACAAACAAAAAAGCTACCAAGCACACATAAAAAGATTCTCAAATTTAACAAGCATAATTCAGTTGTTATTTTGAGCAAACTAATCTTTAATCACAATGCTAACTTTTTGAGAAAAAGAAACCCATCGAAAATCTGGCAAATACACTGCTCAGCAAAATTTTATGAAAAGGTATGTAAATGAGGCCACGACTTTTGTATGACTGCTTTCTAAAAGGAGTGAATTTATGTATATCAGCTACATATACTGTCCAGTTCTGCCACAACCTGTGCCAGCTGACTCTAGGCAACCGATCTTCAATCTTAAACTTCATTTTTACTCAGTTCCTCTTTCCTTCAAAAGGACTTAATATTTTATAGGAGAAAAAGCCATTTAAAAATTTTAAATTTCTTTTACTTACTGGAATTGAGAAAGTCAACCAGTTTCTAAAAACCTACATTTTTGGCTACAGTGTGGGAGGAAAAAGCACAATATACATGTATGTCTTTGACCTCAATGCATAATTGCAGATGCAACACAAGAAGAAAGCAAAAGTTATGTCAAACTCAGATTGGACTATAAGTGTAAAGTACTACCTCCTCTAACACTTTCTCCAAGGAAACTGTCAGAACCGTTTATTATCAACTGCATGTATACAGCAGAACTATCAGTTATAAATAGACAGACACAATTTCTAATTATATCTATTCATTTGTTTTAATTACTCCAGAGAATGATTACATATTTAACTTGGCTACCTTTAAAAAATTAAGTTGCTTTAATGAAAGTGTTTTAGATAGCTATGCCACCATACATCAATTAGAAAGTTAATCATTCTCCTTGTTCTCATAAAAAGATTTTAAAGGAGGTGGGAGGTGGTAGTGTTCGGTGCTTTTTTAAAAGTTAATTAGAGGGCACCCAGTAAGAGAGATCATCCATCCAGGAAATAGTTTATCAAAAACTCAAACTGTGTAATCTGCATAGTCAAGAAATAGCATGAGATCCTCTTTAATCAGCTTATTCACATTCACTTGAAAAGAAAATTTCCTTTTCACTCTGTCAGGTTAAGTTTCAAAATGCTGTGAGATTTCACTACATGATAAAATGACTACTCTAGAATTTTTCTTAGAATATTTCTGAGACCAAAGGTAAACAAAATCATAATCTATAACTAACAAAGCTCAAAATTAGTTCAAGTATGTTACAAATTAAACTATAAATGAGAAAGTTTTATATAATAGAATCTATATTACTAATAAGCAAGTAAATCACATGCTACTACTGTAGCATACATTTCCATCCTCCTAGATGCATTAATAATAAAGCAATTTATTTCTATGAATGAGTACTCCATCTTAAAACGTAAAGTCATTGTGGTTTTATGTAGGCAACTGTATCATCACTAACATTTAGTATTAGAGATGACTTTCAAAACATACACACACCTTATCTTCCACAGTCTTACTGGACTTCGTGTATGTTACTTTATACAAATTTTATGCCATTTTTCCACTACCTTCCATTATTGCATTAGAAACTCTTAAAATACCAATTCAGGTTTCCCACATACTTCTCGCAAGACAATTCAGCCCACACAATAAACAGTATTGTGCCTCAGCTATATTTCAAAACCTCATTTAATTAAATAAAATCAAATGACATAGGGCCTATGAAAGTGGATTTTGTACAGTCTGCCACATAGTAGACATTTAATAAACACTTGGAATCTGAATTCACACAACCCTTCTGACATCAAGACATTAAGAACTAGAAGGTCGCATTTAAAATCAAATTAGACCAATGTCATAGCAATAGCATAAGGACAAATGGAACACATCAAGATGGAGAGTAGGAAGAAGGAAAAGAATCTGACCTCACTACGTAATGACAGGTGCGACACAAGACTAACATAAAAGGTTCCCAGATCTATATTACCTACTCATTTCACTGAAGCAAAAAGAGAAAGGCCCTCACTTGCCTGGCCTTGGCTGCCTAAATGACGGCAGACTATTTTCTAAGTCACATTCCTACTCTAAGATAGCTTTCTATTTTACAATGACCCTACTGTATGCCTTCACAGTCTTCATTATAAAACATTCCATAGTCTTTTTTTTGAGGAGGGGGAGGGGAAACTGTCCACTGTTTGAGTTATCATAATCACACCCCCAAAAAATTATTTACTGATGTGATAAGAACCAAACAAGTATCAAGATAAATTGATACTTTATTTTTGCCCCAAAGCATGGTTCTTTACGTAGGGTCAGGAAAATGGATAGGTTCGATGAAATCTGATTATCTAAAATTATTGCCAAATGTGCATATAAACCTTTTTCTACAAAGAGAGTCCGCAGGTTTCATAAGTTATTTTTTTATTCCATGAATAGAGCATAGAATAACTAAAATAAAGCAGCTGGATTTTAGAAGGCATTTTATGTATATTACAAAGTTTCTTTGTAAGAGGGTGTGTTAAGTGAGGAGATATTCTGAGTAATCGTAATACTAAATGACATACAGCCAGGATAAGAATGACCTCTCTTTCCTAAGTTAGGAAAACCATCAAGAACTATTCTTTTAATTTGTTTTTTATCGTGGTAAATTATACATGAAATTTACCATTTTAACCATTTTTAAGTCTATAGCTCAGCATATGCACATTAAGCGCATTCACGTTGCTATACAACGAATATCCATTTTTAATATCCATCTCTAGAACATATTCATAAACGTATTAAACAATAACTCGGTATTAAACAATAACTCCCCACTGCTCCTCCCCCAACCCCTGGAAGCCACTATTCTACTTTCTGACTATTCTAGGTATGTCATATAAGTAGAATCATATAATATTTGTCTTTTGTGTCTGGTTTATTTCATTTAGCATAGTCTTCAAGGTTAATCCATGTTGTAGTATTATCAGACTTTCATTCCTTTTTAAGGCCATCAGCAGCTATTGAGAATTCCAAAATGGTTTTACTGGGGGGAAGAGGGGTTAGGAAGAGGAAGAGTAATAGTATTGAGATTCTAAATGACAGAATTCCAAGAGGAAAGTACAGGGAAGGTGGAGAAAACATGCTCGGTAAAACCACACTCATTAGGATGTCCCACATGACACTGAACTTTCCTCTTACTACGATTTTTTCTACATTCTCCAAATAACTGCAAGTCCATAAAGGGGAGAAACCACCTTAACAGTCTTTGTACCATGGGTCCCAGCTCAGCACCTGTCAAACAGTTGTTACTCAACATTTTGTGAATCAATAACACAAATAAGAGTTGGAAGTAGGTGCCAAATTTAAAAAATTTTAAGCCTGAAGCTGTTAGTAACAGATACATGTTCAAATTTCCTTCACACCCACTTGAGAGAGAAAATGTAAAGGCCGTAAAATATTTCAGGAGAAAATGTAATTATGAAACCTTCTCTCTTGTTTTAATAAAACTACATAACAATAGTAGGGAACTGAAAAAGAACCTAATTTCCTAAAGCAAACTGAAATCTTCAGACTTTAATCTCCGGCAGTTGGGGGAAGGAACTATTTTCACAGACTACCTCAGGCATCAGACAGCCACTTTTTTCTAAACCTATGAGTTTTTCCCTTGTATTTTTTATTTTAAAATAAAGTTTTTAAGAACTTCCTTAGTTTTGACACCACAAGATGCTCCAGGCACATCTTGTATTTTCTCTAACCCAGTCCTGGAATCAACCACTTCAAGGAACCCTGGTTCCTTGCACTAGAGAATGGTATTTAGAAAACAAGATATGGAAACCCAGTGTGCATGCACTGTCACTGGGGTGTCTCTACCTCCAGACCCTCTCAGCAGACAGAGGTAGGAAATATACGTATGTATATTAACCATGAATACATGTACATCTGTATTTAGTTCTGTATCATTTACATATACAGCTAAAATAGTCAGAATGAATTCATATTGATATGTCTGATTGCAATCTAACATCACAGCGTTCATCTAATCTGCCACCTTTCCTTATTTATAATTTCTCTGATAGTCAGAAACTTGGCTATTTTTTTCAACCCTAGTAAACATGTAGTTTCAGAAGAATACATTTTTCGGGGAAAAACAAATTTACTAGCTAGTGTACAATACTTGTGCACAGCTTTTCTGTCTTTAGCTTTAAAATACTGTTTTCTGACATTAATTAGGCTAGCTCTATTCATCCCCGATCCCTTCGGTGATGTTATTCATTTGTAATACAGTTAGGTTCATTAGGTTCATAAATTTTCTGATAGTTCCAATCATCTGTATTTCATTTTGGTTTCCCCTCACATCCTGGCTGGTGTTACTGTTGTTTTAACTTACAAAGAATAAAATTCACTCTGAGGTATATATAGTTGTATGGGTTTTGAGAAATGCAGGGTCATGTAGCCACCATCGCATTCATAACGCAGAATAGCTTCATGACCCACAAAAGTCCCTCAGGTTGCCCCTCGGAATCGATCCATTTCCCAGCCTCAACCCTGAGAACTCCTGCTGTTTTCCCTCTCTGTAGATCTGCCTTTCCCGGTTCAATTTTCTAGTGGTTTACAGTATTCCAATTGTGCTTATGTTAGATCTGTTGATATTGTTCCACAGCATGCACAGGCTCTGTTCTGTTTTGTCCCCTTTTTTTTCTCTTTTTCAGTAATTTCTATTGACCTATTCTCAAGTTCACTGATTCTTGCTTTGGCTGTGTCAGAACTACTGATAAGCCCACCTAAGGCATGCTTCATTTCTGCTCTTTCTTCTCACGTCTAGTATTTCTATTTAAATCTTTCTTGTAGTTTCTATCCTTCTACTAAAAATACCCATCTAATTTATCACACTGTAAACATTTTTTCATTAGAGGCCTCAATATAGAAATCATAGTTATTTTAAATTTTCTGATAGTTCCAATATCTGTGTCATGTCTGAATCTGTTCTGTTGATTGTTTTGTCTCTTGGCAATGTGTGGCGGGGTTTGCTGCTTTTTTATATGCCTAGTTTTTTGCTGAAGGTTGAAG
Organism: Pteropus medius; assembly: GCF_902729225.1. Lineage (NCBI taxonomy): Eukaryota > Metazoa > Chordata > Mammalia > Chiroptera > Pteropodidae > Pteropus > Pteropus medius. The sequence continues at coordinate 4,813,488 of NW_024349796.1, forward strand.
ATCTTGTAAAGGAGAGCAGAAACTAAGGTAAAAGTTTTTGTGCCTAGAAATGGGCATAAATACGCCTTTTCTTTTGCTATGGCTTTAGGGTGGGGGTTTAGCTTAATCTAGTCAGAAGTCAGGCTGGGCTTGACATTTATCATGTGGTATGGTTACCTTTGGTGCACCACTGTAACATGTGTGTAGAGTGGAGACTAGTTTACCGAGGCTTCTTCTCAGCGTCTGCTACACTCTCATCTTTAGATCCTCCCTGTGTGCTGCACCTCAGGGCCGGTGTGTCTGGCTGACCCGGCCACTCGCCCAGCGGTATTCCACTGCTACTTATTGCTTGATGCTTATCACTCTGGGGCTAGGAGATAAGAACTGGGATTTTCCGCTGCTGTGATTAAGCACCAACCTTAGCACTGTATCCTTGGGTCTCAGGGATTTGGCCTTCTCAATGCTCCTGCCCCTTGCTACCCAACGGTAGGTTTGATTTTATGCCCTACCTCCAGGTGTGATGGGTTTTTACCAGTGTCCTAGCGGCAACAGTGATTTTTCGGCCCTGCCCCTCTGCTGCCACTCAGTAGAGGAGAAAGGGAAGAAGGGTCTTGGCAGAATTTCTTGCTCCATTTATAGCAGCTGCTCTTCTCCCCAAGCCCTGCACCACCAAAGGATGCTTTCTCAGGAATCTCACCTGTCTCTTTAGGGACTACCTGGTGGAGCTGGGAGAGAAAAAGCCTGCAAGTAGATATAAACTCCTCTTATATGTGCAGCCTCCACGGACTTCATGTTCTCCCACCAGCCACAGTCAGCATCCACCGATTTCTTTTACCATGCCCAGCATGTCTGCCCCAGGTAAGCAAGTGCTCGCGTCTGTCTCTGCAGGCACCTGTTTCGCCTTACTCCTCAAGCTAGCTGGCCTCCCTGTAAACTAAGCTCTCTGATGAGTTCAAAAAGAAGTCATAAACTTGCAGTTTTCCAGCTGTTTTTGTTTGTTTGTTCTGTCATGTTTTAAGGATAGAAGCAATGCTCTTTCTGTATCATGATTTTGTTTTCATTAATAAATGAACTTGTTTGCTAAAAGGTAAGACTATGAAAACAAATTTAAAACTTTTTGAAAAGTCAACTTTAAAGCGACATTCCAAATTCCAAATTAAAATACTCTAATATAATTTTTAGTTTTAAAACCTAATTAAAGAGTTTTGGCTGTTCATTGGTGTGATTTTTTCCAGCTGTTGATATATCAAGAAAAGTCTCATTATTTCCTAACGATAAAATGAATTCAAAACTAAATTGCAATAATGCACTTAGACATAAACTACACTGAGAATTCAGCTATAATAAAAGCACATAACAGCTGATAATGATTTCTTAAAAGCATTTACTTTACATTTGACAGAATGCTTTGAGAACATCAATTATGTGTTCATAGTCCCCATAATTTTGTTTTACAAAATATTTCCTCAAATCTCTTGGGCGATTACCATAGAGCTAAAAGCTGTCTTAAGATCAAAGATCAAACAGGGGAGGAAAAAAAAACCTGTAATTCTCTATAGCAGCTCATTGATCTTTCCCATCTGCTATGCAAAAAGGAGGTGTATGTTAAGTTTGAAAAAAGAAAACCTTTTTAACTAAAAATGACAGTAAACTGATTCTGGCAAACATCCAGAGGGACTTTTTCTATATGAGCTCCAACTCCCTTTTGCCAAAATATAAACAATATCAACAGGAAAATAAAATCAAGTCAGTAAAGTACTGTCTTTTATTTATATCTTTCTTCCTGTAAATATATCACATGATCAGATTTCTATTATAAAACCACACATGCTAAATGAATTTTCAAACCGTCAAGAGAACATTATAAGCACGAGCTTATGGGTAAATGATGAGAAACAGCTGGAGCAAGACGGAAAAAAACGTAGTTAATTCCCGCCCAGAGAAATTACCTTCCTGGTATAAGCCAACAATTCATGAGTTTCCCCCACATTTTCTTTTATGTAAAAACCTAGAACTCCTGTCTTATATCTTCACCTTGGAAATAGTCAAGAAGTTCCCAGAAGGCAAATGATATGACACATTTTTTAGAGCAGAAGCAGCACTTTTTTATCTCCCGAGACAAACGCTTACAGGCATATCAATAATTATGACCTTTAGTATCCATCAAAGTGTTTTAGAATGGGGTCTGCTTCTTTCCTTAGTGTGCCTTTACCTTGTCCCTCCTCTCGCAATCATTGAGTTGTACACTTAAAACAAGTGAATTCTGTGATATTTACATGATACTCTAATAAGGTTGTTTAAGAAAAAAAAAGAAATAATACTGGATCCTCTGTTGAATCAGTGAGTGAATCTACAAATAATTTCCATTCTCCTTCCTATATACAAAGGTGTGGATAGGTCTCAAAAAGGACAAGAGAGGAGAATAGTCTTTAAACAAATGTAGTAGGACAACTGAAACGCCGTATACAAAAGAATGAATTCATCCCATATATGAAAATTAACTCAAAATGGATCAAAGAACTAAAACTCTTAGAAGGAACACAGATATAAATCTTAGTGACCTTGCGTTAGACAACAATTTCTTAAAGTATGATGCCAAACACAAACAACAAAAGAAAATTTACATCAGTTGGACTTCATCAAAATTAAAAACTTTTATGCATCAAAGGACACTATCGAGAAAGTATACTTGAGACTAACAATAAAATAAAATTTTTTTAAAAAGTGGAAAGACAATCCACAAAATTGGAGAGAATACCTGAAAAATCATATATCTTATAAAGGTCTAATATCCAGAATATATATAGAACTCATACAATGCAACAATAAAGGGACAAAGAAACGAATTTAAAAAATGGAAAAAGGATTTGAACATTCCTCCAAATAAGAGATAAAATGGTCAATAAGCATATAAAAAGGTGCTCAACATCATTTATCTCTAGGGAAATCCAAATCAAACCACAATAAGATACCACTTTACACCTACTAGGATGGCTATAGTAACTTTTTTTAATGAAAATAAAAAGTATTATTGAGAATTGGAACCTTCATACATTGCTAGTATAAAATGGTGCAGCCACTGTGGAAAACAAGTTGGCAGTTCCTAAAAAGATAGAGTTACAATGTGATCCAGCAATTCTACTCCTAAGTATAGACCCAAGAGAAATAAAAATATGTCCACTCAAAAATTTGTTCACAAATATTCATAGCAGCATAATTCAAAACAGTGAGAAAATAAAAAAAAAAAACCCAAATGTCCATCAACTGATGAATGAATAAACAAAGTGGTAAAGCCATACAATGGAATATTATATAGCCATAAAAAGCAGTGAATTCACAATGCATACAAATATCAAATTATTATGTTGTACACTTGAAACTAATATGTTATTTGTCAATTAAACCTCAACTTTTAAGAAAAGGAATGAAATACAATACATGCTACAACATCAATGAACCTTGAAAACATGCTAAGTCGATCACAAAAAAGCACATAGTATATGATTCCATTTATAAGAATTATTCAGAATAGGCAAATCTGTAAAGACAGAATAGATTAGTAGAGAAAAATTAGGAGATACAGCATATCTTTTCAGAGTAACGGAAATGTTCTGGAATTAGATAGTGGTGATGCTTGCACAACATTGTATGCTAAAAACCCAACTATACACTTTAAAATGGTCAGAATGTTTAATTTTATGTTAGGTGAATTTTATCTCAATTTTTTTTAATTGTGTTTTTTTTAAAAATGAAGAAATTACACCTGAAACTTACTGGATTTTGTTAACCAATGTCACCATAATAAAAATTAATAAAAAAAATAAAAATAAAAAATAAAATGAAGGAAGGAGTGATAGTAGCCAGGTTGCAGAACTGCCTTCACTGTGGCTCTTCCCTGGGATCATAATAAACACCCAGTCAGGGAGAGTGGGCACAGCTTATACTGCTGTCAAGGCTTTAAGTGGACAGGAGTTAAGTAGGATTAAAAGTGATGGTTACAGCAGCTAAAAGGCGGTGTGCTTACTGACACAGGCGGACCTGACTTTGGATGGCCAATAGTGGCCATGAAGAAGTCCCACGTGTAGCTGGAGGAAGGAAGGGGCCCTCACTTAGCAACAGCTGAACTTTGGCTTCTGTAGATTAGAAAAGGATTTTCACATAACCAGCTGCAACCCATTAGTGGGTTGTAAAATCAAATTAGTAGGGCATTTTTTAAGTGAACTAAACAAGGGATTAAAGATGAATGAAATAATATACAAATCACAGCTAGTAAGGTGTTATTTTGTTATTTACTGGTTTCAGTTATAAATATATGTGTTTATACTAACTCAAGATGTAAAAGATATTTTTGTAAATTCTAATCCAAAAAAATCTGAAAAAAGCTAGTCTACAATAGCTAGTAAAAGTCTCTGCTGCAGGCCATTATCAATACATAGTTACAATTTATTTACTAACTTCTTCAATAAGAATTTTAAATTATGTATTTTAGCCTATATATAAATAGGCTAAAAACATAATTTAAAATTCTTATACATATATATGTGTGTGTGTATATATATATATGTATACATATATATATATATATATACACACATATATAGGCTAAAATACATAATTTAAAATTCTTATACATATATATGTGTATATATATATATACACACACATATAGGCTAAAATATATAATTTAAAATTATGTATATATATAATATATATTATATATACATAATATATATATTGTGTGTGTGTGTGTGTGTGTGTATATATATATATATATACACAAGAAGTATGTATATATATACTTCTTGTATTTGTGGTAGTCCTATATATATATATATGTATATATGTGTGTGTATATACATATATATATATATATATATATGTATATACACACAAGAAGTTTCATCTAAAGATGTTACATGAAATATCTATAAAATAAACTGCCAAAATTAGAAATACTCATGTGAATATTTTCCTACTAACTTTTCTACTTTTTGGAAACAAAAAGTCTAGAAACCAACCCATTTCTACCCTTTGGTTTTCATCATCATCAAACCCTCAAACTTCACTTTACAACTAGAAAAAATACTAAAATCCCTTTTAGGGAGAGAGTTATCACTCCAAATTGTTATATTCACTTGTTAAATATTTGTGGTAGTCCTAAATCTGAAGATAATTCTGTAGGTTTTTCTTCTTGAATGTACACAGAATGGATATTTGGGCAATTCACAGAGTAACTGGTAAATCTCCATGCTTCCCTAACACGAGACTTCCAGTGAATAGCAGGTTAAAGATTCAAGAAAGTTTCTCTCGAGTGTTCACAAGTGGTACTTTTGTTGCTCCTTACAGTCATATCTAATAAAAGATAGTTCAAAAACTAAAAGGCTACATTTTGTTATTCTATTAGTGCACTTCAACTACAATTTTTACTTTTTGAAAACATCTATTTTGTTGCACAAATTGAAGGCAGTATTTGCTAGAAGACTGAAGATGCAACCTCAGTTCTCTTTCACTTCGCAATTCAATTTTTATTTCATAAATTAAAGAGGAATGTTCTTGTGATATGGTGTCTCAAACTCACTTACTATTTAGAAGTAAAAATACATTTGTTAATAAACAAGCAAGCTCTGCAATACTTTCAACACAAAACGAAGAAGGCATGTGGGGTGCTAAAGACACTACAGTGTTCAGTTTGTAAACATTCGTCAATCTATACCTTCTATATGCTTTTATATATGAATATTAAGCCTGTATGTTTTTACATATTTTGTAAGTATATTACGTATATGTATAACCATATATCTTTATGTATATGTAACAGTTCAATAAAAGTTTTTAAAGAATTGATGGGTTTATAAGCAAATCCCTCGTGTGTTTGAGTTTTTTGAACTGTATATATTGTTGTTCTGTTTCATCTTTTGGATGGGTTTATTTTCTACTTCAAAATTTTTAACTTTAGATATAAAGAAAACTTTTCTGGCTCCATGTTTTATTCAGCAAATCATCTCTACACATGACACATGGCAGTTTTGACATACTTCACTTAGGTCACACAATAAACCATAATAATGTCTTAGACCCCTGGATGGGCACTGTCCAATGGAACTTTCTGCAATGGTGAAAATGTTCTATATCTGTACTGTCCAATACAGGACCCGCTAACCATATGTAGCTATTAAGCATGTAAAATGCAGGTATGTGATTAATGTAGTAAATTTTTTTTTAATTAATTTAAATTTAAATAACCACTAGTGGCCAGTAGCTATTGTACCAGATGTGCGACTCACGAAGCATTTTTCTGTCTTGCAGATATTAACCTGTACTTCATTTTTGTTAGTTATAGAATGAAGTACCTGACTCATGTGACTACTACAGCCACAAGAAACAAGGATCTCAGGGTATTTCTCCCTCATATTTGAAAATCACCTTTTTGTTTCATTAGTATTAAAAGACTAAAATAAATAAGTCTATAAATTTAAGACTAAAATAATTAAAACCACCTAGAGAAACCATTGAAAAAGAACAGTTCCACTAATTATAAGCAGACAGGCTGCTTATAATGTAGTATGTACATAGAAAACAAAAAATCTCTATCACACAGGGAATCCATTGATAGTTAAGGCCTGAATATGTTAAGTAAGGTTGTAAGTCATTACATCTAATAAGATCCTTCTGCAGTAAAACTTTCAGAATGGTAAAATTTTCCCTTGAAATGAGAGTTAGAAACATTTTTCTAAATCAGTATTTACCAAACTATGGAAAAATAGCATAGTATAAGAAATTAAGTATGCCACTGAGAGTGCTCATCACTAAGCTGGTAAATGCTGGATTAAACAGAGATACAATAAAATCTCCCTTTTCTTGGGGAGATTTTACATATCCTTTAATAAACTAATGTTTCTAAGAGGGAGATTATGGAAGGTTTTTAAAACCTAGCTGAACAATAATTACGGAAAATAAAGGTCTTACCAATATTTCTCAAATTTCCTTAGTTATAAGAATCAAATCACCTGGAGTACTTGTTAAATATGTATATTTCCAGGACTGGAGACTTTGATTCAACAGGTGTGAGGAAAGGAATCTTTTTCCAAGTTAAGTCTTATGGTCCAGCAAGTTTATGAAATACTGATCTAGTTCTTTCAGAGTATCCAAAAAAATCTGAAACAATATATACACATACAAACTTACACTGATCATCACACATACATGCAATCAGAGTGCATAAAAAAAAAAAAGAAATTAACAAGTATCGACAAAGATGTGGGCAAACGGGAACACTTTTGCTCCATCGGTGTGAATATAAAATGGGCAGCCACTTTGGAAAACAGTATGGCAGTTCCTCCAAAAATCAAAAAATAAAATTACCATGTCATCCAGCAATTTACATTTCTGGATACATTTATTAAAAAGTTTAAAGCAGGGTCTTGAACAGATATTTGTACTCCCATGTTCATAGCTGTATTACACACAATAGCCAAAAGGTAGAAGCACCCTAAGTGTCCATCTACAGATGGATAAACAAAATGTATATCTACAATGTAATATTATTCAGCCTTAAAAAGTAAGGAAATTATGACACATGTTACAACAGGGATGAACCTTGAGGACATTATGCTAAGTGAAATAAACTAGTCACAAAAGGACAAATTCTATGATTCCACTTACATAAGGTACAAAAAATAGTCAAATTCATAGAGACAGAAAGGTGGGGGCGGAGGAAGTGATGTTGATGGATACAAAGTCTCAGATTTGCAAGATGAAAAGAATTCTGAAAATGGATGGTAGTAATGGTTGCACAACAATGTGAATGCATTTAACGCCACCGAACTATGCTTAAATGGTTAAGATCATAAACTTGATGTTATGTGTATTTTATCATAATTTAAAAAGGCATTGGTTACACAGCTAAGATTAGTGCCAGAGGCAGCCTAGACCCTCTGACTGCCAGGCCATTGTCCTTACCACCAGACAGATAGCCAGGTATCGATCCAAATATAAAGTCGTGGGTCTAGCATATCCTAGGTTTAAGAGGGTTCATTTTCTCCAGTTCTGCTAATTTGGAATTTATAATAACCCAAGGCAAAACTTCAGTCTGCCCAAATTATCTAACTATAAAGAAAGTGTTTACTGATACACAGAGAATATATGTAACCACTAAAGAGATTCAACTTCTGAAGTACTTCCAGCACATTTATTATGTTTCTAGTCTCAGAATCTGCAACTATCATTTCTTGAATTATATTATGGAAGTAAAAAGAATAGGTTGACTTCTACCTTAAATTTTATCTCTCCACACTCTTTTAAGTTATTCCAGCAACAATGCATAGTTTCCCACTCTTAATACTGAGTCCAGTTTGTATTTTATTCAAGATACACTAACAAATGCTAAAAATGAAATGACTAATATGTTTAATATCTTTACATGAAGACAGTGATTACTACCTTCTGCTTTTTATAACTCTAATAGAAATTTAATCACTATAGGATCAGTCAGGGTTTTATCTTCTTTTAACCCAAATGTAATATATAAGGAATAAAAATTTGATTGGCAGATCATCTACTATTACCTCAGACAGGTAAAAATCTAAATTAAATTTTTTTCAAAAAGTCAAAATAGACTTTGAGAGAGGTTTATGATCATGAGCCATCCTACAATTCGGCATTTTTTTCCACCAATACCATCAGTGCCTCAAAACACCAAATGTCACCCATATACCCTGCAAAAGATCCTATCTCAAAAAGGGGTAGGGGGTGGTAATCCTCAATTTACCCTCTAGCTGAAAAAAAGTTAAACATTATTTCTCCAGGCAGTTATGACAGTTTTCAACAGCATTCTTTAAAAAAAGATGGTTTCACTCAGATAAACAGTCATGTTTGTGAGGGTTTTTTAAATTGTAAAATAATGAGAAAAACAGAAGAAAATGATGCCGTCACAAAAACAACCACTGTTAAATCAATACACACACAAAATATATACACAATTTTATTTTTCAAGACCTGGGATACCTTTATATAATATACTCTTATCACTCAATAGGATTATTTGCCCCATGTCACTAAATTTCATTAAAAGTAAATAATAATAAAAGACACCTACCACGAGTTGAGTACTTATCATGTGCCAAACACTAGGCTTAGCCCTAAATTCTTTCATCCTCACACAATACTTGTGAGAAAAGTATCATCACACTCATTATACCAATGAATAAACTAGTAATGACATTTAGGGTCACAACCAAATAATCACAATAATATATTTTTTTAATTACAGTCAAATTTATAGAAGTCTTTTCAGGCAGAACCTAATGATGTAGGAACTCTCTCCTCAGATCAACAAGAACATGTCTATGGGAAAAGAAAGAGCCTGGGGGTGCAAAATTTAAATTAAAGTAGCATACAAACATATTTAAAGTGAAGTCAAAAATCTTGACTTTGTTCTGACTATTAGAACAGTAATTCAAATTCAAACGAGCTGCAGCAGCATCATGAGCTTTCAGAGAAAAGGTTCACAAAACCCCTTGCGTAATTATAGGGTTGGAATTTCTCATCTGTGACCATCTTCCTGGCTGTCCTGGTGTACCCTTTCCTTTGTATTTTCCAAAGAAAGGAAGAAATCCCTCTGTGAATGGAACAATACACTCAGTGCCATGTGGTGTAAGGCTGTCTACGCCTGTTGCCTGGTTTAAGACCTCTGGGAATTATACACACCTGTCAGTGGGGAGCAACCTGGTCCTCCGATGTGGTCATATTATGCAGCAGCAAATTATAGGTAACCCTTAATCTCCGTTTTGTGCCTCTCCTCTCAGCCTGTCATTCGTAAGCATGTACATATTCCAGATATGTGAGGAGAAACTTTTTCCCCAAGACTTTGCAAGAGCTTGCAAGGAAGCTCCCAGGAAGATCCTCAGGTGCATCATTCTAAGACAGTTCTTTCTTAAATCTCATTCAAGGATGTTTACTTATAAAGTACCAAAATACTTTTTGTTTCAAGGTCCCTTCACCTACAAGGCAAAGTCATGGTTTGTGAAATGCTGTAGAATTTGTGATCACAGGGGCTCCAAATTATCTCATTTCACCCTCACGAGAATCATGTGAGAAAAATCCTACTGGTCTACAACACTGATGAGCACACAAAAGCTAACCAAAAACCAGTAAGCTGATATTACTTCTTACTAATGATCTTTATGTAAGAATTGGCCAGGTCACTCCTCTTCCAATATCACTGGCACTTTAAAATCTTCAAGAAACTGGAAAACATTCTACTGGCTCACCAGAAGCACTGAAACAAGGATGAATAATGGCTTCTCATTTTCCTAAATTAACAGCGCGGACGTCTTAGGGTCTAAGTAACTTTTAAATCATATAGAGAATATACTCCTATAAGACCTTCTCATCTGAAAAAGTAAACAGAGAAGAAAGCCAGAAGTCTGACATTCAAGACATTTGTGTTCAATGTCTTGATATAGTCATTTATGAAATAATAATACTTAACATGTAGTGGTTGTTTACTTTTGCTGTACTCCCCAAGTACATTGCACAACTAACTAGTGTACACAAAAATCATACAAAGTGCATTTTGTTGTCATCTTTTGTTTCTTAGTATATGTGCTGCTGAAGTGAGCACGTTGTCATCTGTTTTTGTAGATGAGCAAATTAAGACACACTTGCCCAGTAATTTGTACAGGTAAAGTCAGAGCCATAATTTGAATCCAGGTTGCCTGGCTCTAGAGCACATAGTCTTAACCCCAGTGCTATAATGCCACCTAGAGTGGGTCAAATAGACTACAAAAGCTTACTTTGTATTTTCTTTATTTTTTTATTTTTTATTTTTTATTTACTTTTTATGGTGACGTTGGTTAACGAAATTCACTAAGTTTCAGCTGTACACTTTAACAGTCAGGCATATATATATTTATTTACACTGTGTGTTCACCCCCCATAGTTAGATTTCTTTCTGTCACCACATATTTACCCCATCTACCTTCCCCCTTACTTTGTATTTTCATTTAAGAATGAATTAAAGCTTAGGTTCTAAGCCATTTTCACTTGATTTTAACCTAAGAAATAAAATTTGACAAATGATTATGGAGTGGTTGTGAGGATTCCATGAGTTAGTACACACAAAGCACTTATTATGACAAATAAACACTATAAATATTGGCTAATACTATTAGGGTTTTTTTTTTTTTTTCACTTCTTTCTCCTTAATGTCTTCCATGTTCAAATATCCATTCATTCAGTCAACAAGCATAAAACGCCTACCATGAGACAGGAAAGCACTGCAGAATCCCAGATAATGTACTCCCAGGCTCTCGCAACTCGGCTGAGGAATCCACTTTATACACCCACGTCCTATGCTGTACGATAAGTTCTATAACATACAAGTGCGATGGGAGCACAGTGGAGGTGGTATCCGAGTCATACCGTGAAGTGCCTCTCCTCAGGCAAGGAAGGGGAATGTAATAATCCATCAGAGCTAGAGCACAGGGAACAAAAATAAGGGACCCTTAAGGAAAATTTTTCACTAGAAGACTACTGAAAAGATTTAGTGACAAGACATAAAAAGAGTAAAAGAAATCATAGAAAATGAGAAAAGAAAAAATTTATGATAAAAAAATGTATTGATGTGAAACTGGAGTAAGTTAAAAAAATTTTTTTTGGCCTGGGCATTGAACTAAGCTAGAGGTTTGTAGTTTCCAAATGAATACCCGCTATAGCTCACTGTGCAAGAGAACCATTAAGGCAAACGCTAGTTCCATCCCTCAATGCTTGGGAGAGCTGAAGTAGGGCTAAGAGGGAATGGACGGGGGACCGTGGGAGACAGACTCAGGTAGGAATCTAAAGCCTTGGGCAGGACGCTTAGCTTTCCCACTCTCTGCACCTAACCACTGCACTCACCTAACCTCAGGCTACCTTTTCTAGCTTCTAGGATTCTTGACTACCGACTTCCCATGCAAAGTGCTCCAAGTACACGACTTCAGACTTGTAGCGCTACTGTGTTTAAAACGTCCTTATAAATGAAAAACATGTGGTATCACTGCCTACTTTGGGTTTTGTGTACCCCTGATAGCTGTTTTTGCTTTTTACCCTCTTGCTTCTTGCATCAGCATTTTGGTTCACCTACACATATTTTGGCATGATTTCCTCGTACCTATTTGTTCAACTTCCTCTTACCAATCAGTTCTATAGTTTCATCAAGGAACAATTATAATAAAAGCTAAACTCTTTTTAATACCTTTGAATTTGATCCTCAAATTGGGCATTTCTCCATCTACTACAAGTATAGTATAATGTACACCAACTTCTCTAACAGAACTTAACACACAGTTGTACATCAATAAATATTAGTTGAATCTGAATCTACTTAGAAAGCTCTAGAACATAACTCCTCAAACAATAATAGTCTCCTACAGAATCATACACATGTAATATTAAGAAGCAGCCTCTAAGGAAAAAGACTTGGTAGCTGAGATTAATTTAATTACAGTGCTTTAAGCAGATAATCTAATTTTAAAACACTTGGGAGAAATAAGTCCTAACTCCTTTCTCAGACAAACGGGTTCTAGCCAGCCTGGGACGAGGGAAGGTTAGGCTGGTGTTGGGGTAACTTAAGATGGGCACAGTGATCTAACACTATGTGCTTCATTTCCTTTGCTTTTGCACCTTCTGAAAGAATCCTGTACTCCTCTGACAATTTTAGGTTGCATTTTAAATTTTTATCATAAATTTAAAGGAAGCAGAGGGTATAATTTTCAGCATGGTATATATGTATTTTATTTTTCCAGCTTTATTGAGGTATAACTGACAATAATATATATTCAGGGTATACAACAGATGATTTAATATACATATACATTGTGAAATGATTACCACGGTCAAGCGAATTAACACATCCGTCACCTCACACAGTCATCTTTTTTTCTCTTAGCAAATAACGAGTACACAGTACAGTATTATTAACTATAGTCAACATGCTGTACATTAAATCCCCAGGACTTATTCACCTTATAACTGAAAAATTTGTACTCTTTGACCAACATCTCCCTATTTCCCATACTTCTCAACTGCTAGCAACCACTATTCTACTCCCCAGTAATATGTTAGACTTTTTTAGATTTCACATATTAATGATATCATACAGTATTTGTCTTTCTGTACCTGGCTTATTTCACTCAACATGTTTTCCAGGTTCATCAATGTTGTCTCAAGAGGCAAAATTTCTTTCTTTTCTGTGGTTAAATAATACACACACATATAAATACCACAGTATGTATTATAAATATATTATTGTTGCAACTTGGAAGCTGTTGATTTCACTCATTTACTTGATGAAATATGTCCACCAAACAATCTAATTGCTAAGCCTTTCCTCATTGTCAAATCAGTAATACAAACCAAACTTTCTGTCAAAAGAGCCCAACTTCATTTTTCGATTCAAATGAATGGGCTAATCTGCCTTCCCTATAACCCACCCCCTACACACACAACAATCAAGTCCAGTTCTAAAAGGAATAAGGCATGGAATTCTGCCATGCATTTATTACCAAGATTTAATAAGGCTCTGTCCCATCCTTGATTCCAACCAAAGCTCTCCTTGCTTTGTTCTTTAAAAATTCTCACTCAGGAGCTAAGAATTCTTAAATGGTTCCTTAACAGGATGAACCAGAGGTTTTTACTCCCCCAGGCAATCAACTATTGAAATATTCACGCTGAGTGAGAACCCTAGTTGACTGTCTTTGTCAAGTGGGAGAAAAGCAATTTGTGAATGGAAAGGTAGAAAAAGAGAATGAGCCAGCCACAAGTGCTCTCAGGTAACCAATTTCAGGAAAGTAAATATGTATATTGACCATCTACCATTAAAACTATTTTTGCATGCAAAATCCCTGGAAAGTTTCCATGAAACCCCAGGCATGCAAACACTCCAGTACGAAGACTCCTGATCTAAGAAACAGCTCCAGACCTGAACTCCAAATTGGAAGCCAGGCACACATACCACTAAACCTATCAATCATAATGTCCAAACCATAGAAGCAGAACCAAGATACAGGGCAATATGGTGAAAGCTCTAGGGTATGTAAGTTCGATGACGGGGTGCAGAGCCTGGATTCTAGAATCATAAAGCCCAGGGTTTGGTTTCCCGCTCTACCAGTTATGAACCATGTGGCTTTGAAAAAAGTCCATCGTATCCTTTTTTTTCAGCTTTACTGAGATACAATTGACATATAACATTGTATAAGTTTAAGATGTACAACATAATAATTTAATATGCATGTATATATTGCAAAATGATTGTCATGATAAGGCTAGTTAACACAGCTGTAGCCTCACATAATTACAGTTGTTTTTTATGGTGAGAACTTTTAAGATCTACTCCCTTAGCAACTTTCAAATATACAATATAGAACTGTTAACTATAGTCACCAGGCTGTACCTTAGATTAGATTTTGTGTCCTGCAGCTCTACTAAATTTGTTTATTAGTTCTAACAATTTTTTAATGGAATCTTTAGGATTTTCTATGTAGAAGAGCATATCATCTGCAAACAGGGACCATTTTACTTCCTCTTTTCTGGTTCACATGCTTTTTATACCTTTTCTTGCCTGATTGCCCTGGCCGGACTTGCAACACCATGTTGAAAAGCAGTGGTGAGAGTGGACACTCTTGTCTTATTCCTGATCTTAGAGGAAAAGTTTTCAACATTTCACCATTTGAGTATGACGTTCAACATACACGTCAATAAATGCGATACTCATATTAATAGAATGAAAGATACAAATCATGATCATCTCAACAGATACAGAAAAAGCTTTTGACAAGATTCAAAATCCACTCATGATATAAACTCTCAACAAATTGAGTAAAAAAGGAATATATCTCAATATTAAAAAAGGCCATATATGACAATATTATAAAAGGCCATATATGACAAGTTCTTTAGCTCCTTAAGGGCTCAGTGTCCTTATCTATAAAAAGGAGTGATGATGATGATGTCATGATAATGATGATGATGATATGACAACAATGTTATAAGTAACTGTACTTCACTGAATTGTGAGGATTATATAATATAACATGAGGCATTTAGCCCCCAAACTAGCATATAGTTAACATTTAAAAAATGCTAACAGCCAACAGCTCAGGCTGAGTAAGAAGAGAACTATTAACAGCATCAAGTCAACTCAGACAAAATGGAGACATTTTCAGTTACAGTCCTGTCCTATATGGCTAAAGGTACCTTCCATGAATCTAATCCCAATCAGAAGACAGTTTAGGGAAAACGTAAGAGTTTTCCCTTCTTATCACTGACCTAAGGGATAAACAGCACCCATAAGATTCTGCCATTTTTTAAGCCACTCTCAAATTTTTATGTGAATTTTAAATTGTGTTTAAGGTGCCCAGGGTCTAATAGCATATGACACAGTTAACAACAAAGAAAATGAACTGAAGAGAGCTGAGTTAGAAAACTACTACAGGTGTTAAGACGTAGTCTTTTGCAAACCAAGAGATTAGGAATTCAATTTGTGCAAGTATGGAGGGGACTTCCAGCCATTTGTCTGGGAGGGCTTAGTGCAGATAAGAACTTAATTTGCCTGAATGACCTAGACTTAATGCCACAAACATTCTCACTTCTGAAAGAGGCCTGGAGCTTTGCCTTTTAGTGGACATCCAAAAAAAAAAAAATCCTGGAAATGAAGGAATTAATGACTCACAAAAAGTAAGGCATTACTAGACATCTGTTAAGACTGAACAAACATATGAACACATAACCAATGAATTGCCCCACAGATCAAGTTCATTCAAGATCACAAGCAGTTAATTCCATTTCATACTTTTAGAACTTTGCTAGAAGTAGTCTGACTTTTCATCTTTACCTCCGCATTTACTAAGGTAAATCAGAAGACCTGGGATATAATTACATCAATTGCCTCTAAAAGCAAAGAATGGGTGCTGAAACAGTGAAGAGGATACTGCATAGTCTCCCAATGCTTTTGTGGAAGTACAGCCCAAAATCACGGCTTGTTATACTATTGGAAAAACTACGAAACAGAGTATTTCAACAAATGCAGCAAATAGCAAGTAAGCAGAGAACCAAGACAACACAATGCTACTACAGCCGTAAGATGTGTTACCTCGCTTGTCCAAAAGAAAACTCTAGAAATAATTCTATTCATCAAATAAGAAAAGGTGTAATAATTTATTATAAACAACATAATCCCTTAAAGAATGTCAAAAATAAAAAGGCTATATTATCCAATAAATTCTGTGATTTGGGAGAGAAAAACATATTAATCTTTAGTAAATGGAACTTTCACATTTAGAGATATTATCTAAGTCAGGTGCCCTTCTTCTAAACCATATCTAGTGAGCTAGCTCTTTGAGCTTGTAACAGGATCTCTGGCTATGAGAGGTTTCATTTCTAAAAATTCAATTAAAACTTATCTATGACTTAGATTAGTACCATATGCGGATAAATTTCATGAGCCTCTGTAAGTTGAGGCATCTGATGACACTGCATTATTAAAAGGAATTTTCTATTTCTGCAGTAACACAGCAACTTAGAAATTGCAGCCTAGCTAATTTTATCACACCACAGAACAAGTTCTATATTTGAAGCGATGTAGGTTTCAAGAAGCAATTCCAAATCCTATAAATGAAAATTAAAGTGTTAAATGCATTAATATTATCATAACGTTTCCTTTCGAAACTAGATTTAATTGTAAGGTGTAATTGTAATCTGTGATGTTTTGCCTTTTTCTGAGAAATGGGGTGTGCACTCTACTTTTTTAGTCCTATTAACTTTCTTAATTTTGAATAACAAAATGCAGTATGAAAAAAAAAACTTGTAAAGTCAATACCATAACACAAATACTGATTGCTTCAAGATAGAAAATTGATTATTGACTATAAAAGCCATAGGAAATTTTTAGTCTTATGACAAGAGGAAAATACTAAAAATATTTGATATTTGAAAATAAACCCAACCCCTTTATTCTCTCCCAAATAAACAAGAAAGAGAAAAAGAGAAAGAGAAAGAGAAAGGGGAGTGGGAGGGAGGGAGGACTGAGACCCAGACTCACAGGCCACACACCTGAAGTTGTTTCACCTGTCTTTTAAGATTGATTCTCTCAATATAAGGATGATTCTTTCCAATAATTCTTTTTCAACCTGCTAGTCTACAGAAATACCCACCTAAGGAGATCTAGAAGGACACACACGCACACCATAAATCACAGGGGACAGGTCAGCTTCATGCTTAGTCAATTCTTCATTCGACATCTTTTCCCAGTTCAAGGCAGCCTCGTCTCCTCTGGGGAATTAATTGCCATGTACTCATCACTGGGATTACTGAGTTCTACTCTTTCACATCCAACTTTTTAAAAGAACTGTTTTTCTTGTTTTCCTCCCACTTTTTTCGAATAGAAAAGTTGAGGGGGAAAAATACAATGATCATGACTATACCCTTTCCCCAGATTCAACATTTGTTAACAATCTGCCATGTCTGCTCCACCTGTTTACAATGCACAAATGCATATGTTCATTTCTTCATCTGTTTCAGTTGCAGAAATAATAACTCATCCCTAAAATCTTTGGCATGTGATTCCTAAGAATAACATCTCTTATATGACCACATACTATTACCCTACCCAGGAAAAGAAACGATAATTACATTATATTATCTAGTATGCAGTCTGTGCTCAAATTTCTCCAATTGGTGAAAGGATGTTTGTTATAACTTCTCTCTTCAACCTGGATCGTTCATACATCTCCTTAGTTTCCTCTAGATTAGAGAATAGTTTCTCTGTTTCTGTCTCTTTGTCTGTCTCTCTCTCACACACACACAAACACACATGCACACTCACTGTTTTTTACAACAATGACTTTTTGAAAAGTCTCAGAAAATTATCTTATTAAACATCATGCATTTTGAACTTATGTGACTGTTTTCCTCCTGGAACCATTTACCTTGCTTCTCTATCCCATTTGTTTTCTAAAGTCTTAAAGTCTGATATGGGCTTGATTTGATTCCAGTTAAATGTTTTTTCAAGAGTACTTCAAAATGGTGATTCTCTGTCGTTCATCTATATTTATTAGAAGGCATTCTTCTACAAGAGTGAGCTTTGTTCTCTGGTTTTCTCTCCCTCGCCACGCTACCCTTTTTGAGTACTACTATGAACTAATGGATTTTCACTTATTCAAAATGTTATAATTAATTAGAGGTATTTTTCTTTCTCAATACTCAAATTGTCCCAAATTTGAAAATCAGAAGCTTCTTTAAGCTATTGTTTTTAAAACCTGCGTTTTAATACAATGAGATTAAAGTCATCCCTTTTTTAAAGGTTATTTCTCTACTGAAGAAAATCGCCCACTCATTCAATCAATTCAAAAAAATCTGCTAAGTATTTACCGTGTGCCAGATGCTTTTTTAGGTGTTGGGAATATATCAATGAACAAGAGTCCTCCTTATCATTGGGCTTACATTATAGTTTGTGGAGACAAAAAATAGACAGAGGAATAATTATGTAATATATCAGATGGTAGTAAGTGCTAGAAGAAAAATAAAGCACTGTAGAGGATGTAGAATGATAGAGTTGACATTTTAGATGGGGTAGAGAGCCCTCTGATAAGATGGCATTGGGCAGAAACCCGAATGAATTTGAAGGAGATGCTTGCAGCATCTGGAGGACGAGAAAGCTAGGCAATGGGAAGGGGGCCAAGGCCCTGCCTGGAGTCCAGTGAGAAGGAGGCAGTTGCAGAAGACAAGGTCAGAGAAGAATGGATCCCAACATCCTCAGATACTCAATATGTAAACATGGTTTGCTTTTTTTTCTTTGTTTTTGTATTTTACCGTAAAATAACGATTTTTCTAGGAGGGCATGAGTTAAATGGTGGCCCTCCAAAAGATACAAACACTTCCTAACCCCAGGAACTAGTAAATATGACCTTATTTAGAAAAAGAATATTTGCAGATTAATTAAGATTGTCAAGACAAGTTCATCCTGGATTATCTGGGGCTAATTCTAGTGACAGCTGTCCTTATAAGAGGTGGAAGAAGGGAAGACAGAGAGAAGAGAAGGCCATGTGAAGATTGAGACAGACTGGAGTTATGCAACCACAAGCCAAGGAACACCTCAAGCCACTATTAAATACTCATGAAAGGTAGACCCAAATCAACGAATCATAAAACCCAATATTGAGAAATAAATTTGATCGAGAGAATCAAAGCAATCCCAGACAAAATCTCAGGAGGATTTTTTTGTAGCAATTTGACAAACTGATTCTAAAATTTACATGAAAAGCAAAGGATCTAAAATAGCTAAGGAACAAAACTGAAGGATTCACACTATCTGATGTCAACACTTACCATAAAGCTACAGTGAGTAAGACACTGTAGTAGTGACATAAAGACAGATACATACATCAGTGGAACAGAATAGAGTGTCCAAAAACAGACTCTCATATATTGTCAAATGGTTTTCTACAGAGATGGTATAGTGGATTGAACAGTGTGCCCCCAGAGTTCATGTCCGCCCAGAACCTCAGAATGTAACTTTATTTAGAAATAGAGTCTTTGCAGATGGAATTAGTTAAGATGAGCTGATACTGGATTTGGTGTCCTAATAAAAAAAGAACACATGGAGAAGACACAGAGACACAGACACACAGGAAGAAAGCCATGTGACAACAGAGGCAGAGATTGGAGTCATGTAACTACAAGCCAAGAAATGCCAGGCATTTCTGGGCATCATCAGAAGCTCAGAAGAGACAAGGAAGAATTCTTCTCCCCTGCAGCCTTTAGAAAAAGCCCCACCAACACCTTGATTTCAGTCTTCTGGCCTCGAGAGCAATCAGAGAAGAAATCTCTTTTAAACCACCAAATTTGTGCTAATTTGTTAAGGCAGCCCTAGGAAACTAACATATTTTGTTGTTGTTGCTTGCTTGGTTGGTTTTTATTGAGGTAGAATTCACCTAACATGAAGCTCACCTGATCATGGGCTTTATAGTCAGACTAGCCTGGATTCCACTCCTACATCTATCACTTCCTGCACTTACCAGAGCAAATTGCCAATCTGAACCTCATTTCCTGACCTATAAAATGAGAATATACTCTAACCTATCTCGGGTTTATTAGGATTCCCTGATATAAAGCATGGTTCTCTACTTTAACATGCATCAGAGCCACCTACAGGGCTTGTGTAGACATCATCTGCTGTGGGTCTGGGGTGAGGCAACTTGCATTGCTAACAAGTTCCACAATGATGCTGAAGCTGCTGTTCCCGAGACCACACTTTGAGAACCAAGGCACAGAGACTGGGATAAAACAGATGTTCGGTAAATGTTCCTCTACACTTCCTCCACTCTGCCCTTTCCAGGAGTCAGACTGTCATTATCCCAAGAAAATAAAATACATTTAAATATGTATTATACAATCAATCCTTTAGCAAGAAATAACCATCCCCAACATATCTACTGAGAAAATAAATATATGAGTGAACAGCAGCCAGACCAAATATAAAAATATAACTCTGATCCACAACCTACAACAACAAGCCTATGAAGCCAACTCATTATATACAGTAACCAGCCTAGGAAGTCAGACTGCAGTCTCTAACAACCAATCCAGGAAACCAAACAATAACTTCTGTAACAATTGGCCCCAAATGGCCAGGACTTGATTTATAAGGGACAGCTTCCCTCAGTTTTGCCCCGACTTCAACTTAGGAGCAACAGAGAAAACTTAGGAGCACCCCTAACCAATCACAGGATGTCCTGATTCTAACTGGTCTGCCTATAGCTTCCCCATAAAAACAGCCTCCAAACAGGCACACCTGAAGCCTTCTCTTTTAGCTACTATAAAGTTCTCCCATTCCACTGCCTGTCTTTGAGTCTCTGCCAAATGCAAGTGACAGTAGCTTGACTCCCTTGCTATAGGCAAGCTCCGAATAACAGCCACCATTGGTTGTCCTCTTTGGGATGGTCTTCATTTACTTTCACATCTAGGACAAAGCAAGTTAAAAATCTTCACTTTATTTTTGATTTTGCTCTGTAACTTAAAAATTCCTTCTGAGACAGTGTGGTATGGGAGGGAGGGGCTGCTTTGGAACCAGAGAGACCTGGGTTTCAAAATCTCACTCCTGTATCTATGATCTTACACACATTCTATAATCTCTTTGATGTTCCTGCCGAGGGAAAAATAACCCTACTGCTTAGGCTTGCCCTAAAAAGAGACAGTGAATACAAAGAGGCACACAGTGCCTGGCACAGTGTAAGTGCTTAATGAAGTTAGCTGCTTTGATTAGGCTATGGTTTTCACCATTAAAACATTTAATCCTGCGATCCAATAACCTATTGCTATTGGATTGGGCAGTAATTTTTTTGTTTTGCTTGTCTTTAAGTTATGTTTTTAGGAATACAGAGCCAAGTCTCTCATCTTAGGATGGGCATTCTACGATGGATGTACTGTTTTGACTATAAATGACAGAAAACCACCACAATCAGTTCAAGTGACATCTCAGGCACAGAACCAAAGTACATCCAGGACTCATGAGGTCTGAGTTTGAACTGATAAATATAACTCAAGATACCAGATTACTCAAGAAATGCTTGGTTTGATCATTCCCACTTTCTTCTCAACTGGCTTCCTCTGCTTACTCAGTCTGCACATGGCCCTTAAAAATAGCTGCCCTGAGAAGGTAATGATCTATAACTTAATGGGGATTTGGGTTACACAGGTGAATACATTTATCAAAACTCATCTAATGATATACTTAAGACATACACTTCACTGTATGTATGAGATCTCTTTTCATGTCTGTCTCTCTCATTAATTTCTGACATATCAAAAAAAAGGAATCATATTCAACTCCTAATCGCCAACACTAGCACAAATCCTAGCATGTAGCTGAATAAATGTTTCATTATTAAACAAAGACCAACTTGAGAATTTGAGAAATTTTACTTAAGATTCACTCTGATAGATGTGTTAAAAGTCCTCATTTTAATTAGTGATTACATCCAGTGAATTAATATAAACATTTAAATTGTACTTATTATAAAGAGAACTGTATTTATAAGCAAACAATTAGTGTCTTAATTATGGGGCAAACTGTTCTGAGTACATGACTCTACCACCACCTAGTGGAAATAAATACATATTACCATTTTTGGAAACTCCTTAAAGACAAAAGAATCTCCAAATGATAGACCATGAGCAAACACATTACAAACACATGCACCAGGCACCTGTTAGGTTCTAGAAATTATGCCAGGTTCCATGAGGATAAGCAAAGCTCATGTCTGTTTTGATCAGTGCTATGTCACCAGAGTGACAAAGTGCTTTGCTGGCTTTCAATAAATATTTGTTAGCTGACTGACTAGATTCTGGGATTAAAGGAGACTGAGATATGATCCTCAGGAAAGACGTCTGGCCATCCAAAACCAATAGGGTTTTACTCAGACATTGGAATATTATTCAGCACTTTAAAAATGAGCTCTCAAGCCACGAAAAGACCTGGATGAAGCTTAAATGCATATTACTAAGTGAAAAGGTGCATACTATACGATTCTAACTCTAAGACATTCTGGAAAAGGCAAAACTATGGAGACACTATTAAGATTGGTGGTTGCCAAGGTTGAGGAAAAAGAGGGATTAAAAGGTAGAGTACAGAATTTTTAAGGCAGTAAAACTATTTTGTGTGATACTATATTGGTGAATACTGTCATTATACATTTGTCAAAACCCATAGAACGTACAATACCATGAAGCAATCCTAATGTAAACACTGGGTGATAATGAGGTGTCAAAGTAGGTTCACCAATTATAATAAATGTACCACTCTGGTGGGGGATGTTTATGATGGGCAAAGCTGTTCGTGTGCAGGGGGCATATGGGAACTCTGTGTACTTACTACTCAATTTTGCTATGTATCTAAAATTGCTCTTTAAAAAGGCCTATTTTTTTAAAAATCAATAGAATTTTTTATTCTGACTTTAGATATCCAAATAAGCAAACCTACATCTAATGAATATATCAAAAGTATGATACAGTTTTTAAACACCTAAGTGAATGCTCAATAAATGTTATTTCTTCACCTCCAGGGGCGCATCCCCAACCCCAGTAGCTACCATTAAGTAGCTATAAACAAGCCACAGTTTCTTTGTCGATAAAATTAAGATAGCTACATTAAATCTTTCAGTTTCCTTCCTAATGTAACATTCTTTTAATTTTAAAAGAATCAATTTAAACTTTTCTAGGGTATAGAGAAAAAAGAAAAACTGACATATATGTACAGCATCCCACTGACACCAAAACCTGACAAAGAGCACATTAAAAATTACTGTAGGATCTCATTAATGAATATTAATGCAAAAACTTTAAAAGTAATACAAAAGGAACTCAGGAGCTCTAAATGAAAGATAAGTTATGCACGCAAAGTGCTCACTCCAGTGATGCAAGGATAGTTAAATATTAGGAAAATTACTTATATAAGTAACCATGTAAATAGGTCAAAAAAGTTAATGACCATCTGAGTATATGTCAAAAAAGGATATGACAAAATTTTAAAATAATTCCTGATTTTTAACCCTTAGCAAAATAGCAATAGATGACGATTTCCTTAATATAATTGAAAATGCAATATTTGATATCAGTTCATAACTTTCTAATGTTTTGTTGAAACATTATCGAAACACTAAAACAATTAAACATTAGATGCATTTCTGTTAAAGTCTAGAAGGAAAAAAGAAAGCATACCGTTATTTAATATTGATCTAGAAGTATTAGCCAATGCAAGGGAAAAAGTTGTTTTTAGTATTTATCAAGCATTTACATGGTGCTTGCTATGTGTCAGACATTGTCCTAAGGACTTTATAAATTTTAAATCGTTTAATTCATATACTCTTCATCACAATCCTATGAAGTAGTACTATTATTATCTTGTTTCGCAGATGGGGAGATCCAACATAAGTAACTTGCCCAAAATCACACAGCTAGCAAGTTAGTGGAGATGAGATTAAACAGTGCACCTCACCACTGTGCTATATGAAACTCCACATTGGAAAGAAGAAGGCAAAGGTATCCATATAGCCAAAAAAGCCATGAGGAAAAAAGCTGAAATATTATCAGAAATGACAATTTAGTAGAGTGGTTGATTACCAGATCATATAAAAAACCAATAGTGTTTCTACATGTTAACAATAAAAACTTAGAAATTTTTTTTTTAACAAAAAGGCCATTTACACTACAAAAAAAGCTAACTGAAAATACAAAAATATTTTTTTTAATTTGAAATCTACAACTCTTATTATATCAGTGAACATAATACAATTCTATTTGAAAAAAGATTTACAACTCTGCTAGTTTATCAGTGAAGATGAACTCCAAATTTATAGGAAGTGAGGTACTCAAAGGGCTGGCTCAAAGGTCCCCTCAAACACCTAAGTTGTCAGAATAAGAAGAAAACCAATCCTAAAAAGGCCCACTCCACCTCACCTGCTTGGATCAGGTGAGCATGATAGAAAGCATGTGAGTTTTGTCAAGTAATCTATTTATGCCCAAACTCTTAAGCCAACCCTCAACAAATGTCATCTCCTGTGTTACCAGCCCAGGAGCACAGACAGGATACAGAGTAGCTTTTTGGCTAAGTATTAGTAAACCTCAACTGTGTTCACACCACAGTTCACATTTTTACAATCTAAACAACCAGCTTTGAACAATGAGAGGGAGGAGGGAATCTGATAGAACAAGCACATCTCAGGGGCTCCTATTCCAGTTAAAGGCCTGACTAAAGTTGAGCAGTTAATGCCTGGATGGAGACAGACGCACATCAGGTCATATGTGAGTCCCTACGAACTCAAAAAGAATTCGGAAGCTTTGGCTAGAAATAAACAATAAAGATTTATTCAAGGGTCTTACGGTTTGCAAACCAGAAACACAACGAGGCAGTACCCAGAGTGTACCAAAAGAGAGAGAAAAGCTAAGGGTTCTTAAAGTGAAAAGTAAATTCTTGAGAAGAAGCAGTTCTGCGTTTTTATTAACCTCTAGATTGGTCTGAAACCGCAATCCTCTAGATGACTGGTCTGGGTAATGGATCTCAGGTGGTCCAGATAGTAAACAATCGCTTCCTTAGTCCTTCAGTGAGTAATCAGAGGGTTATCAGGAGGTCTGATGTACATCCAGGCATTAACACAAGACTGGAAAGTTCAAAAGTTTAAATTCCCAGGCTGGTTAAAACAAGCATAAAAGCATTTCCTCATGCCTCAACCTAGTTGTTTTTACTAATTTAGCAGCTTAACTATTGCAACTCCATTTTATTTCTTCACTCTATTCCTCATGAGGAAATTGTTCACACTGCAAAATGATAAATCCAGGGTAAATACGGAGAGATGTTCTTCTTGAAAAGTAAGGATCATTCAACTCTAAAATGAGTTAAGAAGGGAAACTGGGATTCTCTCTAGGAATCGTTTTTATCGGACAGATATGCATCCACACAGAAAGTGCTATGCACTGAAAGGGGGAAAGGCTTTATTGTCAGAGTTAGCCCCTTATTGAAATCGGTCAGCCAAGCAACCAATCAACAATTTATGAAGTTCCTACTATGTGCACAACTCTGGAGTAGTTATAATAAAATGTAAGATATAGTTCCATCAAGAGAAATACTATACGGTTGAGGAAATAGAATAAAAACATGATGAGAACACAAAGCAATACATTAAGTGAATATGGCAAACTACTAATGGAACAATTTCTCTGCTTTCCCATATATGTTTTAGGAATAAGAATATAAGAAACAGTCAATCAGAACAGAATTCTATGTCCTCCAATTTTTAGGAGCTGAAAGGATTTGAATCTTTTTAAATATACAGAGGTAAATAATCTACAGCAATGGTAATAACTGATCAGAGATTATTGAAAACAAAAAAATCTCAGGAATGTTTATTCTACTTCACTAAGACACATTCAGTAATAAATTTAACCACTACTATACATAAGCCACTGTACAAGGCATCTATTAGATGAGCCAAAATAAAACATAAAAATACTCAGAGAATTCTATGTAAAACAACAGGAAACAAGTTCTAAGGGCACTTCTTTAACTACGAAAGACCTGGGACCAAAATTCTTACATTCTTACATTAGTGATGTAAAATAAGCACATTTAGCTGTGTAGTCACCTCTGTGTATCCTGCCAAAATAAAAGCCACACATGGTGTTCAATAAATGTCCTCCCATCCCCAAGATAACCCACTTTATAATATCACAAATGTATAACTGAGGAAGTGCAGGTGATAGTTCACATGAATTCAATTCAGCAAATATTTACTGAGTTATACTATGCTCAGTGCCGGAAATGTGAACTTGAATAAGACATGGACCCAAGTTCTTCATGGGAAAGAGCTCATGTTAGAGTTCTCTTCATAGAGACTAGAAAAGGTATGCCTTTAAAAAGTAAGGGTCCCTGAATCCATCCTGGTTTCCCAGTCATTAGCTGCCTAATCAAGAGGCTAGAGAGCTGGAAAACCACACCGCTTTACTTGTAAAAAGTGAATGGAATATGAATCAGAAGTAAAAATTAAATATCCCTAAAACTATAATGTAGCACTGGTTCGATGTAAAACTATGATAATCAATATCAAGAAATTTTATTTATGCAAAATCTATTACACAAAGCAAGATATGGGCAGCTAATATTTCATTATACTATTACCAAATGTAAAGGATTTCCAAGTAAGAAATGTGCTGTTAAAAGCTTTGAGGACACTGAGCCCCCAAATCCTCTAGAAAAGGCAGATACTGTAGAAAGGCAGATACAGCCTTGAGGCAAAAATGCTAGGAAGTGATAGAATGCCTTCTTTACAATTTGCAGCTAGGTTATTACCCATGATAAATTGATAACCATTCATTAACTTCAGAGCAACAGACAACTGGCAGGCTATTTCATGCCTCAAAGAATTTATGGCAAAAATGACAGGTGACTTTGAATTCAGAAAATAAAATTGATTCTCGGAAATTGTTACTTTCATGCATTCTTCTTTAAATAAACTTGGAGGCAGATATAGGTATTTGCTGCTGATAAGAATTAAAGGTCATGGTTTTTTACATCAATGATAAATGGATTAATGTTTGTCACTTGCATCAGTATGTCAATCAACAATATATAGGTGAATCAGGCATTTAAAATATACCCCAATATCCAATCCACTCTAGGTCATGAAAGGGAAGAATTATGCAAAATATATATTAAAAATCTATTTGTTATGGTGACATTGGTTAATGAAATCCAATAAGTTTCAGGTGTATAAAAATCTAAATTAAAACGGTACGATCAAGATTTAGGGATTACGTTTGCAAGTTCTCCTTGGCTGACATCTCCTTCCCCTCTACCATAATGCTGGTGTTCCCTAATTAGCGTTTTTATATGGTTCTGTTTTCTTCTAATTCGCCCTGTTCCCAAATCAATCTGTACCTAAGGCTTCAGCTATCATCTATGCTCCACTACCTCTAGGAAAACTTCTCTCTCGAATTGTCAACGCTAAGTGCACATCAGCACTACCTGAGTCGCTTTTAAAACCTACCAATCTATCCCAGGTTCATTATATCTGAACCCCTATGAAGTGGTGGTGTTTCATTTACCTCATGAGCAGTCAAGGCCCAGACCTGGTGCTCTTCCAGGTCCATCACTCCAGCCCTCTCCTGATCACCTCCGCCTGACCATTCCACAGGCTCCTCAAACTCCTCTCCTACCTGATACACTCACCTACCACACTGACCTAGACCATCTTCTCCTCCTCTTCCTCAAGGGACCCCAGGAGCATGAGGCAGTCCTTCCTCCTAGCTTCTGTCCATGCCTCCATTAAAGTATTTATCACTATTTATTATAACTGACTGTGTATATGTCTATCTCCATAAGACTGGGTTTGTTAGTTTATTTTAACTTTAGTATCCAAAGCATCCACAAATAGGTAGCAACAGAGGGTGGTGACTGATAGCCAAAAGCCAAAGAGACTAACCAAATTTCCATAGTCAGGTCTAAGAAGTAGCTGCAAGATTAGAAAACTGGTGGCATGGCTAAGGGATGATTAAGCACGTGGACACAACATCAGAGGCATGAAAGAGGACACGGGGAAGGGGACGATGCGCCTGAGGCTCAGCTCTATTAACCTCCACCCCATTCACTGAATGAACCAGACTCATTAAATCCAACCCTGTGTTGGAACATACAGTCCTGAAAAGTCTATCTCCCCAAAGTATATCAAATTTAAGTTCTTTTCACGCTAATTGCTGCAGCTTTTAAGTGGAGCCTTCATCATCTTTGCCTGGACTTTTAAAGCAACATCTTAATTCATGTCCATACTTCCCATTTCTTGCCACTGCAGACTAGGACAGACCACAGAGTTACTTTTAAAAGAACGACTCTCCTCCTCTTACCCCTTCATTGGAAATTCTCATGCAGATCTTAAAGAA
Source organism: Pteropus medius (assembly GCF_902729225.1). Classification (NCBI taxonomy): domain Eukaryota; kingdom Metazoa; phylum Chordata; class Mammalia; order Chiroptera; family Pteropodidae; genus Pteropus; species Pteropus medius. The sequence goes on from NW_024349796.1 coordinate 4,841,925, forward strand.
TGAAGTCTAAATTCTCTACCATGGCCTATAAGGCCCCTCAGCCTGGCTCTAACCAATCCTTCAACCATTCTCGCAATGCCACATTCACACTCAACTGTCCTCTACCAGTTCACAACTTAATTCCTATATGCAAGCTATTCTTACAGGAAAAATGCCCAATTCATTACTCACTCATGATCTAAATTTTATAGATCCTGTAAAAGTCAGCTCAGATGTTACCTCTTCAGTGAGGCTACAGCAGGTGAACACTCCCAGTCATTACTGATTCTTTCCAAAAGTTTTTCTGGAGGTCTTACTACATGACAGGCATTGGCATAAGTATTCCCATAGTACTTTGTTCAAACTTGAGTTATGACAGTTACGATGTATTTAAAAACATTTGTGAATTTATCTTCTCCATCGGTCTATACATTTTTCTTGAAGAACCGTATTTTCTGGTCCGCCTCTCTTGTTTTTCTGACTTGGGTCCAAAAGGGGCCCAGGATGCCAGGCAATGCCTAGCAAAGACTCCCTTGAGGGCAGTTCCTATCTTGGGGGCCCCCGAATCTGGCTACAAGGATAGTGGATATTGGGATAAAGGCCGGAGCCCACATGCTTTGCCTGTCTTGATCCCAAATGAGAAGGATAGAGGCAGAAGTAACAAACAGGGAAAACAGATGAAACTGAGGTATGGAAAAATTGAAGACTAATTTTGAACTAACATCATGAACACAGCTCATCTGTGTTGACTTGGTACACTTTGCTGGAACAAGGCCATAAACTTCAAGGGCAAAACCATTCTAAAATTACATCATATTTATCTTCGTAACAATCCTACAGCCTTGCCTAGTCCTAGAAATGAATGCTGAGAAAGTGTACTGAATTAATTAACATTTTTGCAAGCAATGATTATACATACACACATGTGCTCAATGTGTATTGATATGACACAAAAGGCAAAACAAAGCCACTGGAAACACCGAATTTTTGAACAGGATATCAGAGGAGGCCTAATCTAAAACTAGTGAGTTGAGATAACAACTAGCAAACAGTGCACATCAAAAGCCTAATTTATTCTACCATATGCAAGTCACAAGCAATACTAAAGACTGGACTGAAATTTGAACATAAATTGTCTATCACGTGGACTGAGTATCAGAGGAAATCATTCTGCAAGAAAGAAAAAAAGAAAAGAAAAGAAAAGCAGCAAAGAAAAGAGAAGCAGAGATGAAAAAAAGCAGAATAACATGCCTGGGCTCTTGAAGGCTTTCCAGGCCCTAGTTTAAATCCCTCCCCAAGTTGCAAGACACAGCCCTGCCCTTCAGTTCTGTGAGACACTCTGAATCTTTTTAATGTATTCTTCTTTGCTTAGCTAGCAAAAGCTGGTTTCTGTTACCTAAAAACAAAAATCTTATACCAAACATAAATACCAGAAGTCCTTGGCCTTGCTGCCTTGATTACACTCAAGAACCTCATTGTCAAAAACATCTACTCCTTTGATAACTATTTCATTTCTTACTCTTCTTTCCAACCACCAAATCATTCAATAACATCTACTGAGCACCTACTTCAAGCCAGGCACTGTTAGCACCTGGCAACAGAAAGACAATGAAGCCACGGTCTCTACACTCAAGTTCAAAATCTAGTGCAGTACTTTTTTCAAAATATGGGTCATGATCAATTTGTAAAAATCAATGTAGTTGGTCCAAAGAAGCAGTTTTTAAAATTTGAAGTATAAGAGAGTAAAAATGGAATACATCGCAAGAGATAGGGTTAAATATTGTTTTCTATAACTTTTGTTTCAATTACATGTGTTTGTATTTCTTACTGTGAGTCATGAACAAAGAGTTTGAAAAATATCAGTAGGTTCCTACTTCTTAATAATCTCAACAAAAAAAGGAAGAGGATGGTCAAAAGTTATTCCTAGAGAATTCGTTAGTCCTTTAATTAATAAAAAATAATTTTGATTGAAATATCTTTAGTTCATGTTGATATTACAAGTGCTTGAAAACAATTATTGGTTTGCCTCAAGTAGATTAAACATTCTTTCTTGTTTAGTTTTAATTAGCTAAGCAAATCCTTTACTCTTTGCCTTAAATAGTACAAAGAAAGTTCAAATCAGTATGACAGAATTATTATAAACTCTTAATTAGCTAAATATAAATTTAGTAAGTTTCTGCCATACTACAATGAATGCTGACCAGGCGAAACCCCAATCATCAGAGTAACCGTCATCCTACAAGAGATTACAAGTTAGCCTGGAGAAAAGAAGACCATGAGGCAGAAGACAGCTGTGTTCAAATATATCAAAGGCACACAATGATTCTAAATTGTTTACAGTAACTTCTGAAAACCATTAATGGAAGAGAATGTAAGGGTAACACGTCAAATAAGCCTTGGCATCTTCTGGTGCCTAAGAATTAATTTCTTGTGCCCAAGAATCTGATTTCATTTCAAGGAAAATGAATTCAAACATATTTATTCTCTAATTTAAAGGCTGCCTGTATCGATCAGATAGTGGAAGTTACGATACTCTTGGTTAGTCAACGAGAGTGTTTACTGAACACCCAGTACATGCTGCTGCAGTATTATACAGAACACCATAAATACGGAATGTCATGGAATACTGATATGTTAAAATCCATCATAAAAACTAAGCACAATTTTAGTGTGTCGAAACTGATCATGTTACAAGCATGTTTCTGTTGAAAAAAAAAAAACTTATACAAAGCACGGCAGTCTATGTCCATGTTTTTTCAAAAACATATACTTGTTCACCTGCTATATTAGCATTTGTTTTGTTAAGAAGAAGTATGTAGCTAAAGGTTAAAAACAACGTATGTAAAAAAATTAAAATTGAGAAAATATATTTATGAACATATTTTTTATGATACAGGGTACATACTGCCATTATTTGATTTTCACAGTAGCACATACTCCTAGCTCAAAGAACACCAATGTTCATGCACTCATTCTCATTTATTCTAAATTAATTGTATGTCTGTTGAATTCTAGGGACATAAAGATGAAGGTACTCACAAATTAGAAAAGGAGCAAACACATAAACCTAACTAATTTAATTTGGAAACTGCTACAGAGGAGGCTACGTATTGCAGTATGGTATGGTAGGAGAGCGTGGGAAGCTTCCATGAAAGAAGCGAATCTAAAACGAAAGGCAGACGGTAACCAGGTGAAGATGTGTACGCAGACGTGGGAAGCCTGGCATTCTGAGTACAGCCCTGGAGAGAAGAATCGGCCTGCTGGTGTAGAGGGCAGGGGAATCGTCTTCAAGCAATCTGGTGTAGCTGGAACAAGTTCAGGGCAGAGACCATCAGGAAATGAGCCTGGAGTTGAGGGAAAGGTGAGAACTGCAGGGCTTTATAAACACACTAAGGACTTTGGACTTTATGTCGAAAGAGATCGGGATCCAGAGAAATTCTGGATAGAGCGTTCTGGTGGCTAACAGAGGATGGGCTGGTGAGTCAGACATCAGGAGGCAGCAACACCACGTTTAGGAGGCTGTGGCCGGGACGGCATCCAGGTGAAGTAACAGAAACCTGAACTATTGACAGTAGTAGGGCACAGAGAAGGAGAATTCAAGAAAAACTTAATGTGAAAAGTCAAATTAGCTGGACTTGATTGATCGGAATGAGAGGAGAGAAAAAGAAAAAGGTCCAGAAGTGGTTCAACAAGGCAGGGAAGGACACATGGGCAAAAACTGTAAGCCCTAAACCAAGAACAATAGCTAAGAGTGGAATAAGAATGGGTACCAGGTGACAAGTTAGAAGATTATAGAAATTTATGCAAGAGGTGATGGCATAATGGTTTCACTAGAGTGATGACAGTGGAGATACTGAGACATATATTTCCTTGTGAAATATTTCATTGCTAAAATCAGCAGGCTTTGCTGATTATCAGGCTGATAGGGCACAGGGAGGGAGGGAAGATGTCAAGGATGCCTCCCAGATTTCTCACAAGGGCAACATGATGGTACCAATTACTGAAATAAAGAAAGTGGGAGAAGCAGATTTAAGAAGCAAGATTGAGAATACAGTGTTTTGAACATAATGAATTTCAAGCACCTCTGAAGCATCCAAGTAGACACAATAAAGATATCAAGTAGACAATTGAGTATAAAGGTCTGGAATTCAAAAGAGAGGCCTGTTTACACTAAAAAAATGTAATCTGGGGAATCACTAGTATATAATTAACCACAACCATGCATGAGATCACCAGAGGAAGAGAAACAATATGGACTGAAAAGGTGGAACCAGGAACAGGCATCTAAAACCTAAACTTTAGATTTAGGGGAAGATGAGCCTGCAAAGGAAACTGAAGTGAAGTCTTCGATTGTAAACAAAGCTTTTGAGAAATTTGGTTGTGGAGAAGAGGAGATAATACAGGAAGCCGCCTAAAGAGGAAATATGAAGCTAAGGTAGAGTGGTGCTGTTCTATTTATTTTGGATGGAAGACAATATAACATGTTTAAGTGCTGACAGGAGTGAGTTGGTATAGAGAGAAAGGTTAAAGATATAAGAGAGAGATGATACTTATAAGTATAAATTTCAAGAAGAATGACAAATATCGGATCCAGCATCCATGTGGTGGGCTTCACCCCCTTCTCCAAGATGGTGTTTGGTTAAACGACAGTTTGTGTGCTTTTAGGGCGGTGGCTGAGGAAGCAGGCACCGAGCCACACTCATCCCCCAGATACCACTGAGGAACAAATGGCCCTGTGTAAACTGTTTTGTTTTTTTTTTTCAGAGAACAGTGAATGTTTATTTATTAGTACTAATATCTTACTTAGTCCTGTATGTTAAAGCAAAGAAAGAAAGATAATGGTTTTGCTATATAATCTTTTTTTATCTTGATTTAAGAGATTTAAGATTGTCATTTGGTATATCTTGCTTTAGAAAATAAATTCCTCAAAACTGAGGAGCACAAAATGCAGGGATAAAATATAAATAAAATGAAACTCTCAGCTAAACCTCTTATGTTGTTGTTCGGACACTATTACCCTCCAAGAGAGTAATAAGATGGAAATATACCCTCAACAATAACCAAAAAAATGATAATTATGTGAGGTGAAAGATACATAAACTAACATTATTGTGGTAAGCATTTCATAGTATATACATGTATCAAATCATCATTATGTACACTTTAAAGTTATATGTCAATTATATATCAATAATCGGGGGGAAGGAGAATCCCCAAACACAATTGATGGTTTCTTATCAAGTCTGTCTCATCAAACCCAATGGATATAGCAAAAGATGGTATTCTACCAAATAATTTGGATTCTCTGTCTAAGTATTTGAATTATTTCAGGAAAAAATGGACTAATTCACAAATCTGGTAGTAATGCATTTATAGGAGGAACTATAAACTGCCATCATCACTCCATAGATGACCAAATTGTGACAGCATCTACTTCTGGAACTGTGCCAAATACACTGCTAATAACGCTTCCTATGGCATAGGGAATCGATGCTGATAATAAAATATAAATTAATGAAGGAAGTTCAAAAGTTAGGAAGAAGTACTGAAATAACATCTATTACTAAAACAGTGAGAAGCTGGTATCATTCCATTATTTAAGACAAGAGAGACATAACATTTGATAAGACTGAGTTTTCATACTGTAGGATGGCTCCTCTTCACCATGTCAAAAACTACCCAATATGCTTCTTTTTAAAATTTTCATAAATTCACTTTTTTGATCAATTCTATAATTTTTCATAATTGTAGAAACAGAATAGTTCCATCATCCCCCAAATTCCCTTGTGGTACTCCTTTGTAGTCAACCTCTCCCCCCCACCCTACCCCCACCGTCCCCACCATCCCTGTCAAAAGTTTTTGGGACACTGTGCTAGCACACATTACTGGGGTCCACAACCACAGTCATTTGCGTTTGGTCATTAAGTCTCTATACATGGTAGCCTTTTCATCCTAAACCCAGGCCACAGCCTACCCCTAGTCCATCACTACAGCAAAAGGGAACTTCTGGAATCCCAGCACGACAAAAGCATGGCATGAAGAACCCGGAGCATGTCATATTTAGTTGATTTGCTAGGCCCCTCACTGGAGTGGCCACTGCTGCTGGCCATCTGCTCTCCACCACCACCTATCTAAGGCACCTCCCAAACAGGTGAAGTCTCGCCAACTGCTTCTTTAAACTGGGTCTTTTTCCTCTTCCCACAGTTTCCCTTTGTTGGAAAAACTCTAAGTTATTGTAAATTTCACTATATCCTAGTCCAAGCTTAGATGTTAGCTTCAGTAGAAGCTAAAGAAATTTAGAAAAATGGCTGATTCCAAGGCTGGGGAGAGAAGATATGAGACAAACCTGGAGCATCTTGTGCCAGAGAGCAAGAAAGTGTTCCAAAAAGTGATGGAAGCAGATCAAAAAATATCTGAGCCAGCTCCAAGGCACTCCAATGAGTCAAACCTGTGACAATTTCAGCATCAAAATAAAACGAACAACAATGGGTTATAATCCAATGAATAAAATAGGTTTTTATTCTTTAAACCTACCAGTATGAGTTTACACTGACAAAAATAGACAAATAAATAAGTGAGAAGGAAGACTCTTCCTCTGAAACACTCTCTATAGTATTAAGTAAAGGGACATTATGTGTGCAGTCTACTCTCAAACGGTTTAGGAAAAATAGTGTGTGTGTAGATATGGAAAAAATAAATATGATAAATCGAATATGGCAAAATGTTAAAATTTGCTGAATTTAGGTAAAGGGCACATGAAAGTTCTCGGTACTAGTCCTTCAACTTCTCTATAATTCTGAAATTATTCCAAAATAAAGCATTTTTCAGTGGTTTGACCAATTTTAAAATATTTAAAAATAAGAATGCATTTATACTTAATCTTTAATTTCAACAATAATTAGTAGCTAAGAAAATATATTTTCCAATGGAAAAGATCTAAAAATCAATATGACATACAGCATGAATAAATATTTTATGAGAGGATTAAAGTATCAGCTGGCACAGCAATTCTGCACTGGTGCTCAGCTTATTGTTCCACTTGGATTTCATTTTGGGCTCATCAGGGATCCCCTGAGTAAGATTAAAACACTTTATCTCTTATCTATAAATAGACGGTTACATTTGAATAAAAATAAGTTCTATAAAAATGTAGGAAGACTGCTCCTAAAGTCAACTTGGTTAAGAAGTGCCAAGGTACCAAATTGGGCTCATAACCTCCTTAGCTTTAAAAGCTAATAAGCAGGAAGTTCAATTCAAATATAGAAAGTGGAAGACATTAGACCAATTTTGGTAAAACGAAAAGCTAAAGAAGGTGTTAGTTATGATGTCTTAGCCTATGAATGATTCTATAAAAAAATATGTAAGCACTCAACCAAAATACTGTTTAGTTTTCCAATGACTCCTAATGTTCTTTAAGTAATAAAAATATGGGAAGAATACAAACTGAAGGTTAATCACCCAGCACAATCCACCAAGAGCCTCTAAAAAACACATACACATTTCTACAAACTCACTCACCTAGAACCCATACAGAAAGTGCCATATGTGATTAGAAAAATCAGAAGTTTTCACCCTTGTAAAATAGAACCCAGAGTAGTGACAGGCAGCCCTTTCTGCAATTTAATAAGTAGATATTCCTCCACAGTTGATTGAAGCACATTTTACTTTGTTTTTACATTTTTAATCAAAGTAACATATAGCACATAGTTAAAAAGTCAGAGTACCAAAAGGCTCCCTTGTCCTACTCCCCCAGAGGCAATCATATTTAACCATTTCATCTGGCAGTTATTCTCAATTCTCTAAATAAACTTTTTCCACTACTTTTTCACTTATCACCTTAAAATGTCTATGAAACATTACCTGTTAGGACATGATGCTTTAGGCAATGTCTACTTTGCATGAACACCCCTCTCCCTTCCTCTCAATGTATATCACTAATTTTAGTCCTTCTGTTGGTTACTTTTAAAATATACTTCCAAGTTCATTTTTTTGTTCTATCAACTACAAAATATCTTGGCTCTTCCTGCACAAAATAAGGCTATCAAACCTGTACCCATTCTTCTACATCTCCTCCCAACTTCTGTCAGCTGTACTTTCTTTTCACATTGTCAAGATTTAAGATACACGTTCCGTTATACAGCCATCATTAAGTAAGTCTTCCACACACTGCCTGTAGCAGTAGTTCCTAAACAGCAATGTGCATCAGAATTGCCCGGCAAACTTGTTAAAACACTGACTGCGGACCTCGCCTAGAGGTCTAGGGTATGACCAGAGACTGTGCATTTCTAATAAGTTCTCAAATATAGTGCATGTAGCTTTGTTGGACCATTTCTTCTCTTAATATGCATGCATAAACACACATACACACACACACCAACCCTGTCCAAGTATACACACATACATATGCATGTATATGGATATAATCATGTCTATTTGCGCACATACATATACATAGCTCTCTGCATGTGTGTGTGGTGTGTGTGTGTGTGCTTGGATGAGATTGGCTGCAGTGAAAACAGAAATGTACAAATTCAAGTTACATTTTTTAAAATATCAGACAAGACTTGAAGTTTAATTGTAGAGAACGGGACAGTTCCCTTTAAAGATTTTCCATGCTTTCAACAGCTTTACTATTGTTAAAGACTTTCTGGTCAATTTGGTCTTCTCTGATGAATCTTTTTCATTCCTTCATTTAGTATGTATTTTAATTTTTTAGTTAATCTTTTTTCACGGCTTAGGTTCCGGCAATAGGAAAACCAATAAACTAGGCCTAACTTGTTTTATATCTTGGAGATAAATAGTTATTTAGCAGTTTAGGTCCAGATTATATTTAGAGTAAATCCGATTTATTATGTTATCATTTATTATATTTTTTTTAAACTGGGAAAAGTATAGGCTCCTTTTTTTGCTGATGGGTATTCTGTTCATCTCAGAAAAGAAATCTTTTATGACTCGCTCTATAAATGCACTCTGGGCTTATTTCAAAACATTTTTCTAAAAGTATTGTTTTACAAGTTCAGTTGCCTCTAGCTAGGAATATTATTGACTTTGTAATAGGTCTTGTAGGGTTTCAAAACCCTTTTTTCTGTATTAAAATCAACCCCCTCTCCCATAGCAGACGGACACCATACATGGGCAATCCAAAAGCTATTTATGACTTACATGACTGGTGACTTTGAGAAGCTGGCCACACCTGGCTTTCAGAGTTCTTTGTGGGGCAACTCCTCCAGGTCACAAGTTTTAGAGAGGGAGGTTCTGCCCCTCGAGGGGAAGCCTGTGGTTGTCTGGCACTGGCAAGAGACTGAGCAGGTTCGCTCTTGCTGCCCAATCCCATGGAAGCTGACTGTTGCCACACGCCAAAGCCACGTTTCCTAAATGCTCTATCACTAACAAGGCTGAAATTTTGATCTTCAAAACAAAATAAAGGGGGAGGTACACGGGGTAAAGGGAGTCAGATATGTGGCGACAGAAAGAAATCTAACTATGGGAGGTGAACACACAGTGTAAATATATATATGCCTTACTGTTAAAGTATACAGCTGAAACTTATTGGATTTCATTAACCAATGTCACTATAAAAAAAAATAAATTTAAAAAATAAAACAAAATAAAATAAAGACAAAACAAAACCACATAGCCACTCAAACTTACTAAACCTTAGGTCTACCAAAAGTTACCAAAGACTTATTTTTAACCTAATCCCATATATACTTAATTATAATTAACACCTAAATAAACTAACTGGGATAGAATACAAAATGGTATAATTCTATTTTAGGGTTTTGTCAGCTTTTATCTAAACTTTGAAGTCTGTCGTTTTCCACTACAGAGAAGAAAGACGTTCAGTTTTATACATTTCCTATAGAAACTCAGGAGTAATGAGGCTTGATTATTTTTAAAAATTGATACTAAACAATTATTAACAGCAAAACTTAATTTTACATATATAGAATTATAAAATGTAGGCATTGGGTTTTTTTTTTAATCTTTAATATATAGAGAGAGTTCCAACAGTTAGAGCAGAGGTCAGCCATCTTTGAGGTTAACGGAAAGAAAAGGAGACAGGGAGAGGTGACGGGGGTCGGGGGAATGTTGTCTCCAGGTCATTCTCCCCCATCCTTCCCACTATCCCCTCTTCTCCTTTCCCCCATTCCCTTTCCAAGAAGGTTCTGTTGTATGAAGCAATTCGGTCAAAGATCAGGAAGGGGAAGGCGCTGAGCCAAGGCTAGGGCTGGTGAGAGAGAAGAAAATCAGTCCTGTCTGTGCTATCAGAATAATTGAGGTGTTCCCTTTGATATTTTTGGCAAAGATGGTCAAATCTTCAACTATTAACCTTACAGTGATTTATGGTGCATTAAAAGTTTTTACTTTGAAGCAATAGCTTAAATTGATTTTATTTATGCTCAAAAGTCGTTATCTAGATTTCACTTTGTTATTCTATGACAAATAATACAGAAATATGATACAGAAATATAATACTATTATATGATCCTAAGCTATTTTTTAAAAACTTTTACCAATAAATTAATAGTGGGGTTCATGCTAATGAAATGGGCACTTATTCTGCAATTATACATTTACTGTATACAGTGTATACTACATTTTAAAACTATCTTGCTAACTCTAATGGAGCACATCTGATGAACTTCACTCCTCTAAGCAGATATATCATTATTAATCCTGTTTTACAGATAAGGAAAGTGAGATACAGAGAATTAAATTACTTTGCCAGGGTCAAAAAGCTAGAAAGTATTAGCTTCAGGATTTAAACTCAGTCTGGCTCCATAGTTCATGTTCCACTGGTGCTTCTCAGACTTTACTATGCGCGCAAACCACCTGGAGATGTTAAAATGTACATTCTAGGCTGGTCCAGGGTTGGGCCTAAGATTTTACATTTCCAAAAAGCGTGTAGTCACACCAATGCATCTAGTCCACAGAACATACTTCTAGTAACGAGATCCTAAACCAACTAGCATCAAGAGGAGGGTGATGTTTAACCAAGACCCTGGTGACCTGAGCAAAGAGGCATTTATAACCTAACTTCAAGTACTGAACCAAGGTGCTATTTTCAAGCCATGTTTAGAGTTTCAATTTACATTAAAGTTCAAGACCCATCTAAAATACACTCAATTTGTGCAATGTCCTTTTTTCTACACTCAGAACAAAAACCTATTTCTCTTTATATCCATGCAAATATACAGAAAAACAACTCTTTTTTTCTTGGGGTGAGGTGGGGAGCAGACAAGCTTTTCAACTTGGCATCTCACAGAACATTACATGTAAAAACAGACATGTCATTAAGACACAAAACTCTTTGACTATTCAATTCTCAAATATGTCACAAAAAGCTACAAAAGACAGCTTGTCTCTGGATTACTCCAGCTCAGCAACTTTTTAAAGGATGGATTACAGAAAGAAATTGTTCCAACTAGTCATGCCACTCTATTACAAACAACGTGCTTTAGGCCCTTACATTTAAAGACACCTCTGGCATAACTGAAACCCATTTGCTTCTTTGAATCTAGACCAACGTTAAAATACAGTTAATTCCTAATATACTTACCTCATTTCTCTTTCAAAAAATCACTGTTTCTAAAAATAATCCTATAAAGTCTCTTTTAAGGACTAGTCAGAGTCTTCTTTGTTTATGCATTCTATTCTTCCTCCTTATGTGATACCTGAATAAATGCAATCAAGGAATTTATTAAATTCTGAAATTAAAAATTTAGTCTTATTGACCAAATAACTATTACAGCTTTCTCTAAAAGGCACCACACTTCAAAAAATTCCCATATTCTAAAATAATCTCTTAACATGCATATATTCTAAAAAGAACATATTCTCTTTTTGAAACCTACAGAAACGGCTTGAAGAAAAGGGTAGATGGGAACTGTTATTTATAGCAGGCCTACCAGAAAGTAAGCAAGGCTTGGCAATAAGGTGGACCTGGGTAACATTCTGGGTGACAGCCTTAGTGACTGTGTAACCAATGGCAGGTTTATCTAAACTTACTATGTCATAATTCTTTGTTTTGCATATAGTAAACACTCAACTACATAGTTATTATTGCAACGGATATTACAGAACCCTTTTGATAAAAGAGAAAATTGGAGCTCATGGAATTTATGCAACTTGCTGAAGGACATATAATAACTGAAAAAGCTAGATACATCCAGCTCTGCCTGACCCCAAACCCAGGATTTCTCCTCTGACCACGTAGTATTGCATTTCTGATGCGGAGTTATCGATTGCTTAACTGAGATAAGTATTTCTCACATACTAAGAATGGATCTTTAATTTTTAAAAGCCTATATCTGTACTGTAGCACAAAAACCACCTACATCTATACTATTGGTACTCAGACAACCGATTATTAAATATCGACTAGCTGCAGAAAAAAACATAAAAGTCAGTCTCAAGTAACCTAACACATACACAGAAATGGACAAAGATGGCTGAGAAAACTAGCCACTGAGGCTCTCCCAGGTTTTCACTTCCAGTGGTTCATTCTAACAAACATCTGTTGAAGATCGACTATGAAAATATGGTGCTGAATACTAAGTTATATTTTACCAAACATTATAACTACAAATCAGGACAACTTAAAACTAGAAAAATAAACTAACCTAAATCACAATAAGAGTATCTAATAACTGATGCTTTAAACGATAGAAGATTTAATTTAATTGCATCTCAGGACATTCACCTACAAGTGTAGCTACATATGGATACTCTGCATACAAGTGTCAGTGTACGTGTCTACGCACATGCAAGTGCACAGCTGTCCTCTATCCTCGAGGCCACCCAGAGTCATGGTTCATAGCTTGGGCTTGCGGTCATAAAAACCTGAGCTCAGTATCCAGCTCTGTCACTTACAGTTGTGTGAGTTTAGTCAAGCAATCACTTCAAGTCTCAGTCACCTCAACTGTCAAATGGGGATAAAAATAGCACTTACTTTATAAGGCTATTCATTTAATACACTTTTACTGAAGGTATCCCTTGCCAACTGGCATTATGCTAGGCACTGTGGATTAGGTATAAAAACACACGTAATGTGTTTGGCATGTGTCAAGAACAAAGCAGGGATTTTGTCTGTTTTGTTCCCTGCTGGATTCTCAGTACCTAGAACAGTGACTGGTGTGTAAAAGGCTTGCAATAAATACTGAACAAATTGTTCAGTGTCAGGTGGATCAGAAACTGTCCCCTCCCCAACAACCCTTGTTTGGATTCAACCTTCTCGAGCACATACATTGGTAAGCATCACTGAAAGCTCAAGTCTCTTCTTTTTAATAAGAGAAGTCTAGCTCCTGAGACTCCATGTTAGATTTTCTGTCATACATGTTTAAAGTACTTTTAATTGAATATTTTGTAAAATAAAACATTAAAACATTCAAAGAAGTATAATGCACCTTCATGTACTCACCACCTAACTCTAATAATTATTAACACATTTTTTTGGTATTAAAATATTGCAAAAACCTTAGTAGGTTAAGACTAATGAAACCACCTACCTATTCACACATACCTATTAGTTCATAGTCTAAAAAAAAATGGGGGCGGGGTATATTTATGTTCTCTAATACAACTGTGGTTCTCACATCAGCACTTTTACAAGATGATACTGCATGGCAAAAATCAATTTTACTAGCAATGAGCATTCACGGAAAACATAGTCATCAATCTTCCCTTGCCTTCCTTCCACTCTGCTATTTTGGGCCTTTCTGATAAAACGAAAGAAATTCTCAATGCAATCCATGTAACCTTCTTTTTTCAAAAGATCTCTTTAGATCTCAATTTTTTAAATACCAACAGAAAAAATGGTGCTACCCACAGATTATGGATGTAATAAACCTGTTCCAAATACCTTCCGGTCAATATGCTGTCTTTTTTCTGAGGAGCTCAAAAACTTCCAAAATTTTTATCATCAAAGTGATTCTCAATTTGCCATGAGAGGTGACGTGACATTCTGGGTCAGGCCAGGGCATTTCATCTTTACGCTAATGGTCTCATTCAAGGTGTTGCATATAAAGGTGCAGCAGCTCTCCTCACTGATCCGATCCTCAGTGTTACAGATACATATTAGAAACTTTTTATCACTCTAGAAATTGATTCATACTGTGTCTGTATCCATCGCATACATAAGCATCCACGTGGTACAAGCTAGTATGTTATCTCTCAGGTTTTTTTCACAGCTACAATGGCTGATGGAAGTCACCCCATTCTCTTTCCTGGCCCAGAGTAGGCCAAGTACAAGCCCTCTTTCCCGCCTCAGATTAGCAGCCAAGGTGGGCTCTCCACAACCCTCAATCAGAGGCACAAGTGGCTCTATCACATCAGGACCTACCCAATATCAGTACAGCACTTTTTTCCTACAAAGTGGCCAACTCTTATACTAATGGACATATAACTTTAGCCAATAAAATTAAAAGAACAAGTGTTCCACACATTTTATAAACACAATAACTTAGAATATAGTGAGAAACAAATATTGATCCAAATTCAGCTGCAGGCAAATCAAAGCCCTCTACTTCTTAGTAGGAGAAATGTCCATTAAGATCCTGGAAACTGCTGGTCAGAGACAAAAAGAAGAAAACATTGCTCCACAAGCAAGCATGGACCAAAGAACCGCTAAGATTCCCAAGCGTCTATGGTTCTAAGCAGATTCCCAGAGAGATCAACTAGTTATCCCAAGTCTCACGGTTCTTCTGACCTAGACCACCTGTTCTTATACTACCAGGTTGACCTCACTGCCTCTCTCTTGAACCCAACCAAAACCCAGTGGCACAGTTAGAAAGGATTTACTGTTCAGAGCAACGAAACTGATTTTCTACTGCACCCAAGTAACTTTTTTTAACGTTCTTTTTTAAGTTACCAACGTTAAGGTAATTAAGGGAGGACGTCCCCCTTGATGATATGTATACCTCAGTTGATGTGCTTTAACATTAAACTTGGAATTAAGCTGTTGATAAGTCCTTGAAATCTGGTATTCTCATAAAACATTCACATTAATTCAAGCAAAACATTAAAGAGCATTACCTAATGAGTCATACTAAAATGGCAATGAAAAGAACAACCATTAAGACACCCAAAGCACCAGTTATCACAAGTTATCATTGACGGCATGAAAATATGTTTTAAGACTAACTTCAAAATACTTACCTGAGTCCCCAAAGGTACTCTGTTCTCCCCCTAAATACACAACATTTACCAAAGCACCATTGTATGCAAATACAAAGAATTCTTTCTCTAAAAATGAACTAAAGAACTGTTTTGGAAGAACAGTCACTAAGTTACCTCTATTGCTGACCTAAAGGCTTGAGGGGCCATTTATGGGAAAGGGGATTGTGTAATTATGTAATTATGTTCTCTCATACAACTGTGACGCTCACAGCAACTTTCTCACAAGAGCACGGAGTGATTAAGATGGCACAACATAGAAAAAAACAGCAGTGAGCGTTAACAGAAAACATAGTAACTGGTACCTGTTTCTTTCTCTCTCTCCCTCTTTCATCCACTCTGCTATTTTGGCTCTTTTTCATAAAAGTAAAGTAAGACTCAATGCAATCTAAGTAGTTTTATGGTTAATTCCAAATAATGTTTCATATTTTAGTTAAAAAAAAATTGTAAAGGCTTTCATATAGCTATTACTGAGAAATGCTACAAATACTCTCATTCTAGTAGTATTTACTTGGCCCTAGTGTTCTCAAACTTTAGTGCCAATAAGACAAAAAGTAGGCAAAGGCTAGATTCCAAAAGGAATGTGTCTCTTCTACAGGTAAGCAGGTCTTAAGATCTGGTAGGTAATAGCATTATCCAGTTAGTTTGGTAAGAATGTAGATTCCTATACCTAAAACAGTAGATATTCTGAGGAGAAGCACAGATTTGTAATAAGCCCTACCCCCAGCTAAATCTAACAGAGGTGAATGGTGGGTCATGCTTTGAGAAGCAATGCAATATTCCAGGTAGTATAGTAGACACTCCCATGTGTGCTCTTTCATTTAATACTCATGAAGATCACATGAGGTAAACAGTATCTTTATTTTATGAATAATGAAACAGAAGCTCAGGGGTTAAGATGCCCAAGATTAAATTAGAGAAAAAGAACAGAAGGGAAATTTGCTTTATTAAATAGCAATCTCAGAGTGACCTAAAGAAGCTGGTGTTCTAAAAATCATTTAAAAATAAAAATAACAGAGAGCTTCATTATCTTGTGTCAAAGATACAGAGAAGTGAAAAGCTAATACTGAAAATTATAAATACCATTTAAATAACTGTTCAAAATGCAACTCACCTCTGTAGTTGGATATATGATAAGGCTGCGGTAGAAAGTAAAAGTATATTGGTATGAAGTCACCTACATTTAAAATTTACATTCTTTGAGCTTTCAGTCATTTTTATATGTAAATTAAATACTCATCTATAAACACTTATTTTGATATAAACTTATTGGTGACTACATAGAATTATAGTTTTGATACTGAGAATTCAGTATGTGGCCAAATTATACTAGCTCTCCTAACCAGTAGTACCAACTGACCAAGAGTGATAATTAAGGGATGAAGAAAGTTTCAAAAAGTATCAGGAAAATATAAAATATCTCAGATGTTATCTGTAGACACAGTGCTCTGAAAACCCTACAAGTTTTAGTCACTGAGACCTTTATAAAGCAACTGTGTGTCTCAGCACTGTGCTAGGCTCTGGAAATACATAGAAAATAAGACTAAGTCCCTGTCCTCAAGGAGGCTAAAAACCAAAGGGAAAATAACAAGACCTAATAATAACCAAATTAGTGCTAAATTATGTAGTATTACCTCATGCCACAGATCAATGAAGGAAATCAATGAGAACCAAGTACTGTAGAGCAGTGGTCCCCAACCTTTTGGGCCCAAGGAACCAGAGCTCCTATGAGAATCCAGTGTCTGACGATCTGAGGTGGAGCTGAGGTGGTGAGGCTAGCTTAGCACTGGGGAGCAGCTGCAAATACAGGTGAAGCTTCGCTTGCCCACCGCCCACCGCCCACCGCCCACCGCCCACCTCCTGCTGTGCCTCCGAGTTCCTAACAAATCACAGACCATACTGGTCTTCGGCCAGGGGCTTGGGAACCCGTTGTAGAGCAAGGAAAGATCGTCATTAAGTATGCTTGCCTATTATATACCAAATATTTCACAGGTGTTATCTTTTACTCCTAAGAATAACACTGAGGGGCAGGGTTCAAGATGAGGAAAACTAAATTCAGTGCAGTTAAGCAGCTTGCCTACTCACATAACTAGATAACACAAGGGAAAGAACCAAAGCAAAGGATGCCCAGTTCACAAGGCACTGAGGAAAGCAGTCTGACTAAGAGAGACGGTATCCTGGGACATAAAGTTGGCCAGAGTTGGCCCAAATTAGAAAGGACCACTGTTTAAGTTTGATGTGATAAGAATCAGTCACTAAAGGGATATTTAAGGGAGACTAATATGGCAGTACCTCATAGAACAGACTGAAATAGGAAAGATCTATAAAAAGATATAATCAACCAGTAAGAAATAGCTGTAGCAAGGAGCTGTCCCTAACTGCCAGAGCTGGCCTGGCACTATCAGCTATGCTTTGGTCTCACTAAAAACTGGATGACACGGCTAGGCTGTGGTGTTCTCCTGTTGAAAATAATTTCACAGAACAACAATGTTAGACAAACCCTGGGTAAGTCAAGACAAAAACAAGACCTCTGTAATTAAGACACCCAATCATGGAACTACCCCTACTCCTTGACACCAAGCCAGACAGAGCAAAGCCCTACTTCCCTGAACCCTCCCTAAATCATCTGACACAAGCCAAATCCTATAATAAATCCCTTCTAACATCCTCTGAGTCACCCCACAATTCCCATGGTGTGTGAGTTTTCGCATTGCAATGAAGTAATAAACCCAACTTTGTTCAACTACAAGTGTGTTCTTGGCAGTCACAGACAGAAGTGAGAACCTGTACTACGCTGGTGGCAGTGGGACTGGAGGAAAGAAAGAGACATTTCCGGGTTAGAATGAAAAGAACTAGTATCAGACAATTAAAGAGGAAAAAGAATCAAGACTCATGAACCCCTCTGGCGAGTGGAACTTAAGAGTGAATCTAGTAAAATTAGTTCCTTTTTTACAAGCTGCATAAAAGATAAAGACAAAAATATTTAGTAGGCAATTTAGAGATTAAAGAATAATGACATCTGGGCCCCAGCTCCAAAGATTCTGAGTAAATGAATGTAGCCTGGGCATCAGGATTTTTGAAAGCCCCCAGGCAATTCCAACATGCAGCCAAAGTTGAGAATCACCATCATAGAGAATGCCCAAGAGACCCAAGGAACTACTGGGGCAAAATGCTAAAATGAAAAAACTAGCTTGAAGACTGAACAGGGTTCCCAGATACAGCGAGAGTAATGAAAATGATGAAGAGGCCATTATCTTTAACAAATGACAGAAACCAGACCTAATGGTAAGAGAGGGTTAGATGACCGGGAAATATGGTCGACCTGTAAAGACAATACTCTGCATTAGCAGAATCTTCAAGAGGAGACTTTCAGTCCTCGGAGGCTGCTGCCATAACAGCTACAACTACGACTACAAATAAATAGATGTAACTGAGTACAGTCCTCCATAATTGTGTACAGAAGTGGATTCGCCAAGCCACTTTTCCTCTCTGGTGTTCCCACACTGCCATCTGGTGGGTCAGAACGGCAAGGAGCCAATTTGAACTGGAAGTGATTTCTGGGTGGCTGTGAACTCATTTGATTACAAGGAAGGTGATAAAGAGTCTAAATTCAAGGGTTGAATCCTAACATTTTCCTCTGGTTATTTGGAGAAGATGGGCTTAAGGCACAGGGTTTCTCTGCAGGGGCGGGGGGGAGGATAATGAAAATGGTCCGAAATTGGTTGTGGTGACGCTTGCCTACATTTTAAATGTATTGAATGCCACTGAATTGAACACTTAAAAATAGATAAAGTGGTAAATTTTGTTACCTTCTATAACTTTAAATGGGTAGATGGCATGGCACAGCCGTGTGCCGCTTAATGAAAGACATACTGTGAAATACATCATTGTGCAAACACCGCAGAGCGCACTAACACAGACCTAGATGGTACAGTAGCCTGCCGCACACCTAGGCTACACGCTACGGCCATCGACCCCAGCCTACAAATCTGTACAGCATGGTACCGCAAAACAACACGAAATTAAATCAAGCGCCAAGAGAAAATGATGCAATCAAGAGACGCAGTAAACACGGGCTATATGAGGCTGTTGTCAGCATAACACGGCATACTGTTTACATCAAAGTTTTTTCAAAAGTAGAAAGAGTACATACTAAAATAATGATAAAAGGTATGATATAGTAATTACATAAGCCAGTTACGCAGTCATTTATTATCATTATCAAGTATTATGTACTATACATAACTGTATGTGGTGACAGCGCAGTGGGTTTGTTTACACCGGCATCAACACGAACACATGAGTAATGCATTACATTATGACAGCGACCAGGACACGAGGCAGTAGGACTCTTTCGGCTCCATTATAATCCTATGGAACCGCCATTGTGTATGTGGTCCGTCGTTGACGAAACCGTCATTACAAGGCACAGGACTGTACAGGAATTATATCTCAATAAAACTGTTAAAAGAGTGGCGCCAAATACAGAGATGATCTCCAGAATTGTAGAAAGATTAAAAAAGATATCACAAATCATTCGATCTCTTCCTTTCAAACACCCTTCATTTCAAAAAACGTAAAATTGAGGCCCAGAGAATTAAATTGCTTACCCTATTCACCCAGACAGTGAAACCCAGGCCAAAAGAAGGAACGATTAACTTATTCAAAAGTCTCTTATCTCCCAATCCTGAGAAGTAATTTTTTGTAAGCTTGGTCCTTAGCAGCGCTGTCTTTTGCTGCATAATTTACTTGGTGATCTCTCCCACACCAATGACTTCAACTAGCAGTTGTATCACCATTATTTCAACAAACCGAGCTCAAAACCCTGCACCATCCTCTTCTCCTTCCTCACCGTAAAAATCAAGTCAACAAATTAGGTCAACTCTTCTCCCAGGCCCCTCGCCACCTCCTAACTCAGGCTTCATTACTTCCCACCCAGAGTAAAGCAAATTTTCTCTTAACTGGAATCCTCATCTCCAGTTTTCCCACCTCCTCCCCCATCACAGAATTCACCCAAATCAGTATTCTCGTACTAATCTTCCATAATTTTGTGCATTTCATACTGCTACTCAAAAATCTTTATGGGCTCCTTAATACATACAAATTAAAGTTCAAATTCTTTAGCCTGACCATCAAGTCCTCCTGTATGCCGAAATCTATTCCAAGCTTATCCCCTGTAATAACCTCCTACACAAACAACAATCCAATGCAGTCAAAATGATCTACTACAGAATCTATATGCATTTCGCTATTAGTTATTCCCTTGTAATTATTATCTATGCCACTTATTTTTACTTTTTTTTTAACTTCCCAAATGTTCTCAGCTCAGGATGTGCATCAGCATTACCTGTGGCGCTTTAAAAGGATCCTTAAGGATGTGGCCCAGACAGCTGGATATTTTCAAAATTCTACAGGCATATTTACAAAAGGAGTAAAAACAAATGATTCATAGACTTTAAAGTCTTTTATAAGACGCTTAAATTTTCAGCACCTAAATGAAGTATCTAATATTATACAGTCAAAAAATAAAAAATTAAACTGCCCAGAAAAACTGTTACCTAAATATCCACACACTCTTTTCTTAGTCACCTGTATAACATAAATCTTTCTAATTAACATCTTCCTAACAAGAAGTAAACACAGTAACGAAAAATGCTAACAACAATTAAAGTTTAATATACTCATCAAATTCATCTGAGAAATATCACAAGCATTCAAATTAAAAATTCAATTTAATACATGCTTGTCCTACATATGACAATCATTTAAATGTGAACAGAACATGCTAATATAAATGTCCAGTTTGAAATTCAACATGCAGAATTATTTATGGATATGATAAGTAGCTTGTCTGAACCCAGCTGTGGCAATTTCACCTTAGCCCTTGAATATGCAGAGAGGGGAGTCAGTGAAGATGAAAAAGAAAGATAGTAGTTGTCAACCCAGACCATACATTAAAACAACCTGGGGAGCTTTTAAAATTGCCATGCTCAAGCCACACTCTAAACCAATTAAATCAGTATCTCCGGGGTGGGACCCATGAGTATTTGTTAAAGCCCTCAGGTGCTTCCACTGCATAGCCAACGTTGAGCACCAATGAACCAAAAGAGAGTCCCTCAGAGAGAAATCTAAAGATGAGAACTATTCCAAAGCAGAGACAAAGAGGAAAAAGTCCCAGGACGCAGGTAAGTTGCTTTCTCTTATTAATTTATAAATGATTCTATATATTAAGGATATGTGCTTTTATGTTGCAGATATTTTCCTGTTTCATAGCTTTTCTATTATAAAAGTTCTTTGACATAGATGTTGTGAACTTTTATGAAGTTAAATCTGTCCATTTATCTATTTTTCCCCCTTATGTGGTTTCTCTTTTTATTTTTGCCTCGAAAGCTAACAACAGAGGACTTACTAAACATGTCTTGATCAAAGTAATGAAATTAAAATCAGTATAAACCTAGAATTATAAATGTCTTAAATGTTTAAAATTAAACATGAGTAGGCCATGTTAAAACAGTCAATGGGGAACAAGTTAACTTTAAAAGTTAAACTTTCCTGAATTTACTATATTTTAACAAGTAAAATAATGGCTTTAGTTGTCAATTTTTACTGTAAAAATAAAATGTCAAAGGTGTTTATTGCATGGGTTATGTGCCTTTTCAGGAACTGTTCAGAAATATAACTGTTGCTGGAAAGAAACCATTCAAGTTCTAAGATTAAAATGAGATATTAAAAAAAGATTATTCCACACAATCACATTTATTACTTTCATCCTACCAAGCAATTATTATAGCAAAAACTAGGTGGGGAAATCATTTGCACAAAGTCTTCCACGACAATAATTCCCATTATAAGTAGATGAACAGGCACAATTTCTCCCCCAGATCATCACAAATTCAAGTAAGACTGCCAGTTTCGGACATAAGTTTTGGTTCTTAATGTGAATAACATGGTCATTACTAATAAAACACTGTTACCGTATTGATTTGACCAGTGTTCTGTCCTTACAGTGAGTTTTACATAAACATTTATGATAAAATTTGACTTGCCACTTTTGGTCAAATTCAAAGCAAAAGTTATGATAAATGTTTGGGAAGGTTCACTCAGGAATGTTAAGTTTTCATAGCTGAAAGCAAAGTCACTACTCTAAGAAATGTTTGTGTGCTTTTCACCCCATTGTCCACCAGAGGGAGCATCGTATCTAATTAAGACTTCATGGGGAACTCCCCCATGGCTAATGGGAAATCATGCAAAACTTGATCTGCAAACATTGTAGATGCAGCATATATAGAATTAAATGTCCAATCAAATAAGATTACCCCAGAATAATCTCAAAAGAAATGTTTATCAAATAACTGGACTATAGAGAACTTTAAGTTTAAAAATACAGAAATCAGTTTAATGTAAATACAAGTTATGCAGATATCTTGAAATTGTATCCAGAAAATGCATATTCTACTTCAGTAAGTCTGCGGTGCAGCTTAGAACTCCACATTGCTAAGAAGCTCCCAGTTGATGATGATAATGCCGATCCACAGACCACACTTGGAGTAGCAAGGACTGAATGACACTGTTAGCTGAATTTCCAAACTCACATCTTCAACTCTGACATAAAGTTAGGGAATGACTAGTAAGAAGGACCCTAAATTAAGGGCAAGTAAGGTTAAATGAGGTGTATATAGTTGACAAGGGATGAACTGAGGTGGCTTCTGCAGTATATTAACATAGCCACCTGGCACTATATTTCCCCGAATTCCCCCTCTATATGATTCTAGGTTAAGGTTGGCCACAAAAGACATGTGCGATTTAGAAGGGAGAAGTGAAGCAACTATCATTATGTTCTGAAGGTTTGTGTAGGGTGCTAGGTACTGTTGCAGCTTGTATACACTGTCACAGTTGGCCTGAGGCAAGAGCCTTCAAACTCTTCCAGCTTCCCCATCTCTTCCTGAACCTCTTCCAGGTCGTGGAGCACATTAAATAAATGGTTCTGTGGCAAAGGGCATTAGCAATTTCTGCAGACCATCAGTGTCACTGAGGGAGAGGGCAATGACAGACACAGGTTCCAAGTTGTCTTTATTAATTCCACTGAGACTCGAACTTGTTCTTGCTTTCCGCCGCTTGACATCAACTTATCTTTCTAGCAGCTCTGCTTAGTGTCTTCAGGCCCACCACACAATACAGAGCCAACAACATCTATCCCAAATCTCACAGTTATGCAAAGTCTAATCTCTGTCATTCTTATCCTTTGTCACTCAATGATTCTGCTTCTCTGATCAAACCTTAACTGATATAAGCCCACTGATAAAAATTTCACAACAATGAAACATATTTATTTTAACAGTGTTCTTCACTTAAGCAAGCAAGCCTGAAATACAAGGAGACTTATATAAACTTGGTTCTATAGTCTCAAGTAAATTTATGGTGGAATATTAATAAGTCTAAGAGGGGTAAATTATATGACTCTCCATAGATGATAAAGTTGCCTTCTGTGGATTCAACACCTATTCTTTTTTTTTTTTTTAAGTTTATTGGGGTAACATTGGTTAATACGATTATAGAATTTTCAGGTATACATTATAATTTGACATCTATATATTCTATTGTGTGATTACCACCCAGAGTCCAGTTTCCTACAGCCACCATATATTTGATCCCCTTTACCCACTTCATCTTCCTCCAAAACCCCCTATATTTGACCCCCTTTATCCTGTCTACCTCTTCCTTCCTCCCCCACCCCCTACCCTCTGGTAATCACTAGTCCATTGTCTATGTCCCTGAGTCTCTGTTTGTCCTGTTCATTTATTGCTTTTAGGTTTATATCCCACATATAAGTGATATCATGTGACTTTCAACTTTTTCACTCTGACTTATTTCACTTGGCATGATTATCTCGAGGTCCATCCATGTTGTCACAAATGGCGGTATTTCATCTCTTCTTATGGCTGAATCATATTCCACTGTATGTATGTACCACAGCTTCTTTATCCAATCATCTATCATAGGATACTTCAGTCGCTTCCATGTCCTAGCCACTGTGAATAGTGCTGCTATGAACATCGGTGTGCAAATATTTTTTCGGGTATGGGTTTTCAAGTCTTTGGGGTAAATACCCAGTAGAGGGATTGCTGGATCATATGATAGATCAATTCTTAGTTTTTTGAAGAACCTCCATACTGTTTTCCATAGTGACTGTACCAATTTGCAGTCCCACCAGCAGTGTATGAGGTTTCCCTTTTCTCTATATCCTCTCCAACATTTATTATTACTTGTCCTGTTGATTATAGCTATTCTAATAGGTGTGAGATGGTATCTCATTGTGGTTTTGATTTGCATTTCTCTAATAGCTAGCGATGTTGAGCATCTTTTGATATATTTGTTGGCCATTTGTATGTCATCTAGGGAGAAGTGTCTGTTCAGGTCCTCTGCCCATTTTTTGATTGGATCGTTTATTTTTGTTGTTATTGAGTTGTATGAGTTTTTTGTATATTTTGGATATTAGGCCCTTATTGGAGGCGTTGCTTGCAAATATCTTTTCCCATCGGATGGTTGTCTCTTTACCTTGTTGGCAATTTCTTTTGCTGAGCAGAAGCTTTTTAGTTTGATATAGTCCCATTCATTTATTTTTGCTTTTACTTTCCTTGCCTTTGAGGTCAAATTCATAGAATCTTCTTTAAGTCCAAGGTCCTTGAGTTGAGTTCCTATGTTTTCTTCTATGCATCTTATTGTTTCAAGTCTTATATTCAGGTCCTTAATCCATTTTGAGTTAATTTTGGTGTGTGGTGATAGACAACAGTCTAGTTTCATTCTTTTGCAGGTGGCCTTCTAATTTTCCCAGCACCATTTATTGACGAGGCTTTCCTTTCTCCACTGTATGTTTTTGGCTTTGCTGTCAAAAATTATCTGTCTATATAAATATGGGTTTACTTCTGGACTCTCAATTCTGTTCCAGTGGTCTGTGTATCTGTTTTGATTACTGTCGCTTTGTAGTATAATTTATGCTCAGGCAGAGTGATGCCTCCAGACTCATTCTTTTTTCTCAAGATGGCTTTGGCAATTCGGGGTCTTCTGATGATTTTTTGTTCTATTTCTTTAAAAAATTCTGATGGGCTTTTGATGGCAATTGCATTAAATCTGTATATTGCTTTAGGTAATATGGTAATTTTAACTATGTTCATTCTTCTAATCCAAGAACATGGAATATCTTTCCATTTCTTTGTATCTTCTTCGATTTCTTTTAATAGAGTCTTGTAGTTTTCATTATATAGGTCCTTCACATGCTTCATTAAATTTATTCCTAGATATTTTATTCTTTTTGTTGCAATTGCAGAAAGAATTTTTTTCCATTTCTTTTTCTGATGCTTCATTATTAGAATATAGGAATGCAATATAGGATTTTTGAACGTTGATTTTGTATCCAGAGACTTTACTGTATTTGCTTATCGTTTCTAGTAGTGTTCTTACGGAGTCTTTACGGTTTTCTATAAAGAGAATCATGTCATCCGCAAATAGTGACAGTTTGACTTGTTTCCTATTTGGATGCCTTTTATATCTTTATCTTGTCTGATTGAATAACAGTGGCGATAGTGGACAGCCTTGCCTTGTTCCTGATCTTAGAGGGAAGGTTTTAAGTTTTTCACCATTAAGTATGTTGGCTGAGAGTTTGTCATATATGGTCTTTATTATGTTAAGGTATTTTCTTTCTGTGCCAATGTTGTTAAGTGTTTCGATCATAAATGGATGCTGTATCTTGTTGAAGGCTTTTTCTGAATCTATTGATATGATCATATGATTGATACTTTTTAATTTATGTAGTGTATCACATTAATCCATTTGCATATGTTGAACCATCCCTGTGCCCCTGGGATGAAGCCCACTTGAATGTGGTATATAATCTTTTTAATATGTTGCTGTATTCAGTTCACTAGTATCTTATTTAGAATTTTTGCATCTATGTTCATGAGAGATATTGGTCTGTAGTTTTCTTTTTTTGTGTTATCTTTACTAAGTTTTGGTATCAGAGTAATACTGGCCTCATAAAATGAGTTGGGAAGTATTGCCTCCTCTTATAAGTGGACCCACACAATTCAAACCCATGTTGTTCAAGGGTCAACTATATTTCAAACACCAAAATGATGGTAAGTCTAAAGGTAAATGTTCAAAATTATCTTAAAAATAACCCCAAGTATATACAATCCTAATTGTATATACTCTCTGCACAAACGATATTAAAACTAAATTCCAGTCCATCATATATAAAAGAAATATATACTCAAGAATGATTTAAACATTTGATTATGCATATATAGTCAGTCCCCAATTCCTTTTCATCATATTGAATGCTATTTCAGGACGCTGTAATATCCACTGGATAAGTGCTTACTGAGTACTTAGAGTGGCTCTGTCATTTCATTTAACCCTGTCTTTGCTACTCATGTGTGATCAGCAGACCAGCAGCTTTGGCATCACCCAGGAGCTTGTTAGAAATGCAAGATGCCACCCCCAACCAAACCTGACTGATCAGAATCTGGACTTGAACTGGATCTTCAGGCGATTCACATGCACATTAAAATTCAAGAAAGGTTGTTCTGAGCGACTTCACTCAGTAGAGGTTTATTTCTAGCTCCCACTAAAAGCGCATTAAGGCGATCCTCCAGAGCAGCTCTCCTCCATGCCATGACTCATGATTCTTGTTTCTCCACCTCAGCTCACAGCCTCCACAGTCACCAAGGCAAGGTAAGACAGAGCAGGGAGGACGGCACAGGGTATTTCATGGCAGACCCAGAAATGGCTTGTGTAGCCTTCAGCCCACACTCCACTGGCCAATGCTGAGTCACAGGGCTCCAATTCAACTGCAAGGAAGCTGGGAGAGGTGGTAATCTTGTGTGCCAACTGAGGAAAATGAATAACACTTACTAATGGATGCTGTGATATCTCAGAAATACCAAGAAAAAGTTGAATAACCAGAGTTGAACAAAGGTAGAGCAAGGAGAATTATGGGGACCATTAACAGGAGTCCTACCTCTGTCAGTTCAAATTCTAAAGCCAATGGCCACCCAGTGAACTGGCTCACCTTCTGTGAAGAGGGTCATTCTTGGTCTAATCAGCTGGCAATTCAAAAAAAAGTGGACATAAGCTGGCAAGCATTTCAAAGGCATCTTCATCCCATTTACATAATTCCAAAAGAAACAAATTCTAAGAAAGATTTTCTGAAAGTTTATTTAAATCTGTAATTACAAAAAAAAAAATGCTACAAGCTTGACTTGGGGGAAATACAAAATATATAAAGTCTAGAGGGATATCTCCCCAAATCCCTCCAAATCCCATTCTCCAGAAGTAATCATTAGGATGCTGGGATGTCCTTGCAGACCTCTTCTATACACATAAGTACATAAATAAATACACAAAGATTTTATTTAAATACATACATTGTTCTACAGCTTCATTCACCCAGCAATGTCATGGACACCCATTCACATCTGTACTAACTGGTTCACTTCAAACTTAACAGCTAAACGGTATTCTACAACATGGTTGCACCATCATTTAACCAGCCCCCTTTAAATGGACATTAAAATTCTCTCTCCCTTTTTTACAAATTACCAAAATGTTGTGCTAAGTATCCTTGTAATTCCATTGTTATTTATATTTCCATAAGAATCCCAAAGTAGGGTCAAGAAAAGACAGCACTCAATTGTGACAAGTATGATCAAACTGCCCTCCAAAGGAGCAAGTACCAATTTACACTTCTATGACAAATGTATGAATGCTCTCTAGTCCATATCAGTGCTCATCAGGAACATGACGGACACTTTTTTAGGGCTGTTGTGAGTATTAAGTGAAGGAGCACACAAGGTAAAGCACTTCAAATCATGCCTGGCATTACTCGGTAAGTGATGATAAATAGATATTGAACAGTAATAGACGATCATCATATACTGCGATAACAAGTAAATGAAAAGTGGCTCTCTCTCTTTCTCTTGATAATCAAGGTTAATCACTATCCCATAGTTGGCCACATCCAACTCAGTGGAACATCTCTAGACCTTTGACAAACAGAAGCAGCCCAGAGTTAGAGGATGGGAAGCAAAACCTGAGTGGGTCATCCTGAGATTCTCGAGCTCCACATCCGGTTCCTGACCCCATATATCCTGGCAGGTTATGAGAAAACCAGAAGCAAATATTGTCCATATTTGAACAACATTTACTAGAGAACAAACTCCCACTTCTCAAAATGATACAAAAGACATGTCCAGTGTTTTATAACAATGGTTCCCAAAGTATGGTCCAGGGACCCCTGGGAATCCCCAAAGCCCTTTCAGGGGGCCCACAAGGTTAAAACTATTCTCATAATAATACTAAGACGTTTTTTGCCTTTTCTATTCTCATTAACGAATGTACAGTGGAGTGTTCTAGAGGCAGTATGATGTGATTTTGTAATACACTGAATGCAGAAGCAGTTTTGAGAATTTAAGGGTCTTCTATAAGCTAGACATTAAAGAGATATGAATATATGTAAAGCAAGCAACTTTTCTCAGTAAGCTTTCTTTGGAAAATACAGTTTCATTAAAAACTTTGCTAAAGTGAATTAATTTATTATGTTTAAATGCATATTTTCAAAACATTAATTTTTATGCAGTAAAATCAATAGATATAACCCCAAACGTAAAACCTCTTCCTAAATTACTTTTTAAAAACTCCTCCTATGAAACACTTTTCAACAACTTTTAAGAATATAAAGGAGTCCTGAGACTGAAAAGTTTGAGAAGTACTGGTCTGACAGTGTATGTTAGAGCAGTCAGACTTCAGGCATTAGCCCATGGCTTCAATTCTCCTTCTGTGAAGGTCAGAGGCAACATTGCGAGGAAGCACAGCTTTCTAGAACAAGGGTCCCCAACTCCCAGTACTGGTCTGTGGCCTGTTAGGAACCGGGAAGCACAGCAGGAGGTGAGTGGCTGGCGAGTGAGCGAAGCTCCATCAGTGTTTGCAGCCGCTCCCCAGTGCCAGCATCACCGCCTCAGCTCCATCTCAGATCATCAGGCATTAGATTCTCATAGGAGCATCAATCCCTGGGGCCAAAAAGGTTGTGGGGCAGGAGGGGCGGGGTGCTGTTCTAGATGATTTTCAGTAGGTCTCAGAGATGGTGGTATAGGTAGAAAAAACAAATCCAAGTGCAGAAGAAAAATGAGAGTTCCAGTTCTCAAATCAACAATCCATGACAGAAGGATCTAAAATAAAAACCTGACACCGACCAGTTGGCTGGCTGGTCCTGAAGGTGTGTCGCCATTTGGGGAACTAGGTAGTGAACTGGGCACTCTGTACCAGCAGAAGCCACAATGGCCGTGATGAAGGGAAGCCTGTACTGTTGGGTTCTAGGCCCCAGCCTCCATGTTCCCATGGCTACTCTGTTCTTGAGCCCTCTGAACAAGCATCAGGTTTCCGAAGAACAACTTACTGCTATACATACAAAAGCAGGCCATCCTCTCTGATTAAGAACGTCCTCTGCTGTCGCATTCACGTGGACCAAATGTTTTCAGGCTCAGGACTCTGCCATACAGCCCTTTCCCAAACCTCTTGGCAAAAGAAAGACGCAAAAGAAACAGGAATTATAACTCCCACTTATGGAAGTCATATCCATAGAGTCCCTTCCCAACCCACCTTCTTATATAACCTTTTACTTTATTTTATTCCAAGTCCTTGATCCTCAGGTAAACTCATTAGCCATTGCTCGAGAATCTGAAAGTCTTGACTTCAAGCCATCTCTCAAGGTTCTACCAACCCTGTGAGAGGATCTTACTAGTCCTTCAATCGTCAGCCCTGCCATTGCAGGAAGAGTCTAGAACACTGCAGCAGTTCATTTGCACCTGCTGCTCACACATTTCACAATATCAACTGCCAAACAATAGAACGCTTTATGCTCTATTTGAACAGAGGCGAGTGCCTCCCTGTCTCCACTTGGCTCTTTCTACTCAGCCTTAAACTTTGGGTTAGGAAGCCAATATGAGAATTCTGCCTTTGTCAAAACTACTCATTCTAATGCATCCTCCTCGTGACCTCAGTCCTCGCTTAGACACCATGGTCCATGATTATGCCCTGCCTTGCCTACAATTTCAACCTTCTTTCTCCCTTTCTCCATCCATCCATTCTAACCTGGCTGTCCTGGGTAAACCCAATTCTCATAGTCAGGCAGTGACCACTGGGAGAGAAAAAGGCACTACCCTGCTAACTGCTCTCACTTTAAATAAACGAACACGTTTTAAGTGGACCCTCAGCACTTACCAGCAATCCTACTGCATTTCACTAGGCAACTCACTCTCTCCTACAAGAACCTTTTCTTCTCTAAGACTGAGTCAATCAGGAGCCATTTCCCTAGCCATCCTCAAACCTTTTAATCACTGCAGCTGCCTTCTCTGGCACCTCTTCTTATCTCAATTCGTGAAGGTACTCCCTCCTGCCTCCGCCCCAGGTTGAGTCTTGGCCAAGATAGATTATATCATCTCACCAAACACTGTGTTCTTTTTTGTACTTTATTGCCTGATCATATTTACCCACACTGTAACTCAAATGTAGTTGATTTCTTTTCTATAATTGAGCTAATATGTCTCAAAAATGGGGCTGTTTTTCTATAATTAATCTAATCTTCCTCATGAATATTAATCCTAGTAAACAATCAGAAACTTAAAATTTGCCAAATAATATGTCTTTGCCAGTTAACATCCAGATACTTAAGTTTAACTCTTTATTAGCACAGGATTAAATAGTTGCTTTTTTTCCTCCAAGTGGGGCATCCTATGGAAGCAAGAAGGATATTGGTGCCTCTGTGGAATCTCACTGGTCTCTGTTGCAAGGAGGTGATCAGGTCCCATAGCTAGACTGATGTCATCCCACCTTTTGGGATGTCATGCTGGTATCACTGATCCTGATCTTTAGTCTAGAGTCACATAGTCTTTTGTCATGATGCCTGCTGTTCCACCATGCCTCTAAGCTCCTCTACATCTGTCACAGGGGTATGACAGCATTTCAGAATCCCCTACTACAAGAAGCTCCTCCATCTAGCTACTTCCTTCTAGCACTACTGTGCTACTGGCCCCAGTGTTGGCACAGCACTATCCTACATAGCTCTCTCTTCTCAAGATTCCAAATAAGGAACAGAACCAAAGGCCATCTACTTTGACTGTCCCATCAACCCATTTAAAACACTCACCCCACCCCCAGAACTTCGGCCGGACGGGAGATCGGAACGTATATTTCTCAGTCTGTTTTCGCTATCTTTGTCCCCCTTCTTCCCACACTCTACCAGGACTAAAAAAGATGGACTTCCCACTTTGAATTCATCCTCCTTCCTCCTGGGAGGCACTCTGCCTCAGTCTTGGCCTTAATGATGGAAGAGCTATTCTCTTTATCCTACAGAAGAAACTAGCATTAGAGTTTGACACAGGAAGCTCTTGGTATGGATACTGTAAGCAATTTAGAAGTTTAGAAAACTGAAAATAAACATATATTGACTTAAAATTCCCCCAAATACGATCCCTACACAAAGTCAACAGTTAGTATCTCCTGTATGCTAGGCCCCCTGCAAGGATATAAGAAGATCAAACTTAGGTCACTACCTGGGGGAGTAGGGAGACCTACAAAAATAAACACAATGGAATTTTATGTGGTACATTTACCAAAACAGATTAACACAAATAACCTGTCAATCTTTTCAGCTCCTTCAAACTAAAAATGTGTGCAACAGCAGAATAAGGGTAATATAAATTATTTCAGGTAACAATTTGTCATATAATCTTTCTCCAATTTACATATTTCATTTTCTTTTCCACGTACAACATGAAAAACAAGAAGCCAATCCTTAATGACAGGATAAAAGCAAGAAATGCCATGAAGCAGGTTCAAGTTTCCACTTAATAAAAATATGCAAGAACTAAAGCAGAAATCAAAATAGCCCAAGGCCAAAAAACATCAGGTAGAATCTTAATAAATAATCTGGAGACTAATGAAGTAATTATAACAAATATCTGTTCTTATAGATTATGTATTTGGTTCTCTTCTCCCCCTCCACCCCGACCCCCTGACACTGTTAATTGTTACAAATTAATATTTTCGTTCCATTTCTTAATTCAAATGGAAGGCAGCAGAAGGCAAGGACAGCTAGAGGACAATTCTGCCAGACTTTCATATTACAAACTAAGAGCTTACTAGGTGCCAGGCCTTGGGGCTACAAAAATTGAAAGGTGTAATATCTCCTCTTGGAGACTTCACAATTGATGATGGATGAAGAAACAAGTTTTACTTACAAAGTAATAAGGAACACAGAAACTGTATCCCATAATGACACACCTTCAATAGGGTTGAAAACTGCATAAAAAATGCATCAAAGTCTGATTTCTCTAACTCTATTTCCAGGCTGCGGTGTCTCCCAACTGGGCACTTCAGAAACACAACAACCACTGAAGTGGAAGCATTCAACAGAACACCTACTGGAGGGAGGAGGAAAGAGGAAAATAAAATAATAAAATATCAAAAAAAAAATTATGTATATATAGTATGAAAAAAATAAAACTGGCATAAAAAAAGAACACCTACTAACACTGCACAAGTCAACCTAGCAATTATAACCTAGCAATATAAAAGAAGTGCAAATCAAAAAAAAAATTATGTATATATAGTATGAAAAAAATAAAACTGGCATAAAAAAAGAACACCTACTAACACTGCACAAGTCAACCTAGCAATTATAACCTAGCAATATAAAAGAAGTGCAAATATATTTTTTGTGTAAAGTGCTAATAAACGTGTTTGTTAGTCATTATGAAAAATTCGTTTGTTTGTAAGTTTGGCATTTACTTACATCCCTTTCCCTGTTTATGTTTTCTGATTTCTCCACTATGTGAATATTGGTGGGAATTCGAGACTGCCTCCATTCTTATAAGCCAAAAAGGCCAAATACTCACCTCAACTTTCCTTCCAGCTAGGGTACAAGCAGTAACCTAAGCTCAACCAATCCAAGACACCTACTGAGGACTTTGAATTAGAAGTTAATAGTGAAAAAAAGCATGGTTAAGAAAAGAACTTTCCAGCAATAACTAGTTTCCCAAGCAGCAGGATCCAGTGTCATGGTGCTGGTGGTATATGCTGCATAACCCAGTATTACCAGGCAGCATCAGAAATGACATACCCCCCAGGTCCCAACCTCAGCTACTTCTAAAGTACAACTCTGACTGTGGAATTTTCCTTGGTTCCTGCCCATTTTCAGAGCTGGGTTTCCTCCAGACTTCAAAAGAATGCTAAGAACTCTCCAATATTCTTCCATGAAGTTCCTTTTTTTTTTTTTTTTTTTTTTGCTTAAATCACTTCAGTTCTTGCTAATAAAAAAATGAGTGGCAGACAGTAGTAATGAAATAATATGGTAAATCAAGAAGCATCCCACGCACAAAGGACTGGGTTTGTGTAGTCAATCTTGGAAAACGGACAATTCCATGTGTAATATGACTCAAGTCCAGCTCTGATAATTCAGTAATTTGTCATCATGTAGTTATTCCAAAACTTCTATTCCAACTACTACTAAATAACTTGGCAGTGTGATTTTATCTGCAAGATGACCCACGTCTTCTCCATTAATTAATATTACAGGACTTAAGAAACAGAAAGTTCTCTACTTTGGACTACATTCAAATTCTAGATATACCTCCCAAAGGATTTAACAGGATGAAGAGCCCACTTTTCTGCAATTTGTTTGAGAATCAAAGATCTCTGACTTTCAGTATCAGGGCCTTCGGCACAAAGTCAAATCTTGAAAGGAATGAATGGTTTTCAACTACACTGTTTACGGAAACTTCAGTGTTCTCTCAACAGATTTTTTGTTGTGCCTACGGTTGCTTACAATTATTGGTAACTTTACAATACAAAATTAAATAAATTCCTCAATTATAAATCCAATAAGGAGGTAGTAAGATTAATGCTCAAGCTACAGGTTTGAGCTTTGAATTTACATCTTCGCCTCCACTCACCCAAATCCCAGACTAACAGGTCTGGAAGATTACTCATGGAAAAAAACCATCCCACCCATCTCAATGGGAGCTCATTTTCTTAGCAGATATCAGGAGCTCAATAACATGTGTTGCTTGAACACAATTCCTATGACTGTGCATATATATTACATATTTCCATAAATTGCTTTCACATAGCACTTTACATTAGCCCAGTGCTTCCAGCCTAATAAAAACATTCCCATGAATTCTCACCTCTAGATGGGTGGTTAAGAGTCAGACTTACCTGCACATCCATTAAATGCGAAGCACACCACGGAACCTCAGTAACTTACGCTCCCACCGCAGTGTTGCATGTCTGTTTCGGCACTTCTATACATTGTAATTAATTACCTCTCACGTATCGGCTCCTTCAGGATTCTTAAGGATGTCCTGTTCATCTTCGTATCCCCAGTCCAAACAGAACCTGGACCATAGACTGTGTCGTCTAAACACCAAGAGCCTTCCGCTCCCTGCAAGCCCAGTCCTTTCCTGGCTGAGCATTAGCTCCGAGACTGATTTATACCATTCTTGTCCCACCCACCGTCCCCCTCGCCAACTGTGATTTCCACAGCCGCACCAGTGAAGCTTATCGCACAGGACACAGACTTCGTTCCCCAGCGAAATTACCCACGACCCAACTCTTCCCCTACGTCTTTCCCACCGGCTCCCCACAATCCCCACCGCAGCCCAAGGCGGGTAGGTGTTAGCGGGTCCCGCTCCGCCCTACAGAGCTGCAGGGACTGAGCCTGGGACGCCCACAACCCCCGGCCCGGCAGCCCATGCGGTGGCCGCGCGGAGTCTGTCAGCAGCTACGAGCCCCCAGGAACTAACTGCACGTGAGGAGAAGTGCGGGGCTGGGCACCGCCGAGCTCCCGTGAAACCCCGTGACGGGCTGCCCCCCACACACACACACACACGCCCCCAGCAGCCCGAACCCCAAAGTGCTGGGACTCAGGTAGGCGAGGGCGCTCCGTACGTACCCGAGGAGGCAGCGGTCGCAGACGACGCCACGACTCCCCTTGCACACCGTGTACGCCAAGGGATCGGAGCGGAACAGCAGCTCTCCAGGGCGCAGCGGGGCCAAGGCGCGCAGCCCGTTTCCCCTGTCGGTGGTGCTGAACTTTTCCACCTTCGGCGGCTCCATCCTTTCGCAAGCTCCGCACGTCAAATGTCAGCGGCGTCCCGCAGCTGGCTTCTCGCGGGCAGCCGGGAGCCGCGCGCTTGCGCTCTGCGCGCACACGCACGCCGAGGGGCGGGGCGGACGCGGCGGGGGCGGGGAGCGCCTGAGCATGCGCAGACGGGGTCCCGAGGGAGCCGCGCGGGCGGGTGCGGACGAAGCAGGAGCCAGGCGTTCGTTGCTCACTGTCGTCGGTCGCTGTCGCACAAGGCGACTCCTCAAGGAGAGGAGGTACTTCTTCCTCTTTAATATTTTCTTATGAATTTTAGTGCAGACGGAAAGTTGAGAAAACAACGCAATGAACAAACTTATACCCAAAACTTAGATCTAGCATGTTAGCATTTTGCCATTTCTGCTCATTCTCTTTGTATGCATGTGTATTGTTGTTGAACCACTTGAAAGTTGTGTTGTAGAATCATTTAAAAGTGTTGCAGACATAACATTTCATAGCTAGTACATCATAACATTTCATAATTAAATACTGTAACATGTATTTCTTCAGGATAAGAACAGTATCCTATAAAACTACAACATTGTCACACCTAAGAATATTTCTATACTAGTAAGCAAAAACCATATTCACTTTAGGAATGGCTTTTGTAACTTTTTTTTAAAAAAAAAAGATCATTTTCTTTTTCGTGACGTTGACTCTTGAGTCCGAGCTGTTGGGTCTTGTGAAACAAATATTCTGTATTTGTCTGGCTTTTTTCTAATAGTGTCAATCAACTTATTCCTCTAGTCCTTGTTTCCTGTAAACTGCAGGCTAGATCTAGCTGCTAGAGTCTAGTAGAGACTTGATTTGATTCAAGTGTTTTGTTTTGGGAGTTTTTTAGCAAAAACACACTACAAATTACATTGTTCACTTCGTATTGCGCCATATCACATTTGAATGTGCATGTCAGGTTGTCCCACTATTAATAAAATTAAATCTGATTAGTTGTTTAAAATGGTAGCTGCTAGAATTCATTATAAAGGTACATTTTACCTTTGCAATTAGTAAGTAATCTGTCGGGGGCATACTCTGGCGCTGTAATAGCCTGATTTCTACAGCCTGGACAGGCAGACTTTTGACACTTCCTGAAGTTGTCTAGAAGCAGCCGTGGGGTAGCGAAAATAGTGGCTGAGAATTCAAAGATGTGGATTTGAGACCTTGTGACCTTGGGTAACTTTTCCAAGCCTATTAACTTTATAGTGAAGGTGATATTACCTTCCAGAGTGATAAGAATAAATCCTATGAAAGTATTTTGAAAAACCTATAAAGCACCATACAACTATAAGGAATTAATGAGTTTAAATTCTGAAGTCTGTAAGTATAGGATAATGCCTGCATCCAGCATTCTACCAGCACTACTAGTATAATCAACTCATACCACTGCTCAGCATTAAGCATGATACATAGAAGGGAATCAAAAATCGTTTACTGAACTAAACATGTCATAAGGCATTCCAGAGAACTAGGGTCTAATTCCACAATAGAACATTCCGAGGTACTAAAGAGTGTGAGAAGAGTTCTCAGGGAAAACTTTATGGTGGACTCCATACTAAGAGATGGGATGGTCCAGGCTTTCCTATTCTGGGATGTGGTTCCAGCTACCCAGACATGAGCCATTTCCCCTACCGTGTCTTGTTCCCTTTCCCCCTGACACAGAAAGCCAACTGCCCCAAATCTCAGAAGACTGTCCCATTCCTTCAGTCTTTCTCTCAGCCTATACATATGTTTTTCAGTTCCCACTAGTTGGAACTTGGATATACGGCTGGTGGTGTACTATCTCCTACCATGAAGAAAAAAGCAGTATTCCAGAAAATGATGAGATGAAAGAGCCCTACACCCCTAGTTGTTTACCTGGTTGGACATTTCCATGAGACAACTTGTTTAAATCACCTTATTTTGTTGTGAATGAACAGACCCAGACGAACATCCTTTGTTATCAGCTATCAGCAAAAATAAAAGGACTTTTGGCAAAATATCTTGGTAAGTGCTTAATCCTGAATTGCTTGGTACCGGACCTGGACCTTGTCATCACCAGGAATCACTCCACCTCTGGCATGTTAATATCAGAGTTTAAATGTCTTAAAACTGACTTTCTAAAACTTGCTTCGTTATTTCGGCGATTTTTTGTTACTTTCACATTCCTTGATTCCTGTGTTTGCATCTCCAGAGAAGCAGATGATAAGACAAGATTAAACATGCAAAAGGTTTTTAGAGAAGAGAGGGGAAGGCATGACATGTTTTAGACAGTGATTGCAGGTCTGATTATGGAAGGAGAAAAAGGAGGAACGTTGGATAGGGAGTTCTAGACCACAGCAAAATTCCAAAAACGGTTTAGCCAGGCCAACAGGGAGTCAGTCCTGGGGCCAAAATTGCCCGTTGGAGTTGTGTCACCAGAAGGGCTTGCCTTAGTACCTCCACCATGCTTAGTCTTCGCCTGAGAACAGCCTGCAGTAAGTGTAACCTTAGCATAAACACAGTGGTATATTCAAGGGAAGAAGCTAGAGACGTCAGGCAACTGTGCTCTCCCCACCAGGAGATCTGGGCATACCCCACCGCCTTTAGGAAGCATCCATCCCACCTGAAAGATGTCAAATATCAGACTAATTTCTCACTCCACAACTAATGGAAATCACTCACGTGCACAGACCTAAAGGCTAATCTGAATACACAACTTTTATTAGTATAATTGTCCATATTCTCTATTGCTCCAGTCACTATGAATTTGGTTTCCATCCTTAGCTAGACACTCTGTATGGTTTAGTGTCTCCTTAACTCCCTTTCTGATTGCCCACAGCAGTTAATAAATTTGTCATTCTCTAGCCCCCTCTTCCATTTTGTCTGAGGTGCACTGTCTGATATTTCTCAGTGCATATACCACCAGTAAGGCATTAATTCATCTTTTGACTCCTACATATATTTATATTAGAATCCATACTCTGTTTAGGCGAAGAGCAAAATGTGCTTCTTTGATCTTTTGAACCCATTCCCTTTCTGAAAAACCATCAGTTAATGCCTCTGAGCTATATTTAAAGTATTTCTCAGCTGACATTCTTGTAACCTAGTAACATGTTTAAATGTCTTCTTTAAAAAATTAAGAAATACAGGAACCCACCTCAAACGCTGCATTCTCCTTTTCTTTCTTTACACAGCCAAGGTTATCACAAGAGAAACTGTACTCAGCCACCAGGGTTGTGTCCACCACTTGTGTGAAACTGGCCTGACCTCCTAATTGCTATCACTAAAGAACTGTAAATTTTTAGTTAATTTAGTTGATCTCTCCAGAGGCTTTGGACACTATTGACTCCTCTGGGTTTTCACTATGTAACAAGAAGGCTAACCTTAATTCTAAGCTCTTGGAGTACCTTAATGCTACTGTGAGTAACTAACTCCACGTATTAAGTTCCATTAATTATTTCCATCTTTTAGTGCTTAGATAATTGTAAAATTCTTTTTTAAAAATTCTAGTTTTTTGAATGCAGAATGAAGAAAACACAGAGGCCTTTGGCTACCTGTATAGGAGGAAGTGGGGGAAGAGAACATTACACTAACTTGAATAGCCACCACTCTTGTCACCTTCTCTGCTGAGCCCCTTCTTAACTCATTTACTCCTGACAATATCTTAAGAGACAGATATCACTATGAACCATTTGGAAACCAAAGAAGAGTCTATGGTGAAATGGATGTTTTAGAAAGATTAATAGGGCAATAATAAGATGAACTGGAACATAAAAGAGAGGTACTTAAAAAGCTTCACGAGGAATTTAAGCTTAAGGCATAGGACTAGGAAAGAAACAGAAAAGAGAGAAACTGAATGACATTATGATTAGGCAGCTTACGTATTGGCAGGATACAAATTGAGAGTTTCCAGCCAGACTGATTTGTAAATGAAAGTTGGGAAGAACTGGTTTGGCTAAGTATTGTTAAGAACATCCCCTACAAAGAGTTACTAATAATATGCCTTAGGTATTATAAAGTGTTATAACAGCAAGCAAATCTAATTGAGGAGATTTAGATATGTCTCAGCTAAAATCCAGTAGCTTCTTTAAAGATTTAAGAAGATATCCTTAATTTCATTTAGGTTCATGTAAAGATCTAACTTCAGTTAAACTTTCTTGATAAAATAAAAATGCAAGGGACTTTTGAATAACACAGATTACAATGACTATACATGAAAGAATTTAAAGTGAGTAAGTTAGGGTCAATTTTATGTTTCATTAGATAGAGACCCCCCCAAAAAAAAATCACAAAATCTTATTTTTTAAAATATTTTAATTTTTAAAAGGTTTAAACCATATTAAAATTTAAATAATTTCATTACACAGTACTTACAGTTCAACGAACTGAAACAAACCACTTAAATCAGTTTTATTTACTTTCTAAACTTAAAAATATACAAACTCTTTGCCCCCTAGGAGGCTACAAAAATCAATAAAGTATTTAAATTAATACAATGTATTTGATCAAAAAGGATTTTTAAAACTAAATTTCATCTGGTAATACCCTACAATTACCAGCATGTTGACAGTAGATAGGAATTTGAAACAAATCCAATCTGATCAAATCCACAATTAACTGAAGTTTTCCTTTTATTCAGTTGTGAATAAAATAATAGCCACTGTTTTATCCAATGTACTAATGGTATCAACTTCAGAAAAAATGATCTGTCTAGTTTGTACAAAACAAAGACAGTAATAGTTACCTTCCATTAAAAGGCTGTGAGCTTTTCCAGCCTAGTTTTCCATTTGTGTCATAATTTCCAAATAAAATAAATAGCTCCAGCTCCTGTCTTAGCAGTCCAGTTCTCTATGTGACTGTGTCTTCCATGAAGTCATCATATAGCCACTTACAAGTATAATCTTTGGAACACTCTATAGTTTCAAAAAGGCGTTTAAAATCTCGAGGATACATATTCGTTATTTTTGTTTTTTCCTTTTTTCTTGTTTGCTTTAATATATCCCTTGCATCAACTGGACTCAATGAACTGCAAAAGAAATACAGAGCAAATCTGTTTAATTCTTTTTCATAAGGGCTGTCAGTTAATATTGACAGAGATAGCTTCTAAACCTAATTTAAAATGCCTATTACATATAATTAATCTTATTCAGTTTAAGAGCTTACATATACTATGTAGCTTTAACTACATTCCTAAAGTTTCATGGCTTACCTGTAATGAAAAGAGGAGATTTAGATTTTAACAAGTTCTAACCTGTGCTCAGCACCTACACTAAAACTGCAACACATTCTAATCAATTCCTACACAAAATTGTAGTTTAACGTTGCCCTTTAAAACCATTCTTCCACCTACCTCTTTTGTCTTTTAACTCTCTTTGCAAAAATATTCTTAACTCTATTTAGGTTCATGTAAAAGTTCAGTAAGTTCAAACAGCAGAAGCTGCTATCTGGCAGTTTTCAAAGAGGGAATAATCGTGCA
This sequence comes from Pteropus medius, assembly GCF_902729225.1. Taxonomy (NCBI): domain Eukaryota; kingdom Metazoa; phylum Chordata; class Mammalia; order Chiroptera; family Pteropodidae; genus Pteropus; species Pteropus medius. The sequence continues at coordinate 4,882,706 of NW_024349796.1, forward strand.
CATTTTTATGTAACAATTACTGGTGAATAAACTATAAAGCAGAAAACTGCCTTATGCGTTAGCCTCGCAAGAAACCACCAGCAAGCCTCTGACAATAAGTAAACAACTGCATTAAAGTATTTTGGTAGAAAATATTTCCAATACTTTTTGATTTTGAATAGAATCCTAGTCACAGATATAACCATGCTTTCAATTCATAGAGATCTCAAAGGGAATTGTGAACATTTTGTACCAGTTTACCATATTTATTCCTTAATTTCCTATATTATTGGTATTTTCATTCAAAATAGCCATTACCACAAGGTGACAAGATAAAATAGTGGATTACTTTTACTAGTCTATTGTCACTTTTTACATTTACATAAATATTGTCCAACCAACGGCTCATTCAGTTAATACATTTAATGATGATCAAATTAATTAAAATGATTATTTTAACATTCTGCCCATCTTCTGACAATACTTTGAATGACTATGGCCTGCTGATTATAAGGTATAATGCATAACTCAGAAATGTACACATCAGCCCTATATAAAAATTATACTTACATAGATATGAAGGAGGTAATAATTGCTGTAATCTTTTATAAAGCTTTAGATGAAAACAAAAAATTTGGTCCAGGGCAGGAAAACTAGGGTGATATAATGATCCATCCCTATTTTGTTAGGAAATAGAACCAGGAAGGACAGGCAATGACAAGAGGCAGATACTGGGTGTGCCACCACTAATGCTGACTTTTTTACCACGGCTAGTGACAAGCAGCTAGTTCTTCATAAAGGTGATCCTGAGCACATACTCTAACAAAGGTAAAACAACTTGTAGGCATCCCTGGTCATTTTTCCAAAGGAAAAAAAAATTAAGCTCAGGAGATTATGTGGAAAATATAATTATATTTTTCTCAAAATGTGCACCAGGGAGAAGGAAGTATTTTGAATATGAGTGAAAATGTGCTACCTCACTCTGTTAATCAAGATATACAAGATATAAAAAATAGACCTCTATTTTTATACGTGACAGTATAATTCTCGCATTAAACTGCTACTTTTATACTTGCTTTTATTCTTACTTACTGTAAGTGGTCTATTAGCTTGGCATTGCGCTTCATAAAGCACTGCTTTAACATGTGAAAAAATACATCATAGTTAACAGGTGTTAAGTTTTTTGTAAATAAATTTCTACGAGGAGTCAATCGAATAAAACACAGGTTTTGTTGTATTTGTTCTAACGATTCCTGGAAAGAAGGGAAAATAAATTGTATTAGTCATAAAATATTGCCAGAGCAAAACATTGTTCATTTACTCATTCAAGCTACATGTTAGAAGAGGCAATCAACATAGATCCTGAAGGTCCCTGTATGTTATTGGCTGTGCCAAGAATGCAAGGCTCTAACCCGCTCTTTACCTGAGCCATTTCTCAGGGTTTTTGCTGTGAGCCACCTTGAGGGTTGAGATAATGTCTCTCTCTGGGACAAAAAAAAAAGCAGGCTTGCTTAATGTTTGGTATGAAAGGAGTGGACTCCTTCAGCTGTGTCTGTTCCTCAGCTGCAATGCAGACCCACTGCATGCACACCATCCAGGTAAGCCATACCACATCACTCCATGGGACTTGGCAAATAAAATCCTTGTCTGACCCAAGAGTCCGTGTCTTTGGCCACACCATCCAGGTAAGCCATACCACATCACTCCATGGGACTTGGCAAATAAAATCCTTGTCTGACCCAAGAGTCCGTGTCTTTGGCCACCACCCATTAACTTGTGAGTAAGGCAAAATCAAATCCCAAACACGACAGTAACATGTATTGAGTCTCTTCTCTATTTGAGGCATAATGCCAAATCCTAAGAATAATAAAATGTTGACTTTTAATTTTCAATTGGACAGTTTTATAAAATATGGAGTTGGCAAGCTATGGTCCATTGCCTGTTTTCTAGTCTGGAGCTAAGAATGGTTTCACATTTGTAAAGGATTTTAAAAAAAAAAAAAGAAGCAATAAACAAAGAATACATGATATAGACTATCTGTGGCCTGCAAAGCATAAAACATTTATCATCTAGCCCTGCTCCAGAATATTATTATACAGATTAAAATAAAAACAGTATATCACTCAATGTAAGGTTAAGATTTTTTCCCCCTAAAATTATCCCTCATAAAAAAGGAGAACTTTATGTTTCCTTAGGAAATTTCACATATTAGGTAGTGATCCCTTGTTTATTGTATATGTATTTAAATATAAATATTATTTGTGGAAGATATATCAGCCCTCCAAAAAAAATTGTAATCAATTCTAGTTTCTAGTTTTGGATGGCTACAGCTTAAGGAAGTGGTAAAAAGGCAAAAAATTCTAAAATATTTAATTATTAATTACAGAGAGGGATAACAATTCAAAATGTTACATGCTGTTAACAAGTCTTTTGAAGGTGACTTTAAAAAGCAACCTGGAAAACAGCTTTAGAGTTACAAATATACATTTACCTAACAGGGAAGCTTTTTAAAAAGCTTTCCTGATGTTAAATAGGTGGTTATTTGTAACTTAGGAAAAAAGTTCCAATTATAGCATAAAAACATGGCTTCAAAAAAGCATGAAATCTCAAACACTTGGATGGAAATGATGATGTGCTCTAAAAAACTAAAAAGATAAAGTATTTCTGTAGCAGTTAGGAACATGCTAATATCAAAGTTCTGTGAAGTATCTGAATATGATTTTCTCAAGAAACATGATATTCGATTATTTCATCTTTATCCCTAAAAGTTTATACATTTAAGTTGGCCAAAAAAATTTGTAGCTTTTGATCTTACCATTGAGAAAATGAGAAAGTACCTTATATACAGAGTTGTTCATTTTGGGGACACTTGGGTAAGTTCCTAATGGTATCTGGCCAAAATGTATCCCTCCTATTTTGTGAGGCTATATAAATTATGCTTATTTAGAATGAAAGAGAACTAAAAGCACAATGATCACAATAATGATTGATCACTCTAAAATCAGACCCATTTCTAAACTGATAATTTTAAGAGTAAGGGCAAAAAAGTAAACAAACGGAAACTTCATGCTGAGCTGATATGATGGAATTCAGGCATCATTAGCATTTAATCCTAAAGCAGAACTCTTGAGTTCAAATATTAGTTTTGAAACTTCACCTACTTTATGACAATTGCACACGTACCCTGATATAAACTAAATAGAGGATCACTTTATACCATCATTACTTTGGATCTTTAGAAAGGTGAAAAAAACAAAAACAAAAGCCCCCACTCCCTGGGTAGGAAATAGATGCACCTACTGGTGAATTCAACCATTATAAGTAGTAATATTGCAAATTTCTAAGTTATTAATAAGGTATAAATTTTTGTTTTTAGTTTGCCACATTAGAATATTTAAATGATTAAATTTTCCAGATTTAATCATTTCATTTTCATTTTCAAAAGAGATAAAAATGGAAGTCCATGTTTAAGCCTATTACTATGCTAGCTTCCACTGTATAAATAGCTGAAAAATACAATTCTCTTCCAAAATAATTTGAATTTATTAAAAGCAATAAGATATGTTTAAAGAACATTTCTAGATATTCTAAATTAAAAATTTTAATAAATAAAGAATACCAGATAATCTTAAAGAGAACAAAAGATGTTCCACTTAGAGGAAAAACAGGGAAAGGTATTTGTCCATTCTTACCCTACACTTTGGCTTTCCCAGTTGCCCGTTTTGGGTGTATATGTCAAATGATGACCAAGGCTCCTTGAGGGAAGATAAACAAAAACATTTCTTTTAGTTCTCTGTGGTCCACGTGTCCCAAATTATTTGCTGCCTTGAAAAATATCCTGCCTAAACAGAATGAACCCAAGTCACCAGTCTAATTGGATTTAAGAAAAACAACATGTGATAGTTAAAACATATACATCTCTCTTTATTTTTTTTGTTTTGATAAAGAAATGGAGACTCAAAGGTCTATCCCAATATTGGTAACTATTATTTAGATAAAAGAAAGTTACTCTAAACACAATTACACAAATAGGTTCCCAAGTTATACTTTTTAACAGCCAACATTTCCATATTAGAGTCATAGTCAGTTTAGGAGCTATTAGATCACTACTGAGGATATATTTGCCTTACTTTAGTGGAAAAAACTATTCCTCAAACTCATTTGAATATGTTGGGACATGTAAGGAGATATACAAATAAAGATACTGTGTCGATTTTGAAAAAGACCATTACTTTTTTTGTATCTAATTTTTGTGCACACAATTTTGTTTGTGAAGCAATTTTAAAAGATGACCCAACCAAAAAAATTATCAAAAAATATATATACACACAGATTAAATTCCAAAATAAGAGTGGGTTAAAACAGCATCTGACAGACTTAAAAGACAAAAACCTACGATATTGAACATAGGTTTGAATGGTCGAAAATGGTAATTTATTACTAACTACAGTGGCAACTGAAGTGGCATAAAAAATACAATTGTTGCCCATCCATGAAATTCCTAGCGGTTCCAAGAATGTCAGTAAGTGGGGGAAGGCCGAGCAGCAGCAGCGTGCAGTGGGCATTGCAGTTCCCCCGACTCGGGTCTATTCACAGCAGCTGGGGCACAGCAGTAGGTGCCCAGGAGACCTCATCCCCATCTACCAAAGCAACAGGAGAATAAATCCTGTAAGACCCTGGGAACTGAGTTGCACAGCTGACCCTCCAGCTGTAGATATATAATGGACAAATGTTTAAAAAGTTGGGTTCACAAAGACCTTTCTGGCGGTTAATAAAAGACGAAAATCAACATGGGGCCTTTGAAGACAAATACGCAGAACAAGAAAACAATGGAACTTGAAGTCCTCAGGGGACCTCGATGAAGAAACCTGCTGGAAGCCACAAGGACATAGGAGGCTGAGATGAAGAGCCCACAGAATGAGGGGAAATCAGTGTACTAAGAAAGGATTTTAGGGAAACCAAGAACTACATACCAAGATGACAACATATAGTAAAGGCAGAAAGCAGGGTCAGTGCTGGGAAGACTAAGTGAAAAGATTTCTGGGAATACAGGAAAATGATGAGAGTATGACAGATACAAAAGACAAGCAACAGACATCCAACCTAAGAACCACATATGTTTTGGAGGGAAAAAAGCATAATTGGAACCAAAGCTAAAATCAACTGAGACTATTCTAACAAGTAAACACATTAAAGGGCTTCATGTGTTCCTGGACAAAAGCAATGAAGACACATTGCAAAATTTAAAAATTAAACCGATACATCCTTCAAAGAACAAGGCTCATAAAATATACAAACACATCCTATAAAAACTTGATATATACTCTACTAAAATAAAAAAGAATATGCAAATGGCAAAAAAGAAATAGTATTTATCATTTTTTTACTCTAGCCCTCTGCTATATATAATATGTGGCAGTCACCAGTCACAAGTGGCTATTAAACACTTGAAATGTGTTTGAGACGTGTTGCAAAATATACAGTGGATTTCAAAGCCCTCGTACACAAAAAGAATGTAAACTATGTAATAACTAATTTAAAAGATTGATTATATACTGAAACATTTTGAATCGAGATGGTTTAACAAAATATAACATTAAAATTAATTCCATCTGTTTCTTTTTTACTTTTGATAATGTGGTTACTAAAAAATGTAAACTTGCATATGTGTCTTACACTGTAATTCTATAACTCTGATCTTGCCTAAGGAAACTAAAATGGGAAATGCCCTACAATGAAATATTAAGTAGCCATTAAAAATTTAAGAAAAAATATTCAGTGACAAGGGAAGAAACTTATAGTTAACTTTTAGCTATTAAGTTAAAAAAATAAGATATAAAATAATATAATCTTCACTATATAAAGAAAAAAATAGCATAGGAAAAATAAAAGACTAAAAATATGTCACAAATGTCAGTAGTAACCTCTGGGTGGTAGAACTATAGTGGTGATTGTTTAATTCTTTTCTTTCATTAACATCTTATATTTTTACAATGATCAATATATTATTTTTATAATCAGAGAAAAACATAAATATTCATGATAAAAACAGCAGCACAAAGTTACCTCACTCTCTTGTCTTCAATAGTTGGGAAAAATAATAAAATTAATCTTGAATTTTTTTCTCCATTTACTGGTCACAGAAATGTAGCCTCTCTGAAAACAACCAAGTTCTCTGCTGAAATTTAGAACAGTTTTACTCACCCTATGCAGAAGCTTAATCTCACAAGCTACTTGCCAGAGCACACTGAGTGCCTGGTACAGGTGTGGATTCTGCGGATTTGCCATTAGCTTCTAGTAAGAGGGAAACAGAAAGTACACGTTATACAAAGTATAATCAATTAAAACCAAATGTTGGATCTTAATAGTAACAACAATGCGTAGCAATTAAAGAAAATTAGATTTAAATGCAAAATCTTAACTGCAACCGTTTCAAAGAAGAGAAAGGCCTTTTAAATTTTAATACTGAACTATATTATTCTGTACACTTTAAAAAGAACATATCTGAGACTTAATTCCTTTAACCATATCTAATCCATCGGGGTAAAAACCTCATTAAAGAAAAAAATGAAACAAAAATGTATAATTACCACGGAGGACAGGTGTATTAGAATATGTACCAAGTGAGCTATTAAATTTTGAGTCAAGAATTGTTCAGCTGAGACTTGAAAGAAAAGAGGTTACGTCAGGGAATGAGAAGGCACTACAGAGAGGAAACCACACGTGAAAAGACTCACAGTGAAAGAAGCATTAGAACATTTTCCGAGCAGCAAGATGAAACCTGATAAAGTGAAAGTTTCCTATTGCTCTTCCTTTCATTCTTTCACATATTTACTGTATGTACAGTCTCAAGGTTCTGAGCCCCCTACTCTCCTTCTACAGATAGTCACTATTTACCTACTTTCCAGGTCTTGGTGAGCAAATCATCCCCTCTCTTCTTGCCCCGCTACCTAACCCATAGCTCCATTTTATACAAATACGCGTCTCCTGTTATATTGGACTGAAAGATTAATAACATGAGGCATTCTGGGCAGAAAAGAAACATGACTCTCAAGGCAATATAAATGATTTCAGGAGGCCCTTTCATATCAGTGAATCAAAAATAAAGTCTGAAACTCTAAAGATTCCACAAAAAAACTGTTAGCATAAAGGAATTCAGCAAAGTTGGAGGACAAAAATCAACACAAAAGTCAGTTGTATTTCCATACACTAACAATGAACAATCTGAAAAGGAAATTAAGAAAACAATTCCATTTACAAAAGCATCAAATAGTAAGGAATCAACCAAGGAAGTGGAAGATTTGTACACTGAAAACTACGAACACTGCTGAAAGAAATTAAAGAAGACACAAATAAATAAAAACACATCCTGTGTTCATCGTTTGGAAGATTTAATATTGTTAAGATGTCAATACAACCCAAGTGATCAACGAATTCAATGCAATCCCTATGAAAATCTCAAAGATTTTTTTTTTTGCAGAAATAGAAAAATTCACCTTAAAATTCATATGGAATCTCAGCAGACACCAAACAGCCTAACCAACCTTTAGAAAGAACAAAATTGGAAGACTCGTAATTCCTGATTTCAAAATTTACTACAAAGTTACAGTAATCAAAATAGTGTGGTACAGGCATAAAGATAAACACATAGAACAATGGAATAAAACAGAATCCAGAAATGGATCCTCATGAATTTGGTCAAGTGATTTTTCAACAAGGGCACCAATGGGGAAAGGACAGTCTTTCAACAAAGGTGCTGGGAAAAGTGCATATCCACATGCAAAAGAATGAAGTTGGACCCTTACCTAATATCATATAAAAAAAAGTAATTCAAAATGGATCAAAGACCTAAACATAAGAGCTAAAACTATAAAACTCAGAATAAAATGGAAAAAATCTTCATTACATTGGATTTGGCAATGATTTCTGATATATGACACCAAGGCAGAGCAACAAAAAGAAAAAAGACAAATTAGACGTTGTCAAAATTTAAAACTTTCGGAATCAAAGGATACCATCGACAATGTGAAAAGGCAACCCATAAAAGGGGAGAAAAATATCTGCAAATTGCATACCTAAGAAGGGATTAATATTGAGAACATATAAGAATTCCTAAAACTCAACAACAAAAAAAAACCAGACAACTCAATTAACTACTCCAAAGAAGATATACAAATAAAAAGATGCTCGACATCACTAATCTTTAGGAAAATCAAATTCAAAACCACAATGAGATACCACTTTACACCATTAGGATGGGTATTTTCGAAGAAACATAAAACTATAGGTGTTGGAGAAAATGTGGAGAAACTGGAACTCCTGTGCCCTGCTGGTGGGACTATAAAATGGTGCAGCCACTGTGAAAACCAGTAAGATGGTTCCTCAAAAAATTAAAAATAGAATTACCATATGATCCAGCAATTCCACTTCTGGGTATATACCCAGAAGAAATTGAAAACAAGGACTCAAAGAGATATTTGCACACCAATGTTCACAGCAGCATTATTCACAATAACCAAAAGGAGGAAGCAACCCAAATATCCACTGATGAATGAATGGATAAATAAAAGGTGGTGGATATATACCATGGAATATTATTCAGTCTTAAAAAGGAATGAAATGCTGACACATGCTACAACTTGGATGAACCCTAAAGACATTATGCTAAGTGAAATAGGCCAGACACAAAGAGAAATATTATATGATTCCACTTATACGAGATACCTAGAATAGTCAAGTTCATAGAGATAGAAAGCAGAACAATAGTTACCAGCGGCTCATGGGGGGAGAAAATAGGGAGTTAGTGTCTAATGGGTACAGAGTTTCAGTATGAATGATGAACAAGTTCTGAGAAGAGGCAGATGGTGGTAACAGTTGTACCACAATGTAAATGTACTAATGCCACTGAACTGTACACTGAAGAAAAGTTAAAATGGTAAATTATATATAATTTACCACAATTAAAAAAAATGTAAAAACTTGAATCTAAAGATTGCTCTACAGAAATATAAAAACAATCTTAGTACTCTCAAAAGTCATGAGCCCAAATTAAGAGTACTCAAAGAAAACCTGCAGAACTCTTTCAAAGCCAAAAATAAATCAAGTACTTGTTAATAACTCACCTGGCATTCCTTTTCATTAATAAACAAATTTAGCTCTACTCGTCCATATCTATATACAGAAGTACAGGAATATATGTCATGTAAAAGTTTCCAAAGCGTCTTTCTCTCGTTTTTAGTTGGGAAGATTCCAACTACTTTTAAAGGGATACCTGTTAAGAATACAAGCAAATATATTTGAATAAATTCTTAACACTTTTCCCATGACCACATTTTATTGAGTCAAACTAAGTTAACAAACTATATTAATATTAATTTTCTTTCAATTAAAAGTAATCCTCAGTAGGTTTCCTTGATATAGAACTTGGTTTCGGCACAACTGCTCTGATTATTTGTGTCTAGGTGAAAGGAGAACAATATTCAACTTAAGAGCATCATCCCGTAAATTTATAACATAAGCTGTACACGAATCTGTTCAACAAACCAGGTACACTACTAGAGAAAGCAGGCAAATTATAAGGTATTTGCTTTAGTGAGTGACAAAAATTACCTTTTGACCAAGGAAGTGCTTCTATTCCCAAATTCTGAAAAAGCAACTCTGAAGTCACAGTAGGAGGTTTTACTGTTCCATAATTTCTAGGATCCAGTTTAAAAAAGTCACAGTGGACTATATCTAGTTTTCCACCCAGATTTCTTCCTAGGGACTGAGAGACACAGATAACACATTAAGAAATTTCTGTGTTTTGCAGACTTTGTAACAATTTAAAGACCTACTTCAAAAAAATTCTTATAAAAACATTAGTACCTAAACAAAGTTGTAAAGAAACCATTACTAATAGACTCTAAAGTTTAACCGTTAATACAAATCAATTAATGCCTGAAAAATAATGAAAGTACAACAATCTTATCAAGAAAAAGCCCCAAAACAAAAAGCCTTCAACAAATTTTTACTTATCCTTTTACTTTCTTTATGTCAATGGCATCATCAGTTGTTCGAAAAGCTTCTTCACACTAATCTCTAATTCTTTAGTAGTGGCTGCCTGGAGCACTGGGCACAGATTCTGAGACCACAGCTGGGTTCAGGTAGGGAGCTGTGATCCATCTGCTAGTTACAGAAAGATGTTTCACAGTCGAGAAAAACAAAAAAAAATATTAAAGTGAAAGGTAGATGATTCAAGAGAGTATTCCTTTTTTTCTGGAAGAGTTTCGTTAGTCCTTCACCAAATGAACTTAACTCATTGTGTAAGTCACTCTCCACTTTCCCCTTAATTTCTCATTTACTTTTTCTCAAGACAGGCAATTCTAGAAGGAAAGCTCCTGGTCTGCGGCAGGAGGTCCAAGATACCTCAATCTTTTTAAAGCCTTGATTTGCTCATCTAGCAGTAGCGCTAGAGAACTTAGTACTGAGAGGATTAGCTACAGACTCTGTACACTTAATTTGAAATTACAAGAAATCATTTAGAAGGCAATATGCTTTCATGTGCATATTTAGGTTTTCATACAGAGAATTCTACGAGTATTTATCAAGGTTTCAACAAATTTGCAATTCAATGTTATGAATTAAAAAAACTTTTTTCTTAAGCATTTGAGTTCAACCAATAAATATTACTAAATTTATAAATCTAATAAATTTCAGTGATCACTTTCAAAGAGACCCTGGAAAGACTAATAGAAGGAACAGATTGGGGGTGGAAATCACCAATTTTTGGTTGTGTTAATTTGAGATACTGATTAGGTGATCCAAGGGAAGATGCCAGGTAGGAAGCTGTAGAGCTGGTCGGTGGAGTGGTCCAGGCTGAAGATATAAATTTATAAGGATTTGGCTTGTCGAAGATAATTAATTAAAGCCAGGGAGATGAGATCTCTAGGGACAAGTACACAGGACTATGGCAAAGTATGGAGTAACTTCAGAGTCTCGTGACAAGGAGCTGAGACTAAGACAAAAAGTAAAGAAGAAAACCAAAAGAGTGTGGTATTATGAACCCTAAAGAAAAAAGCACTCATATAATGTGTACCTTAAAAACTGGTTAAATTATTCTATATGTATAGCAATAAAATAATCCCACAATCTGTCATATTCTAATCTAATTAAGGAAAGCTAATGAATTTTGGCTTGATGGGAATGTAAAAAGAATGTATACTTTATGACTTTGTTATACTTGCACCCCAAAAGGGCACATGCATTTTTGTTTTGGCGCCTGTCACTAACCATTCAATTCAAACATGGTAACAGTCAAAACTCCAGAATAAATCATTTGATTCATAATAGTGAAATCACATTTTAAAACTTGACTGTATTTTGGATTCAAAAACAGAAAGAAAAAAGGACAGAGGAAAGAGAAGTAACCCTTGAGTTTCCACTAATCATTATATTAGGCACTTTAGTTTACCTTATGTAAATTACATCAAGATAAACAAAAGCTGGTATCTCTTCAAATGAACATATACAGCTAAGTATTTCTGCAACAATAGTTTCCATGATTCAAATAGGATATACCATGATTTGTCATTAGAGAACACAATTTGTAACAAGTGTATCTCTAGTACATCCAGTTAGGAAAACAAACAGTTCCTGCTTGAAACATTGTTAATGTGGAGCCCCAGGAATTTTATCTGGTCAATGGAGAGGGGAAGCAGGAGGAGGGATTTTAAAGTTAGATAAAAATCGGGAGTCAAGCATCATCTCTGAAAATCCTTTCAGTTTTTAGGATTAAACTTGAGAACCTTTGAGAGGCTAGAAGCATTGTCTGCTAAAAACACCACTTTAAGGCCTTGATTTAGGATCACAAAGGTTCTAGTTAAATGGTTTCTTCCTTTTATCTTGGCAAACACATGAATTCACACAAAGCTTTATTTGAATTGCTTTTCACTTCATCCCTACAATGGTTAATAAGTGAAAGAACATGAACTAAGGGCTGAGCTCAAGTTAGAGCTGAAAGGAGGAGGAACTGGTGAATTACGAAAAATAAAAACCATAGCTAGAACGAAAACTAGTTCGAATCAGACAGGCTTTAGTCGACGATGTTCAGATTTTGTGCTTACATTTATAGCTTCAGAAACATTTTATAACTGATATTTCTGTAAGATATATTATGTCAAGAATTTTCTAGCCCCTACCTCTCCTTTTTTCATTAAATCAATTGTTTTTAAACTGTTATCTTGATCTTATAGAAAAGCAACTATTGTGTTACAGGATAACAAACTGTAAACGAAGACATTTTAATGCCATCTAAATATGTGAACATAGAGATTCATTTTCAAAAGTAGGCCTTTTAAAAAAAAAAATCAAGATTAAACCTATCTTGTTTTTAATTTCCAAGTTGAAATTACAGACGGCTATGTTTACTAAATCACATTTCATGATCTTGAATATGTGAATAACTTGTGTTCTTTTTCTCTTCATGATTCTGGAATTCCAACAGATTTTGCATCAATTAAATAACCTTGCTAGAACCTTGAATTCTTTTCAAAGCAGTCAATTGTAGAATAATGCACATAGTTTTATTAATAAACAAATAAGCAAACAGCTATATTTGGTAGACATTCCCATGATTATTTATTGACATCCTGCAGTTTTAGAGAACAATATTTTACGTGAATTCAGGAAGTTGACATAGGGAGATATGAGTCCTAAACTGAAAATAGAGATTTATAAAGGAGGGAGGAAGAGAAAGAGGAAGAAAAAGAGGTTGGCAGTGATGTAAGAAAGTTCCAGTTTACTGTTATGTGATCTTGTCTGCTATATCAGAAGCAGAATTCACTGAAAAAATCCATTTGGACAATGCTTTCACTTCCTGCAATTGTATCTGATCATACCAAACCTTTCTTGCCCCTGAAACACTAAATCCAAAGTTAATATAGTCCCATTAACCTGATCTTACTATTTCACTTAGATTGTAAGCTCACAGAAAGCAAGGGCACAGCACAGCCTACTAGAGACAAGGAAATAAACCTAGAGATACCAGTTATACGCTTTGCTCAAAGACACTCAAATAGTCTGTAGCAGAGATAGAAGCAGAAAACAAGTCTCAAAACTCCAATCTTTTAGTCATTCAACAAGCATTGATACTTACTATGTTCTATTCATAGAGGCTGAAAATCTAAGGCATGGGCCCTAAAAGTGATCTGACAAAAATAGCGTGCTTAATTTTACTTCTCTAAACCACTGCAAAGGGAACTGACTGATGAGTTATTTTTATAAACTAAAAATATACCTCCAAATGTGGAATAAAAGTTCTGTCACTTTCAAGGGCAATCACTCTGGCACCTCTTTCAAGTAATGCTTGAGTCAGGATTCCAGGACCTAGTATATTAACACAAAGAAAAGGTTATTTACAAAAGAAACAACATAATTTGTCAGTATCAAAAAAAAATCAGATGTTTTACATGTATTATCTAATTTTAATTCTAACGACATCCCCAAAGTAGATTTGCATTCCTTGTTTACATATAAGGAACCGGGATTAGATACAGTCACTTGACTCTAACTTCGCAAATGGTTACGTGGTACTGCTTGGCATTGAACCCATTCTTCCAAAGACGGCAAAACCTGCACTCTTAACCACAACGCTTCACCTCCTCTCAAGGAAAAAAAAAGGTTGCCTCTAGCTTACTCACAGTGTATCCAGATATTATCATCATCAAAGATACTGTCTAACCCAGGGGTCCCCAACCCCCAGGCTCCGTCCCTGGCCTGTTAAGAACCCGGCTGCACAGTTTGCAGGGGCTCCCTAGCGCTAGCATCACCGCCTGGGCACAACCTCAGACCGTCAGGCAATACATTCTCATAGGAGCGCAGGTCCCTGGTGCCAAAAAGTTGGGGACTCCTACATAGAACTGACTCCTCACGATAGGAAATGATGTTGTAAAAAGTTATTTTTCAAAAAGTCCATAAATCTTGTGTTCTCAGCATCCTGCTAATGGTTTACTGGAGATGCACGGAAGGGTAAAAGTTCTTGGGGGGTCGGGGGGAGGGACAGGTTGCAACTATCTTGGGGAATCTAAGAGCATGTTCTATCAAAATATTGTGTAAAGTGCAAACTGCTACAGAAATAGTCTATTGTGTCATGATTAGTATAAACCATATAAGCTGCTTAAAGGAAGGGGCCGTGTCTTACACAGCAACCCAAGGTAATCAAAAATTTGCAGAAGCGATGAACATCCAAAAAAAAAAAAAATGCAATCCACGATGGACTCACCTGGATTGCACTCCAGGAATAGCTGACAAGCTTCGTGTTCTTCCCGAAGGATCTGCCCCACAGTCTCAGCCAGTCTCGGACTGGTTATGTAACGCCTGGATTCTAAGCGGCACTTAGACACCCACGAGGGCGATTCTCCGAAACCCTGACTTGGCAACAGCTGCGGCTGGAAGTCAGAATAACCACGGCCGTTCCTCGCCAGGACGTCCCTCCACCTCGCCGCTCCGCACCTCAAAACGCAAAAACGACCAGCACCGGAAAAGGCTGACCACGTCAGCCGCGGTGGAAGCCCCGCCACTGGGACCCACATCTTCACCCTCTAGGGTCTGTCCCAATGTCACCCACGGTCATTACATCGTCAGCGAACTCCACACAGGGAATCCCACGTGCAGCAGAGCCCCACCACCGGCTAGGCCGGGCGGAAGTAAACGCTACAAACTGCGCATGCGAACATCCCCTCGCTTGCCCCTCACTTCCGGCCGGGTGCTGTCGCGGGAGGACTGTGAGTGGACTGACGAGGAGACGGACCATCCAGGCTGTGTACTCTATGGTTGTCCGCCCTCTGCGCTTCCTCTCTAGCCGCTCGCGCTCTATGCTCCGCGGTCGCGGGCTGCCCGGCCGGGAGGGGTGCGCAGAGGGAGGCGGGGCGGGAAGGCAGAGGTGTCTCCTCCACCAGAGCGGCGGGAGACCTGAGCAAGAACCTCTGTGACAGCTCGTCGGCCGCCATGTCATCGAGTGGGGCTGGAAACAGCCCCGGCGCCCAGCGGTAGCTCTCCTTCGACTCCAGTTGCCAGGTGAGAAGAGGGAGAGCCGGATGCAAGGGACCGGCCGGCTCGCGGCTGGGGTGCAAAATCTCTTGGAACCCCTCGCTCCACCCCCTGCGCTGTCCTCCGGCTGCGCCGCCTCCGCTCTCTGGGTGAGGTGTATCCCGGTTCCCCCACCTCCGCCCGCTCTCCGCTCTCCTGTTTTCCTCTCTGTTCTCTAGCCTCTGTGGTCTGTTCCTGCGCATCGCGCCAATTTCTCCCTCTAGGGCACCGGCACCAGAAGTCGTTCCTCTCCCGGCTCCCCCAGGAGCCTGCGGCTTCCACTGTGCCTCAATTCTGTCCTGCTGCCCACAGCCCCGGCTCTCCACCCTGGTGGATGATGGCTATTTTCCTTCGTACCTGTTTTTCCCCCCCACACTTTGGCTGTCAAGAACCTCCTGGTGTCTCCCCTCCATTCCTCTCTCTGGGCCAACATTTTCTTAATTTTTAATGTTTAAAAGATTTAAAGTTACGATTTAAAAAATTAAGATTAATTTTAAAAGCTTAAAATTCCTCTCTGAGCTTAAAAAAGATTGAGAAGTTAGGAAGTTTATTCTGTTCCCTGTATAAACTTAGGCAAACACATTGGACTGTGGAATGCAATTTAAAAGACCAGCTCCAAGGACTAAAAATAGGATGCTCTAATGGAAATTTTGGCAGTCTTTTTGCCTACTGGGCAGTGTTAGAAGACTCGATTCTTTGCGAGTGATTTCAGTTGTTTAAGGAATATACTCAGAGCTTTACCCGTTGCCCTTTCCACCAAGGCAGGAAACTGCAGACACTCTGCTCCCTATTTAAAAATATGTACAATCCTTTCTGCTTACTCTGTTGGCTGTGCAATTGAGCTAGGCATTTAAATGCACAAGGAAAAGGCATCTAAGGAATGTATCGTGTAGCAAATAGCAATCTGAAGGTTATACTCAGCTGGTAAATCTCAAATGGATAAAGAATTGACAGTCAAATATGGCCTCTTTTGGACTATAAATTTTTTAAGACACTATGGAAAGTATCTGATCAACTGTTGTAGAAGCCCTGGGGACACGTTGATCTAAATTTCCTTAATTTTTCTAATACAGTATTGACAGTTTTCTATAAGTGACTTTTGCATCCTCTGAACACCTGAGAAAGCTTACCGTCCCCATCCTTTACTAAGCTGTCACCCCTTTCCCCTTAAAAAAAATGTTTTTCATAGGTTTGGAAATACACGGATTTGTCTTTCTCAAGAGCCCTGGAGGCCTAAATATTTTTAAATCAAATAAAGCAGAATGATGTGTTATGGTAGAGGACGAGACGGTTCACTCATACAATGTATTCTTGAGTTTCTCAGTTTTAAAATATACTTTACAAAATTGTGGTTAAAAAAACACTTACTTTAAAATATGCTTTTCTGGTTCATAGTTTTGTGGACCAAAGGTAGCCTACTCAACCTTAGAGAAACTGAGGTAGTTTGTTGTTTTCCCTTTGAGTGGTATTATTTTCTTTTGGTTTTGGAAAAAAGAATTACATTATGATAATTATTTCCCTTTTCATAGTGTTAATGGCTTATTTGTGGTTGAAGGTGCTTGAATAATAGAGACGAAATCTTGTAAGTTTTGTTTCTGAGACCCCAGCTGCTGGAAATGAACGAAATGTCCTTTTCACTTTAAAAATGAACCTAATAATCAGCTTTTAGACCTCCTTTGTTAGAAAACCTTGATTTGTGGACTTCAGTCTTTCTTAAGAGGTGGTTCTTACATCCTGTGCTATTTTTTTTTTTTTTTTTGTCTTTTCAAGGTAATCTTTCTTTAAAATGGTGTCAGGGCACAGTGATTCTGATTATTTTTACATTCTTCTTAAGTTATTTTTATTCCTATCTTAATTGGTAGAGAAGGGAAAATGACCACTTATTCTTTTGGCTTTTAAACTGCAATTGTAACTGGGAAATGTCAAGTGATAGTTCTTGTTTGCAGTGAGAATTAAGGCTGTAGGGCTATAGAGATGCTGTCTAATGGAAAGATAATGCAAGCCACAAAAGTAATGCAAAGTTTCCTAGTCACGTTAACAAAGTAAAAAAAGAAACAGGCGAAACTAATTTTCACTAATATTCTTACCCTGAGAGTCTGGGGTAAATTCTATGGGGCAAACTAATTTTTTTTTTCCTCCCTAAAATGCTGCCATAGTCAAATTGAGAAGTTTCTGTGTTGAGTGTGTCAACATTGAGGAGGATGAACAGATGCACAGTACACGTTTACTGAGGGTCATAAGATGATAGAGTGCTCAGTCATTTCCTGGGGTGTCATTGTTACAATTATTTACATCCTCCCGTCAACAGTCTGTCAAGGCACTGTATGAGTCTTTGGCTACCATATCTGTTGGTGTTAAATAGGAGAATTTGACGACCAACAGGAAGATGGAACCTCATCGTGAACAGGTCGTACCTGCTTGTTGTAGCTTTACTTTCTGAATCAGTTTCAGGTATGGCTAAGAGTTTCGTAAATGTGCTTCTCTGTATGATGGTGTTTCTTATCAAAGGAAAGATAAAATCTTTTTTTAATGCAAAATTTAGAAAGGGAGAGGGTATGATTTTTGGCTTTAAAAACTGGGAGCCTGAATAGTAGCAGAAGAGTAACACGTGTTAGGTGGTTTAGGTAAATTTAAAAGGAAATATGGCAGTTTTTATAGAAAGCTACTGACGTATTGTTAGTATATGTGCTTTAAGCTGTTTTTGCAAGAAAGGTGGTGATTTTCATGGAAACTTCTCTTGTTCAGAGCTGTTATAAGTGAAAGATAATCCTATTGGAAGGGTAACCCTACAGGTAACTGACCTCAATGGAACCATTGTTCTTATCTCCACATCTTTATTCTAATAAACTTTTCTAAATGTTGCTTTAGCTACACTGTTTTACAGCTACACTTAATGTCAGAATTCATCGTAAGGCCTAATTAGTATTCAGTGTAATTTAATACAAGAAACATGCCCCCTCCCCAACCTTTATGGTATAAAGAAATCTTAAATTCCCTGGTAAAATCTAGTCATAGACCTGGCACAATGTTGGCAGTGAACAGAGTATTAGAGGATCAAAGAATTAGGGAAGGGGGTAGTTACTGGATGTTGCTTGTCCCCATAAGGATACATGTATGTTATGTAGGAAAATATAGTGTTTTTATTTGTATTTAAATCCAAATGGCTATTCATTGACACCATGCTCATTGGATAAAGAAAGAGAATGCATTTTTTTGTGCCTACAGATTAGTCTTAGCAATTTTTTTTTTTTTTTTTTTTTTTTTTTACTTATTTCAGGAAGAATAGTTGATAGTTTGGCAATTTTCAGTTTTTAAAAAGAGCTCTAATTCGATTTAAGTGGCTTCTACAAGGATCTTTTTCTTGATAAATTGTACATTTAATACATTTATATTAAATTGTACATTTAATACATTTACATTCTCTCCAATTTATGGCCTTTAAGATTCACATGAATTCAGGCTTTTCTTTATTTAGGAATCATTCCCTTGGGGGGAATTATATTTCCTTTTAACCAAGGAATACTTTTGTTTTTCATGCATTTGAAATAATTCATTTGTAATATTCTTTTAGAAATATGTCATTAGTCAATTATACTGCAATAAAAAATAAAGATAAACACCATGTCTGACCAATCCAAAAAAGAAAGAAAGAAATACATCATTAAAAAATTCTGAATCTTATAATAGCTTGAGGTTTTTAAAATTGTTTTGTCACAGTTTTGAGATTCTCCTCTTTAACGTATTCGTAGATGGAAACTTTTTGCCATCAAGCCACTCCCCCCTGCCATCCCTTAGGACTTCTTGTTTTTCATCATCATTAGCCACGTAGAATGGAAACACAGTGTGTGTCTGTCAAAATACTGACAAATCATGGTTATTTTTCCTTTTTAATTGCAGGAAGAATTATGAAGCAGTAAGTGACAAATTTGACATTTGGGCATTGGACATTTTATTTGACAGCACCTAGGAGATTTTAGGAATTAACAATATTTTGTAATTGTCATATGTATTAAGTTCTCTTATGAGGATAGATAGACTATTTTTCCTGAGAAACTGCTACTTGATTAAATAATTATTTTTTTCTGTTAGCTGCATTTTGAAAACCCAGTGAATTAGGTGGCTGTGGTTTTCTAATTTGAAGGCAAACTAACATTTTAAAAGGTTTTATACTATAGGTTTTGAAATAATTTCTTTAAAATATGTGAGCTTTATGGTAAGATAAAGAAGGCTGTTGTTCCTGGGTATTTGAGAGCATACCACGTATATTTTGATTTTATGCATGCGTTGTTTTTCTTCACTATTTTCTCTTCTGTAGGTATTACTACTTTACAGTGAAATCTTAAAAAGAATTTAGGTGAACTGAAACACATTGCTTAAGATTTTTCAATGAAAACTTATATTCGTGAAGATATATTTAATTTATTGAAGTCTAGCAGAATTATCTTTACTTTATGAAGCACCAAAGAGTACCTTTTTGGGGTTTTGTTTTGTTTTGTTTTTTTCATTTTTGGAGAATGAAAAAGTTTTATTTAAATCAGATTGTAAAAGGATTCATACCAAGTAAATGACCCGATTTCCTCCCTCAAGTTCAGCTCAGATGAAAAGAGCATTGGAAGTTTGTAGAAACTATGCTGATTCGAAAATTATGAAATTTAGTCTCCTGGAAAAGACTTTATTTATACCAATTTGTGACTTCTTAATTCAAATTCAGTCATCAGGCTTTATTTTCTTTAACAATTTACAATATAATCACTAGGTTCCTTTTGTGTTTGTTTGTTTGTTTGTTTGTTTGTTTGTTTTTGCTGTGGAGTTCTTTGTCATGACAATTAGTTAAACCTCCAGCGTTGGGTAAGCTTTGTAAAGAGCCAGAATTAGAAGTAGTGTTATGACTTCCTTATTTTAATCATTTGTTAAATGTTTACCAAATGATTGGTGACTGAGGAAAGAAAAGATTGTTTGTCTTATTAGTCTTACTTTTGAACTTTAGTTTTAAAATGGATCTATAGGTCTTATATTTGACCAAAGCCAGAGAAAGATCTATTTCAAATTAACCTAAAGTAAAAAAAAGTGTTTCATTTCATTCAGTTCAGGAGGTAGTTTTTCTTATATTAGATGGCCTCTTGGTTACTTATAACTTTGTGGATTTTGATGCCGGCAGGCTTCTGTCTTTTCTCAGCTGCATGACTAGGGAAAACCTAGGGGTGTCTTAGGGAACCCCAGCAGGGATTTGACCTTCATGTATATATATTGTTTGCCTTTACTGACAGACACAAAAGAGTTTACCTATGTGTGTGAAAAAAGCTATAAAGAAAAATTCTGCTCCAGGCACACTTATCTAGGCCGAGGAAACAGATATTCTAATAATACCTGTCTTATAACTAAAGCTTTCATGTAGTTGTGTAATACTTTCTATAAAACCCTGTATTTTGTATAGCCTTCGCTGGAGTGTCCATTTTGCTCTAGCTCCTCACAGTATATGAAAGGATATCCAGAATGCCCCTATAGCTTATTCTGCCTTCCACCAACCTTCCCGTTCTGTCTTCCATGGAAAGCTAAAAAGTCAGGACAGGTTATGGTTTACTATAAACTTGAAGGAGTGGTAGGAGTACAAGTCTTATCCCTTCCCTGTTTCCTCTTTCCTTCTCTGTTACAAAAATAATAAAGAGAAAAAAGGTAAATAAATTTTAACTTCAGGAAAACAAGTTTATTCCAAAATTAGTGGTTTTCGTATAATGAAAGTCAAACAGGAATTTTAATTTAGCATTCAGAATCCATTATCTCTCTCATCCTTCTTATGCTGTCTGACGAATTTGCCAAGAAGAAACTTTGAGTGCAAGGAAACTTTGAATGCACCGATACTGTACTGTGCTAGGCTATAATTGTCTTTTTTTTCTCATATATGTTTAGGGAATATCCTCCACTGAAATAAAACATCTTTTGGGGAAAAAATAATATTCTACTGGCTATCTTCCAAAGCATTGGAAGTTAGCTTCCTCTGGGACAATTTTTTTTTCTCTATTGGTTTATCCTTTTCTTAGAATTTCAAATCTAGCATAAACTGCCTTACTCTGAAATTTTTTCTTTTCCCTAAACCGCATCAAAATCCATTTCTTGAATGACTAATTATAAGAAAGCATATTTATTTTTCCACCTATTTCCCTTCCTGTCTGTCTGTGTGGTAGACACGAATCAGTGTTGTCATCATTATGTCAAATATCAGGTTAAGGATTAATGTCATATATTTATTTAGATATTTTATTCTAGAAATGGAAAATAGTAGCCACCTATTTGACATGGATAGACTATAATTTATTAGGAACAATCAGAGTTCTAACCTGGGGCCCAGGAATAGGCTTCAAGGGATCTGAAGGCCCCTGAAATAAAATTTATAGCTTAGTGGAAGTACATGTGAATTTCTCGGAATCCTTAGCTTTCATCAGATTCTTCAAAGGGTCCATGACCTAAGAAAGAATAGGAACCACAAAATTAATTTGAATTTAGTTAGTTATAAATCTCTACCTGTTATAAGGAGCTATAGTTTTGTAAAGATCCCTATATATAAGCTTCATTTTTAGTAATTTATTTATTACCAAAATAATTTAATAGATTATCTCATAAGAAAAGGCATAGTGATTCTTTTAAAAAATAAATCTCCCTCAAATATTACCTTTTATCTTTTATATCTTTAGAAGTTACTCTTTATACTTCTCTAGTACCATACAGGATACTTTGTTTTTTATTATTTGTTTGCTGTCTGTGTGTTTTACAGGAAGATGATTAATTCTTATGTTGGAATTTTCCCTGGAAGTCCAAAGAGTTGTTCACAGATTTGGAATGAGGGTAAAAGAGACCTGCGTTTTATAAGGATGCCCTACCCAGTGAGAGAGATGGGTCCGTAGATAGGTTGATTACATAGACATGCTACCTGACGAGGTGGAAGAGGGTGAGAACATGGGTCCAGGTAGAAAGACATCCTTGCACAGCAGATAGATAGATACATTCTTCTATTGAGATAAGAGAGGAAATACGGGTCACCACTAAAATCTGATAACCTGTGTTTACTTATGGTCCAGGTGAGACTGTCTGCTGAGCTGAGGATAGGAAGTGAACTAGAGACCAATGGTAAAGGTTAAGTGTAGCTTTAGAGGATATGGCCCTGGGAGCTCTATAAGGACGGCCGTCAGGCCAACAGTGAAGCTCCGCCTGAAGTTGGATGGTACTGCTTTTATAGAGTTAACAATCTGTATAGTTATGGTTTTCTTTAGTAATAGAAAGCAGTTTGATATAAGAGCAGAGATAGTGGTTAGATTGATCAGCACTGGGATTTTATAGGGTGGATGTGGTAGAAGTATAAGAGGGCTGAGAAAGTAGCTAGAGATAATACATGGATTCAATGCTACATAGGAAAGTAATGTCAGGAGGAGGCTGACTAATGAAAAAACAAATCAGGAATCTGGAGGTCTTGATGTTGGTTGAACTAGGTAATGGCAGCAGAGGAAATGACAGGAAAGAATTGAGAGTAAAAACAAGAGGAGTTTGGAGCCAGGTAATAGGATATCGGTAGTGGGATGTTGATGTTGACTCATCCAAGATGGATAGACTGTTTTGATGCTCAATGGAAGCGTAAGGCTGGGTGGTGCTGGTTAAGTTGACCAGGAGATAAGATGCCATTACAGATTTTGAGACTTGAAGAAATATTCATTCCACAAGTGTGTCACGTTTTTAGTAAGTAAAACACAGAGGTGATGTTTTCTGAAGAGTGATCTGCCTCTGATGTGCAAGATGGATTAAAAGGACTAAGTGAGATGGCGAGAGCCTTAATTAAAGGTAAACATATCAGCCTAAACTAATTTGAAATGTCATAACTTCTGAAATGATAGAAATAAGGAGTTTTTGTTCAAAAGAAGAGTAGAGAGTAAGCTAGAGGTTTTATGATTTTAAAAGTGTTAAAATTGGGTTTGATGTCCTATGGATGATGTTCTTTATCCAAGTTGAATTCATAAGTTAATTTACTGCTGATCTGTATGAACCTACACAGTACAATATACGTATGTATGTACATATTACAACATCCATATACATTTTAGTGAATATTTTGAAATATGGTGGCTTGCAAATGACTCTGAACCTAGCACTAGTTCCTATCAGCTTAATAGTTAATGTTTGAGCTCGTAGGTTATCATCATGGTTCTAAGTACTGTAGGAAGTAAGCCCTTTCACCAAAACATTTGATGAAAAATACACTCCCAAATATATATACATAATTTTATTTCTTAATGTCATTATTGGCTTTAGATAGATTCATTTTAAATTTTTTAAGAAAGGAAAGGAAATATACTTTTTTCATTAGTATAATTTATAAGCAACTCAGTAAATGTTGTGTAGAATTTTATTTCTTCATTTTTACCAGAATTTTAAATGCTACCTTTTTTGACTTGGGGTCTGGCAAACTTGTAGGGAAAAGTTCTGTAGCAATTCAGACAAGTTCATTTCTAAGATCTGTAGAGTTCTGCATGGAGGGTCTCTACTCTATGCCCTTGAGACCTGGTTTTGTAGGAACTCCTGCTTCTCTAGGTAATTGGCAGCTATATCAGGTGACTCTTTGATACTCTAAAATAGTTTGGGTCCTAAGGTAGTGGGTGTCCACAGAAACGGTGTATAAACACCTTCCAAAAGATCTCATTAAATGCACGAGATCATACGTGTCGATGTGATTACCTTCCACAGGGTTTGGCACACAGAAAGCACTTAGTAAATGGGACATTTTGTTTTTAATTTGCTAAATCGTTGTGATAACCTTGTATTTATTTGGATTATTTTCCTTTTAAAGAGGTGAGCAATATTAATAGATTAACTCTGTAGCATTCCTTGTGATTGTTAAAGAAACATTATCGTGTCCTTGATTCAACAATTTTTAAAAGGTTTTTGGAGTATAAAAATACGTTTAAATATGCAAAATACGGAAAAGTGCAAAAAAACAAACAAACAAAAAAAATCACTTGTACTCCCATCAACTAAGAACAAGAACTGTTAACAGTTTTTGATATTTACTTTCAGTCTCTTTGGAGTGTGTGTAAACATAGTTGAGATCATATTTGTGATTTGTTTTAGATTCCACTTCCCTCATTTTATTATAGATTCTTAACGTACATATTTTGTGGCTTTGTAACATTTAGGGTATGAGTTATTTTACTTGTCATTACCCTGTTATTGAACATTTAGGTTGTTTCCAGTTTGTCACTGCCAGAGTGACTTTGGACAAACTATTTAATTTACCTTTTAGATTTTCCATTTGTAAATGGGGGAAGTAATACTTCATAGGAGTAAAAGGGTTAACTGAGATCATGTGTACAGAATATATAGAACAGTCCCAAGAACAAAATAAGCCTTTAAAATAATGCCTTCATGTTCATCTTTATGCATAGAGAATTTCCCTTTCTTTCTTTTTTTTTTTGTATTCAGAACATTTCTTATTCAGCATCGATCTCCAGAAATACAGCTACTAGTTCTTAATTGTTTTAATATTCTTGCTGTTGTGAAATTGTTTTCTGGTCAGTTATGCCAATTTACATTCAAATTGAGCAGCATGTGACAATTCAAATTTCATTAAACCCTCACCAGTATTACATATTCTCATTTTTTAAAAATCCTTGTTATTTTGAGAGGCAAATGAATTGTCCATTTCAGTTAGAAAGGAGGTTTTATAGGAGAGTAGTAGGGAATAAAGTTAGAGAGATGGGTTGCCGAGAGATTGTAAAAAAGTTGGAATTTGAACTGGAGTAGCAGCGTGGGCACGTTGAAAGGCAACAACTCCTCATGGCCTCTAGCTACTTTTTTACTTCTTACACTTTTTCCCATTCAGACAGCTGTCACACTCAGTTCTCTCTAAAAGCCCGTTGTCTTGGTTTCTGTACCAAAATACCTGTCCCATCCCACCTCTCCTTATTTTCCATCTAGCTAATCTTTCCTTCTTATTTTGATTCAATCTTGCCACCTCTGTGTCTTTTCTTGTTCAGGAGGCCTGCCCAGCAAAACAGCAGAGAGTGTGTTCTCTGCTGGCAGGCTCACTCAAGGAGGAAAGAAGGTGGACGAACCAGTCAAGCTTAGGTATTACCAAATGTACCAAGCAGACAAATCAGTCCACCTCCCCAGAGGTGAGTAAAGGAAGTACATCAAGAATGAGGAAAGTGTCTCCACTAGCACAGTCTTCAATATTTATATTAACTCTCAGCCACATTCTTACTGATTTAAAAAAATACATAAGCATATGTTCAATACTTTTTTAAAAGATTTTTCTGAGTGTAAAAATAATGCAACTTATAACTCAGTAAGTGAAAAGACCGATACCCAATTAAAAAATGGGTAATAGATCTGAATAGATATTTTTCCAAAGAAGATATACAAATGGCTAATAAACATATGAAAAGGTGCTCACCATCTTAGCCATCAAGGAAATGCAAATCAAAACCACAACAAGATGCCACTTCATACCTGGAGATAGAGAACTTGAAACCCTAGTATACTGCTGATAGGAATGTAAAGTGCTGTGACCACTGTGGAAATAGTGTGGCGGCTTCTCAGTAAGTTGACATTGAATTAGCATATAACCCAGCAATTCATCTGAAAACAGGTGTTCAAAAAAACCCATACAAAAATGTTTATAGCAACATTATTCATAATAACCAAAAAGTATAAACAACCCAAATGTCCATCAGCTGATGAATGGGTAAATGGAGTGTGGTTTATCCATACAACAGAATATTATTTGGCAAAAAAGAAAGTATTGATATATGCTACAATCTGGATATACCTTGAAAACATGCTAAATGAAAGATACCAGTCACAAAAAGCCACATGTTGTATGATCATACTTATAAGAACTATCCAGAATAGGCAAATCCATAGAGACAGAAAGTAGATTAGTGGTTGAGTAGTAGCCTGTGGATGGGGGGAGGGGAAGGCTGACAGAATGGAAAGTGACTACTGGGCATGTGGGTAGTGAGGGAGTAGGGAGTAGTGAGTTGCTTTTGGGGGCGGTGAAAATGTTCTAAAATTGATGTGGCCTAGTTGTACAACTTTGTGAATATACATACTAAAAACTGTTGAATTGTACATTGTAAATTGTTTGGTATGTGCATTGCGTCTCAATAAAGCTGTCATTTCATACATTCGGTTAAAAATTCATGTTTATCGTAGAAAATGTATAAAATACATAGAAGTGCAAGAAGAAAAAAAGTAATATATTAGAAGTTTTAAATTCCCTATTTCCATTTTGGTGATAAGTTAAAAGAAAATAATAAAAGCTTCTTCAAGATCATCATGACCAACACCTTAAAACAATATTCTAACATGGGATTTCAATGCCCAGATTTGCAATTCTGTTTATAACCATGAGGGTAAAATTAATAAATTATGCCTTTGGGGCAACATCACATCGTGTTGTAAGAACAAAGGTTTTTCAGTGGTTAGCAGAGAAGAATGGTAGGAGAGGTGAGTCCTCAGACGCTCGTGGTAAGTAGAATGCTGAACTTAAAGAACCTGCGTCATCACAACTGATACCGTATTCAAGTTATTCAAAAGTTTAATTTTTATAGAGTAGCCATGCATCATATTAAATTAATGTAATTTTGATTTTATTGCTGTTTTAATTGCTTTTATTAGTTTTTAAATTCGTTTCAGTTTAATAGTTGTGTTGGAGTTAAAAGCACATTAAACATTCTGTTTTCCCATCTCTAAGTGAGGTTATAAGTAAAAATAATATGTCATGTTTCAGGACCATTGTAATTATTCCTTTTAGTAGAGCCATAGAGTCAAGAGAAATAGTGGCATAAATGGTTAGAATTGAAAGGGCCCTTAAAGATATTGATCCAATCCCATGGTTTTATTGCTGAAGAAATTCAGGCTCAGAGTGGTGTCTTGCCCAAGCTTTTCAGACAAGTTACTAACCGGTTGGGATAAAATGCAGATTTTAGTATTTGCAGCCCATTGTTCTTTTTTTCTTTCCTCTTGTGCTTTATCTCTTTTTTTCAACTTACTCTCAATAATTACTAATAGCTTGATTTTTACTGTTATTGTTTACATGTGCTTTGTCCCCTCAAATTGAGTACTCTTGGGCACAGATTATAGCTCTTAATTCTTTTTATCCTATTCCCCTTCCCCCTCTTGCCTCCCCACATACACTGCACTGAGCCTGGTGGTATGTGCTTAGTAGGTGATCCATAAATGTTAATAAAGGACATTGACTTTGCCTTTAGTTAGCCACGGAAACTCGGCCTTCAAAATTTAGGCAAGCACCAGAGATGAAACATTTGGAAGTCACGTTCTAACATAGAACAGTAAGGTAACACTTTTACTTTCAAAAGTTTTAGATATTAATTTAGGTTTTACCTTTTTAGAATCTATCCTGACCTCTGGTTTTTGATGGGACAAGCCAAGTTATAGCATTTCCGAAGATGGTTAAGCCACCTTAACCATCTTCCTTTTAGTAAGGAAAAGGACATGCATGTACTAAGGAAATCATTTGGATGCAAATGTTTTTGTGGTTAAAACGTCTTCAAAATCGGTAATTCTTATGAGATGAAGTTTAAGTAGTACCATCAGATCCTGTACTCTTACCAGACTTTGCCGTTCACGCCAACCCCGGTGCCCCTCCCCAGCATGGCACTACCTTTGTAGCCTCTTCCCTCTCCTACTTTTACCTCCTTATTCCAGTTCTCTTTCTAGATTCTATAACCATTGTCCAGGTCTGGTTTTGAGCTGAACTTTGGACTAAGGTTACTTTGAAACTCAGTAGTCTGGGCGATATCCTGTACTCCATCCACTATTTTATACCCACTAGTCAAATTCTCCAAATGGATCTCCACTTTCACTTGGACCTCTGAGGTTACACTACTGTTATTTTAGTCTTTTACTTTCAAAATTTTAGGAGAGTCCTATTTATAAAATAATTTACAAATTACTTGTAAAATACTTTACAAAATAAAAAAGTATTTTCTTAATTTTAGTAAAAGTGGTCATAATTCTTATTGGAGCCAGTTTCATTCCATTTGTTTCACAGATTTTTATTTTACCTTTTAAATAGTCATGGGATTCTCTTTCATGTTTTTCTATGGTGAAGAAATCCACAGTAGAATGTGAGGTCAACCATTCAAGTAAAATTGTAGTTGAAGAAAACAAATAATGGAGTGGCTAGTTTTAAATAAATTTGACCTCGGTCTAATTCCATTTGTCTCATCTTTGTTTTTAAAAAGAACTTAAAACAGTTCTATATTTTCTTTGAATATTTAAACTGCATCCTTTAATTTTTGTAGCATGAGCAGCAAGGATTTGCTAATTACAAACTCAAAATTTTCTAGGTCAGAGAGTAGTATGGATCCATTTCATTTAATTCATTTGCTTTTTTTTTTAACCAAGTCATGCTTCTTTTTTGGAATTTGCTGACTTGTCCTTATATTTAATCTTTCAATGACAAGAATACTCTCTGCTTTGGAGTTTCCCCTCTATTTCTGTTTCCTATCAGATAATATTTGTGGGGTTTTGTTGTTAAGTAAATTTTAAACATCATCTTAAGCCATGAAACCATTTTTCTAAATCTATTTCCTTAGGTAAGACGTAGTGAAAAGCAGACTTTAACTGAACAGGCATTTATTACGCACTATTATGTGCCTGGGGCTCTGTTGTAATAAAGGTATCAAAAGAAGTGACACACTCTTTTGTTTCAGGCACTTGAATTCTACCTGGCAAACACTATGCACACATGAAATAACTTGTGAAAAAGGCTACAGCAATAAATAAGCAAGCTTGAGACAGTGTCCACTCGATACTTTAAAAATTACAGTGTTTCCTTCATTTTAAAAATAAGTCTTTGAAATGTTTTAGTTCAGATTCTGTATTAGCTATTGTCTCAAACTTGGATGGAATTTTTCTTAGGCCAAATAATAGATTCTTGCAGTTTCCTTTGCTCCTTCTCCTAACTTGTCCAGACTCTTCATGTTCATTCCCTAGCTCGAATTCCACGCTGTGTATGGCCATCAGAGACGATGTTGCCTCTGGAGCCAGCCAGCCTGGGTTCAAGGCCCCATCCAACAACTGTATGACCTCGGATGAGTTCTTTAACCTACCTGTCAGTGCCTCAGTTTGCTGATAATAACTACCAAAGAGTGTTGTGAGGATACATGGGTTAATATATGCATGGCACAGAGTAGGCACTTTACAGATAGATATTGCTGTTATTTTTATACTGTGTTATTACTGTTATTCTTAAGAACAAACTTAAACATTCTTTTAAGTCATCTATTTGAACCCAAAGATTTCTTGGAATTTTATATTTTTTATATCCTGCTCTGTAACATCTGTTTTAACATAAAAATAGTGTCTGCCTTTCTTCCTCAATTTTTGGAGTGAATTGATGTTACCAGAAAATGTGCATTTATCACCCAGTGACTGTGCAGATCCTTGGTCAGCTTTTACACTTCCTCTTTACTTTCTCTGTTAAATACTCATTGTGCCTTGCTGCCTACTAGGTTCTGTACATGTGCTCTCCATGAGTTTATAAATTCTCCTCAGGGAGGAATTCTGTCTCAGTGATGGTGACAGATGCAACAGTTATTGAGCATTGAATGTCATGCATCTTGTTATCGCTAGAAAATTTATGATTTCATAAATAAGTCAATAAGACAGACATTTTAATATTGTAATTCAAGTATAAAACATGACCGGAAGTGCCATTCAATACTGTGTCTACACTTAAAAATCTACCAGATACTTAATTCTCAGGGTTTCCCTTCACAAACTTATACACTGAAGGAGAATATGGTCATTCACACAATCCTTGAGTGACTATACAGCAAGCACTAGCCTGGGCACTAGGAAAAAGTTGTAAAACGTAACAGCATATGGTAATGGTGTACATTCCACATTCACATAGATCTGGGTTCAAAACTCAGTTCTGCTATTTGCTGCATAGATTGAGCAAGTTACTTATCTCTGTTTCCTTATCTTAAGATGGGAACAATAGTAGGGTTTCTAAGAGAAGGAAATGAAATAAGACGTGTAAAATGTTAGCCCAGTACCTGGCATTCATTAAATGTTCAATAAATATTATATATCATCAACAATTATTTTAGGAGAACAATGGGGACAGTTGTCAAGTGGGCTGGAATTTTAATTGCCACATTGGGACAGAAAAGGTGGCCCTAACACTGAGCCAAGAAACCTGAACAAGGCATTGGAACCGAGAGCTCCACGTGTAGCCAGGACCCTTGAAGATCTGTCTTCTCAAAAGTGATGGGTTTGAGGGGAGAGGAAGCGGGGGTCTGCCCAGTAGCAAAGGACTAAGAAGTTTTTCTGTCTCTGCCTTTACATTCTGTTGAAGAGAGGGGCTCCCCTGAGAATTCGTAACTATGAGTCTCTTAACCCTGAGGTTTGGGGTCCATATTAATGCTTTCCTTAGATGAGAATTATTGTAAAAACGGGTCCTGCCTGGTAACACAACCCGGACATCTGGTAAACAAAACCATTCTGGAAGAAGTGATCCTTAAATTAGCCTGTGCAAGATCCCCAAAGATGAAGCCCCTTGCTGCAGATTACAAAGTAGTCCACCATGAGCAAGAGTGGACAGAAAAACAGATTTAGACTCCCGAGAACTTCAAAGAATGGAAAAAATAAATTTAAAATATGTAGGGTGCATTTCTAAAATTTATTTTAAAAGTCTAAAATACTATTAAATGTCAACTCTAATTGAAAAAAAAAATTTTAATCCCTAAACCTGGTAAGAGTTTAATTGCCACTTAAAACAGACCTATCCATAGGGGGGAAAAAAAAAACTTTGAAACACAACTAACACACTTGAGCCAATAGATACATATTAATATTAGTCCTTGTACCCAGCTATTAGTGAATGAAACCTGGACAAATACTAGAACACAAAGCAAGTCTCCACACATACTACAATATATGTTACACATATCACAAAGTCATTTAATAAAAACAAAAAAAAATAGTCTTAAAATCCCCATATTAGGAACTCTTAAAACACTATTTGAAAATTTATAGATCAAAAAATTGTAAAATTTGAAAATTGTTAGAGCCAAATAGCAAAAGCTGTATATATTTAATTTATGGAGATAAACTCAGAAAATATACATATTATATATATATATATATATATATTATATATAAATGAAGCTGAAAAGGTAAGGAGCAAACACAGAATGTTAGAAAATTAAAAAAAGAGTCAACCCCAAAAACAGGGAAGAGAGGTAATAATACAGATAAGAAGCAAAGTAAACGAAATAGAAAGTCAAAGAACAGAATCAGACAAACTAAGTGGTGGTTCTTTGTAAAGAAATGCAAAACAAATCTCTGCGGGGAGGGAGAGGGAGGGAGGAAACATGGAACTTGGGAGGGTGGGAAGGAGGGAGTTAGGGCGGGGAGGTGGAGGGAGACAGAAAGATTGATTTAAAAGGGGGCAAAATCACAAATACAACAGCATTTTTAATCAAAAGAGAACACTATTAAATGCATACAACAAACTTGAAAAGTGAGATGAAAATGGCAATTGTCTAAGAAATATAATCACCAAAATCATTTTATAAAATAGAAATTCCAAAGAGATATCTAACCACTAAAGAAACTAATTCAGTAGTTGGAATTTTAATCACACAGAAACAAACAAAAAAAAACTCATCAGTTACTGATATAGTCTATGGGTTTTACCAAACCTACAAGAAATAGGTAATTTGTTGTTACACAAAATGTTAAAGTATTAGAGAAAGAAGGAAAACTCTCAAGTAATTTTGTGACAGTAAAATGATTTTAATAGCAAACCAAATGACAGTACAAAAAAAGGTAAGTATATCTCACTTTTTTGAGCACAGATACAAAAGTTCACAATATAATGTGAGCAACTGAATCCTGAAATTTGGTCTTTGTGTCTGTTTTTGTAACCATGACAATGGAAGTCCATCCTGGGAAAGCAAGTGTGTTTTCACAGTAGACAACCCATCTACTACTAAAGATACTTCTAGTGTATCTATCTATATATGTATAATTTATATACTTATATATAATTATATCTATAAGTGTATCTATACGTTACAGTGTATATATATGTACACATATATACATATATAGTATAAGCATATTCACTTATTTTTAGATTATATTCCTGTAACCCAACATATTAACAAATTTAAGTTATTTTAGTAATGGATTTAGAAAAAAATTTTGATAAAATTCAACATTCATTCAAGTTTTAAACAATAATAACAGCAGCAAACACTCTTAAAGAGGTTTTCTTTAACTTAATAAATGCTTAACTACCAAAAACCTCTGTCGGTTTGGGAAATGCGTAATAGCTACGGTTGCACGACAATTCGAATGTACTTAACGCCCTTGAATTGTACACTAAAAAATAGTTACTACGGTAAACTTTATATTTCACTACAATTTTAAAAACCTTATAGCAAACATCATATTTAATATGGAATTATTAGAATCAATTTCTTTAAATTAGGAACAAGACACAGTTGCCTACTCTCATTGCTCCTATTCAACTATGTATCAGAAATCCAGTGCAATAAAGCACAAAACAATAAGTATAAAGACTAGAAAGGAAATTGTTCTTAAGTGATATTACTGTCTTCGCAAAAAAAGCCCAAGAAGATCTATACACAAACTATTAGACGGAAAAGAACATTTAGCAATTTGTCGAATATAAGATATTCAATGTGCAGAATTCAGGGTTCTCATATGCTAGCAAAAGAAAAAAAATGGGGGCAAAAAACTTATAGTACTCTGCACATAGGAGACTTTCAAGTATTTGATTCACTTTATGCAAAAAGGAGCTATTGTTTTTAATCCTATTATTACTGTGCCTATTATTACTGTTTAGTCCTATTATTGAAATATAATTTTTTAAAGATTGAGCATATTTGGATTTAATTTTGAGAACATTGATGTCTTTCTGAAGGTTTCATTATAGCATTTTTTAAAAATTTTAACGCATCTTTCGATGCATCCACTCACATCCTGAAGCTTCCCTAAATAATCTGCCTTTAGGTGCTGTTTCTGTTCTGTTTTTTCCTTGTAATTTTACCCTTTTTCAACCACTCCCATCTATAGATATGGTAATAACCGCATGAGTTAAATCTTTATCAGCATCTGCATACGTATCCCCACTCATCAGTCTTTCAAAAAACATAGTCTGAGTCTACAGCTATGCTACCCAGAACAAGCCCGATCCAGTCTGATCTTGGAAGCTAAGCAGGGTTGGGCCTGGTTAGTACTTGGATGCGAGACCACCTAGGAAGACCAGATGCCGTAGGTGGAAAAAATAAAAAAAATAAGGGATTGCAAACTGACAAGGTCCTTGCAATCTGTGAGGTCAACCAAGGGTTGCCTCACCTAAAAAAATAAGAAATAATTTTTTTAAAAAAAAATATTCTGGTTCCTTGTAAAGTACGTGCTTGTTTAAATGTATTCCATTACAGCTACGAACTCCTTGACGGTACGGAAGGCGGCCTCACATTTCAGAATCAGAAGATAGAAAACATCCCCCACCATACCACCAATTTTCCTCACACATTTTCTCCACCAAATAAATGCCACACGCACTTCTTAAAAACTAAATTTCCTTTGCCAAATTTCTATCGGACCTTGTGAAGATTTTTTTTAATATGAAAATAATTCAAGGAAGATTTTATATAGGAAATGATTGTGCTATGTTAATATTTTTCTAAAATCTTTTCTGGGAATAGAATTTTCTAAGTAGAATTTACTTGGAGTTGTGGAAAGATAAAATTTTTTTAAATAGATAAACACTAGCTATACATATGTTTAAGGTATGTACTCTCACTTGAGAAATAATTTATTCTGAAATAATATTAACAATTAACAAATTAAATATTCTCAGAAAAAGTAGGTTATTCCTATATACTTTAGAAAATGATGCAGTATAGACTTTAAAATGCATTATTAACACTGAAGATTTATAAACAAGATTTTGTCACTAATTCAAAAAATCTTTTTTAAAGCTTGCCAGTAAGGTAAGAAATTAGAGAAATGAAGATTTGGGGAGTGACATTTTCAGGGGGTTTCAAGCTTATATAGAGAAGTTGCAAGAATAGTATAAAGAACTTTCCTATAACCTTATAGCTCTATTTTTACCAGTCAGAGGTCTAATACAAGATCACACGTTGCATTTAGCAGTCCTGTTTACCTAGCCGCCTTTAATTTGGATCAATCCTCAGTCTTTCTTTATTGATCTTGACATTTTCGAGGACAGGGCAGTTGTTTTGAAGAATTTTCCTAATGATGAGATTTAGGTTGTGCATCTTTTGGCAGGAACACCAAAGATGTGGAGTTATGTCTTTGTTAGTCTCACCAAGGAGGCACATGCTAGTTTGTCCTATTATTGGTGACCCTAACTTTAATCACTTGGTTAGGGCGGAGCTTGTCAGATTAAATTTGTAGCCACTAGTTTTGATATCCAGTAATGATTCTTGCCTGAATCAGTTATTTCTATGATGGTTACAAAGTGGCGATTGTTCTGTAATTCTTTCTGCATTTATTAGTCGGCATTCTACCGAAGGAAGAGTTTCCCTTCTCATTTATTTTTTATTCAGTTATGTCACTATAAACTCATGGATTTCTGTTTTATCAGTGGGTTAGAATCTGTTATTTCTATACTCAAGCTCAAATCGCTCCATGTTTTACCAGTGGGAGCACATTCAGGCGATTTCTTGTTCTGCTGACGTTTCCCCATCTTTACACCCTGCTTCACTCTGGCAGGTTCATCTGGTACTTTCTTTTCCTCCCAGTCTTAGAATCAGCCATTTCTCAAAGAATCAATGGTTCTTTATAGTGGAGGATATTCTTTAGAAACCAAGATCTGAGTGTTAGGTATGCCGAAAGCTACTGTGTCATTGCTTCCAGATTTTCTTAGTGCACAGAGCTCGGAAATATATGTGTGTATATGATACGCATATCTATTTCTAAACCTGTTTATCTTAAAAACCATGAGTTCTCACTGATACCTTGAATTTCAATCTAAGATCCCCTTCTTAATATAGAGTGAGTTTTCGGTCTTATATTAATTATAACTGTGGCTTTATTTAAATTATTGAAGGCCATATTTAGATAACTTTAAATAATTATTGTTAATATACTTTGATTGTTTAGAGTCTTAATAGTCGAGTGATTTTTAATGCAAATCTATCCATTGAGCGCGTCAGATGGTTTTTTAATGTTTACAAATGGTATAGGAACACAGTTGAAGATTATTTCTAACTTTTCACCCTATCCTTAGACACATATCTGGGTTATCCTTAATTGCAAATCAGAGCCGAAAATATAAGATAAAGAATTTTTTATTTAACCAGAACACACAACCCTCTACAATATGCTATTCGCTGCACAATTTCTCCTGTTCGGTAGCTATAGGGTGGAGATTTAAAGCGTGAGCTCTGAAACCTGGCTCTGAGTACTGGCTTAATCACTTGCTAGCCCTGTGACCTTGATCAAGTTACTTAAGTTTCTTTGCCTCTGTTTCTATATCTGAAAAATGAGAAAGATTTTATGTTCTTCACAGAGCAATAGAGGTTTAAATGAGCTAATGATGTAAGGTATAGTGCTTAGCATATAAAATTAAATCCAATTGCCTAGTAAGTACTAGCTATTCATAGTATTTAACTAAGTGGTACAGAAATATCTGTAGCACACTCTTCTTTCTTGTTGAATGCTCTTTTCACAAAATATCTTTCTACTTCATAGTCCATAATACATAAATTTATTCCACTTAGAGGTTAGTTGTAGACATCTCAGTTATAAGTAGCATTTCATACTAAGACTGAGGTTTTGGGTCTTAGGTGTAAATTATAGTTTAATAATGTGTTTTTCTCTAACCTTTTAGAAGTTAGAAAATTCTTATTAACTAATAGAATAATAGATAATGGTGAGAGAAAAGATATAAGAGAGAAATAGGATAAAGAAACATAATAAAAATAATCTGGAATCATGATTTCATTTCGATAGAAATTTGGTATCAAACAAGAGATAGTATAATTAACATGAATAAATTCATTTCAGATTTTGTTGAGAGCAGATCATGAA